>NC_082344.1:18138971-18470846 GCF_027477595.1 Haemorhous mexicanus | reverse complement strand
CAGGAAAACTCCATTTACCCAAGTTCAGATGTCTACACCAAGAAAAAGGGGAAATCAGGCCATCAGTGTAAGAAATCCACTATTCCTTTGCAGAAAAACAAGAGTGTTGATTGGCAGTTCCCTCTCGGCACAGCACATGCCTCCTGCCTCGAGGAGCATCCTTACCCCTCACACTTCCAAGGTAATGGTCCCTAAAGATGTTGAGCCACCCACCAGGTCAGGAATACTGCCTTTCAAGTGGAAACACCACGGGGAGATGCATTCATACAGAAAATGTATTTTATTTATTTATTGATGCACAATGCCCAGTTCATTTTATCCACTACATTTCTTATCCACTGACCCCTCTCTCCCTCTACTCCTCACCTGAAAAGGCTGTTTATACAGTGAGCAGGAAATCTAGAATCCAGTTTATTGTTATTATCTGGCAAGATGTACACGATGAAAAGATCCTATACCAATTCTGTCATTAAGAATTTCTACAGCAAATTCCTACTGAGGATAAGTGACTGCCAAAATCAGAGTTTATCACTGTGAAGATATCCTGTGAAGTATCTGAGGGATGTCATTGAAGTAGGAAGAAAAGAGGAGGAGTTGCCAGCACAAGTTTTGGACAGAAAAATAATACAAAGAGGTGTAGTGAAATTGGAAGTAAAGATAGGAAACAAGCAGTAAAATTGCAGCTGGAAAAAATGCTACAGCACGTATCAAGGGAGAAATCCAAAATAAAGAGTTAACAAGGCACAGTAACAAAGCAAAATTTGGAAAGCATCACTGTTGAAAGAGACCTAGAAAGATGAGGATAATCTGAATGTAAGAAGCAATGTGTCAGAGGAGAATAAAGTGCCACTGAGACCCCTGGCTTGTTTCGTAGAAGCATTACACAGTGGGGCAGGCTGGCACAGCAGTGCTCTCTTCAGGCATTTCTTTCGCAGCCACACCTGGAATATTGTATGCAGTTCAGGCACTTCATTACTGGAAGATATAAACAAACTGGAGGAAGTCCAGAGAAATGGAACGGAAATGATTAGAAGCCAGAGGGACTGATTTACCAAGAAAATTTAAAGTAGCCTTTTACCCGCCTGTAACTTCTCTGATAATTAGAGATGGGAAATGCTAACAGCCTAGGTCAAGTCTCCAGTCACATGTCTTCAGCCCTTTTGCCTTGGGCACCCAAGCATGTGCCTAGCCTTAAGAATACCGAGTAGCCAAAGATTTTTGACCTGATGAAGAGAGTAAGATCAAGGAAAGGAAAAAATTTAGGCCACATGCCATCAAAATCCTCACAGGAATTAATTATGACTAAACGAGCTACCATAAAAGATGGAGAATGCATTGCTTGAAATTTCACTTTTTACTGCTGATAATGAAAAGTGTTATTCACATCTCAAGTTTATCATCTGTAAAACAACAGGACTGTTCAATAAAAGCAGTTTTACCCATACAAGTCTTTGCCACAAACATATACAGCACCAAGTTATCCTGTCCAGGTAAAGAGACACGACTAAGCAAACATTTTTACCCCAGACTGTGTAAGCCAGGTGGAACAGTTCTGCAAAATGACAAATTATATCCCAGCAGGAAAGTAACTGGATTAGCCTAGCTCCTCACACACTGACATTGCTGTGAAGTGATTTTTAGGAAGGCAGCATTTTATATAACTGTTGAGCTGTCAGCAGTGCTCTACTGAAAGACACTTTAAAAGTCATGTAGCGACTGCCAGAGCCTGATCCAGGGAATGGGTGATTACCATTCACATAGGTTTGCATGTGATCTGGGAAAAAAAACCTCCAAGCAACCAAGCACCAAAAAACTAGCCAAAAAACCAGCAAAGCCCAGCTGCAGGCAGCCTGCAAACAAGCCTGCTGGGATGCAGCTTGCTATATAATCTCCAAGCAACATTCCAGGCCAACAGCCATGTTTGGGCACACAGAATTCCCAAGCCCCCGTACCAGGGTGAGGCCACCCAGAAATGTTATCCTAAAGGTAACCCTGTGCCCCCACACTGCCACCTGAAACCCCTTCACCTGGCTTGGGTTTAAAACCACTTCTTGATACTCCAAATAAGCAAAGTTCATAGTTCTGCTCCAGAAAAATACCCTGGACAGATCCTTAGTCCATAAATGAGAGACAAAATAGAAGTCTGCAGTGTTTACTGGAAAGTCAGCATTTGTTATTAAAACTGTGCTGGCTATGCATACCTGAATAGCATGCTAGCCGAGGCTTTTGTTTATGCAAGCAATGCAAGTTTTAAGCTACAACTTTTGCAATCTTTTTATTAACTCAATATTTTTCTGCAAACTACATTTAGACTCATGGAATGAAGTACGAAGAACGTGAAGTCAACAGGTCTCAGCTTCAGTGCATTGGTGCCTTGATTTTACCTTATGATTTTTTTGTAATGGACCTTCTGCAGCACAGTTTTGAAGGTTTGGCAGAAGGTAAAATGACTGCGTGGCTGATCAGTGCTTTGACTACTTACAAAGTCATACCTATAAGCCTGAGAGTCCTACGCCAGGGACTTCTTCCCCCCCTTTCTCTGTAGAGTGTATGTCAAAATGAATCTGCAAATTGGTTGAAATCTGTCAAAAACCAAATTATCATCATTGAATATGGTAGGTCTACATATAGTTAAGGTTGCCTGACACTTCTCATTTTAAGACCTCATTTTCTATTGCTTATAACTTTACCACACATTAGCAGTTAAGGCTGAAATTTTCCATGCTGTGTGTCAGCCTGAGGCTGAATATTATTTTGTGAGAGTAAGAATGTATCAGCTAGAAGCACGGAGCTTAGTGCAAAGTAAGTTTGTGAATAAGGGTAGGGAGGAACATGTTGGTTTTCTCCTGTGTTACATTTTTCACAGACATATTTGAGAAGCTCAAGAGCCTTCACACTTTGAGACAGACCCTTTGAAGCATCACTGCTCTGATACCACAGATGTGCCTTTTGCCATCTCATACATTATCACTTAAAATTATAACGGATCACAGTATAAAATACTGAAAAGTTGCAGTTTGTGCGGGATATGATTTGCAAAGGTTTTGGTGGAGGTTGGCTGCCAACCTCCAAAGCTCCCTTCTGCAAAGAGCACGGACCAGGGCAGAGGGTCTGAGCTGAGCTTGTGCTCCAGCCATCTTTTCCATGTGCCAGGCAATGCTTTGGCACAGGGACTACATGCAGAAAAATCCCCATAACACTCTCAAGATGCAGCAAGGGAACAGCTTGGAGGAAAGAGGAATAAGGCACAGGTTGCAAAAGCAAAGGCAAGCAAAGAGTAAGGCAAAAAATAAATGTCTATTCGTGCACTGAGCCTGACCTCTCACTCCCATAGCTGGATTTTTCTGACTGTTGAGCATTTTTAAAAGAGACTGCTTTCCAAGGAGGCAGGCATGCAGCTGGTTGGGGTACAGGTCCCCATGTGAGGCAACTGGAACAGGTAGCCACAGCTCCAGCTCTGCCTACAAGCTTTCATGGTCCCTGGGACTTGACTTGCTGAGTCTATCTTGGGGGTGAGCCCAAAACAGCCTGATGCTACCCTCTGCTGCTCTCTGTAAGTGCAGGGAAAATAGCTAATGGCAGCCATAAAAACTTATGGATGCAAAAATGTCCCCAAAAACCTGTCCCCAGTAACATGTTTGTCACCCAGGACTTGTTACTGCTAACAGACACCTACATGGCCTCACAGGGCTCTGTCATGCTGCTGTAACAGAGGAGTGATGCCCCAAGGGATGGATGTCCCCCACACATCCCATTTCACCTCTGCCCCTCTGGCAAAAAACCTTAGGGAATGATGACAACCCCTGGCTTGTAATTTACATTCTCTGCTTTTCTAAAACTTTGTAGGAAGAGGAAATGGGGCTTTAAGACGCTAACCACTGAGCAGAGGAGCGTATCCCACACCCTACAGCTCTGCATAGCAGGCTGAGAGGCAGAGCAAGCACACCCCATAGATGAAGGGAGAAAGACAAATGAGAGCTGTGGCTCCCAGGACATATTCCTTGCTCAAATACCACCGGCACAGGTAGTGGGTAACTTCTGCACACGTTGCCATGGGTGCCACTGGTCAGCAAGGCCACCCAGCCCAGCAGCTGTCCTGACATCCTGTGTATGTGAGTCCTGCACAAACCACAACCCGCAGTAAAACTACAGACTCGAGAAAAATAAAACTCAAAATATCCTTCAGCGTGAATTTGTGACCCAGCATCCATCAGTACCTGCAAGTAAGGGTTACCCTGGCAGCTGCTGTATCTGCACGCAGAAATTAAACTCCAGTGCTTGGAAGGGACACGGATTACTGAGCCATCATCAAAACGTTTGGCCTGGGGAGCTCCAGTGCCGCATCCACACTGTGGCTGCAAGAACACCCCCCTGAAGCAGGCTCTGCCAAAGAGAGCAGTGTTTTCCCGCAAATATGATTACACTGACTTTAATTAGGTAACTGGCTCAGTGGTTTTGATTGTTTCAATTGGGTAAGCACGTGACAGGGACTGATGTATAATTAAGATGAATTTTAAAGATAAGTGTTCATGCTGAAGTGGTGGAGCGGACAAGTTTGTCGCTGCCCGAGGACGAAAGAGTAGAAGCACAAGTGGGAAGAGCTCCTCTCTCCGCTCAGCCAGTGATTGCTGACCTCTGTTTTTCATTATTCCTAGGAAGTGGTCAGTTAACCCTCATCATGAAGCAATAAACCGTGACAGAGAGTGCTGATTAATGTGCTGCTCCCCACCAGGGTCAGGCACGAGGAGAAACCCACGGCGGGCTTCTGGCAGTTTTAAATGGCCATTAGTTATAGTTGTGCAAAATGGAATTAACCCAGTTAATCGAGCAGCCACGCTTCTGCTGAGGTCAAGAGTTCTCAGGAAACAAAAGGTACACTATGTTTACATACAGGGAAAAATACCTAAAAAACTCCCTAAAAACCCCCAAACCCTGACAGGCTGATTAATAAAAAGGAATACTTACAATAAATTTGACTAAATAGTGAATAAACATATGTAATACCTGCACTGCACATATTAACTTAGGGAAAGTCCCGGAGTAAAGGACAAAAGAAAAGCAACAGATTGCCTTCAGCAGCCTACTAAAACATGCTCCAGGATAGCTGCTGCATGGCAGCAGGTGGCCCTGTTTAGATCCCTGTTCCCAAAATCCTTCCTGACTGCCCTCCCTTCCAAACAGGTTTGCTATTCTGCCCCTTCACAGGCTCAGCCACATGGCCCCTGTGTCCCTCAGGCCTGGGCTTTCACACATATTCCTCACATTCCCAAATTTGCTGTTTGTAAACCCTTCTTCCATGAGGCCTAGGGAGCTAAGGAAGCAGAGAGCAAATAGCAAAAGCCTAGCAGAAGGACACAAGCTAAACATGCACATGCCAGCTCAGTCTGTGACAAAGACATGACAGGCCTGAGCACCAGGGCTTTCTTCTGAACAAGTATCTTCCTCTCACTTTAAATTTAATCTTCCTTTATTAGTATTGGCAAGTGCCACTGTAAGGCGTGACCTCCACGTCTGGAACAGGAGAACGGTTTTTGCTGTGGCCTGCACTGTGCCCCTCGCTGGATGCCAGAGGCCCTTCTCCCCTCTTTCCCTAAGCCTTTGTTTCTGATTCCAGCTGAAATCTTACATTTGTCCCACAACTGGATGGAAATCATTTAATTCTAAGGATTTCCCTCATTTTTTTCAGTTGACAACCTTCATTCAAAGTGAAGCCTCCAAGAAATTCCCAGGCATACTGATTTTAGGATTAAGGATTGCATAATCCCCATAATGCACTTGTATATGGATTTTGGATTAGCCCCACTTGCAGTATCTGGCAATACCTCAGATCCACCTTTCCCTGTGGAATCTGAGTGGGCACCTTGGGCTGTAGAAGCACACACAGCATTTCCCACCTTATTCCTTATGGGAAACAGGTGTTCCTGCATCGTGAGTTTGTTATTGAAGGCTTCAAGGACACAAAGAATGGTGACAGTAACAAGGACCTTCTCACTTTCTTTGTGGAATGGTAATAGAAAATACAGAGTGTGAGAATGGCAAAAGGAAGGGCTGAAATGAATTTCAGAAAGATGATACTGTCCTTCACTTTTCTATTTCTGGAAAATTTTCTAACTCAATGGAAAAAGGGATGCTCAAGTAAGGAAATTTACCCAAATGCTGTTCAAAACCCCTCTGCTGCTCAACTTTCTTTTGTCTCATCACAGAGCTTTTAGCATATACTAATACATATGTTTTGCTTGTGCTTTTATGTCTTTCATTTTTTCATAAACTTTCCATGAAGGATCTTTTATTATTAAACAGGCAGTGAAAGAGCTCATCCTTGCCATATTTCCTCTTCCTACTTTGAAATGAATAATTTACATGGAATAATTGCTAGGTATTCTTTCTAAATTTCTTACAAGGAAGTGGATTCCTTCATGAAATAGAAGGGAAGCAAGAAAAGATGAAGCTCAGTGTAAACCACTGTGTCCAAGTGCTTGCACTATTTTCCAGCACCATAATTTATTTTATAAAGCTGTATGTAATGTTGTATTAAAATATAGTCTACTTGACAAATTGCCTGCTGCCCTACATTCAGCACAGAGTTACCTGCACGATGACAGTGCAGAAGTATGGAATATGAAATACAACTCATAGTTCTCAGGGCTCAATAAAGCACTTGAACATCTAGAATTCAACTGCCTGGCTGTTTACACCTTGCATACTAAGCCATTAACAACCACCTTCACCCAACATACTGAACAACCTGATAGTTTCAGGAATATGGTGCTATCACTGTAGGAATACTCTCTTCCTGCTATCGCTAAAAAGACTGCAAGTAAAAGGCATCATTTTTTAAGTAGGTTAGTGTCTTTTCATTCTCCTTTTTTACTTTTATGAATAGTTTAGTATGCCAGTGCACACAACCTAAAAAGAACTTATTATTATTTTTTCCCAATAGTCCAGCATTATCATTCTGTTGTATCAGAGAAAATTAGCACCTATCGCTTACATAATTTCAAGCGCTATTGTTAAGAGTAGAATTTGCATGCATGATATGGTGTATAGGCTAACACAAGTCCATTTGCTAAGTCCACGTGGTAAAATGGATGAATAAATAATTGAATGCTTAGCTCCAAATATATAATTATTCTTAGAAAAAAAATTAGAGCATGATTCTGTGAAATACGTATAATAATACTCATCTACAGCTAAACAGCCAAGACAAAAAATGTCCTTTCAGAAATGGAATGATATTGTTAGATTCCTAAAATGCTTACAAGAAACTTGCATAAATGCCCAAGTTTTGAAAGTACAGAACTACTGCACTTCTTCCCCACAGGCATAAGCTTTAAATTTAAAAAGCTGTTCCAGCCTAATCAAGGCGAGGCTTATCAGAAAACTTGTGCAGAGTATGTAAAAGGTTTGTAAACCTTCAAACCACAGTTTGGATTGTTCCTGTTCAAAACCCTTCCAGCTCAGTTTTCCAGCCCTGATCCCACACTCGACATCGTTCAGCAGTCCCTGGGAAAGCAACGTTACCTTTTTTAACACCACCCCTCACCCTTGCTCTGGAATCAGGCTGGCTGCTGTGACAGTGTGGGAATTGTTTGCCATATGTCCCTTCCATCACACAGGATCACATCAGTTTTTCTGCTATGTGAGGGAGCAGGTTTTGCAACAGCCAGTTCTAAACATCAGGTCCGGTCCTCCTCTGTCCTGCAGAGCACCACAAACTGATTTCCAGAGGAAGTAAAATAAACAGGCAGGGTACAAATGAGGGAAATATGCTCTAGTTCTTCTCCCTGGTAGCCCAAAATGAATGCAAATACACCATGAATGGCAAATGAGTAGGGAAAATGTCACTATTCTGGGTATGGTTTTCCACAAGAATCAAGAATTGAAGGCAATTAAATGAGATATAAAAATCTGATACAAATGCCTTAATGCTGAAAGTAATGACACCTTTTCTGTAAAAAGTGTGAAATGTTAAATTACAAGAATAAAAAATATTCAAAATATTTACCAGAATATTCAGTAACATGCAAATGGGAATGCCTTTTGTTGGCATCTTGCAAGAACAGTCTAAAAGTTTCAAAGAAGAAATCTTCTTCAAAATCACCATTAAGCTCTTTTAATATGGACATCACATTGTGTTTTAAAATAATGTCTCTGTCTTTCTATTGCAGAAACTATTCCCATTTTGGCATTTTCTCACCTTGTGACTTGTCAGCCTACGTTCTGAATCTCTAGAATACATTTCTAAACCATAACCTTTCCACATTTATTTTCTGAGGCATTTATGTAGCCCTTTTGAGTTTCTTCAGACATTCTTTTCCAGGCGGGAGGCACTGAATAGTTTCATTAAACAGAAAAACCTACTGCCTCAAGCAGTAATTCCATTACAGCTTTCTGCCCTTATTACTGGGTCGTCTGGCATTACCATTGAAGAAAATCTGTAGATAGACCTTTTAAAAAGTTATGATTTAATAAATCAGGAAAAAAAAATCTGTTAGGAAGACTAGAAGGATGCAGGTGTCACTTCTGTCCTTAAGAAGAGCAAGAATACATTTTTTTTAAATGCAGAGGATGGTCAAACGGGTTGCCCTGAGTTCCCACTAATGGAAGTATCAGCATGTACTAGAGAAGTTGCATCACAGCCATCCCAAATGCACTCCAGTCAAATGGTTTAGGCACCTGTTGAGCTCCAAGCAAGCACCACCATTATCCATGTTTCCTGCACATGACTGCATCCTAGGAATCTTGCTCTGACTGCTGTTGCTGAACAAGTAAGAAATCTTAGACTTCCCAACACCTCAAAACCCGAATTGTGATCTAATTCTCCATGTCTGTTACTACATGATGTCTTACTTCTACATCCTTGGCCCTGCCTTGCCAGACCTCTAGCTTATCCTGGGGACAATGTGGATGGTGATTTAGGATGAATCAGGACTGAAGTCAAAAGGACTCTTGTCCTTGAAGTCCACATTGATATGCTACTGAGAACAAAGTACACAAAGGACTACAAAGATTTAAAGAAGAAAGAGAGAAGGGGAGAAGAGAGAAAGTCAATGCATGAGGCAGGTGCCCTGAAGAACTGGCATCTCCTTTGCCATGGGTTTACTTTATAATAATAAGCAAGAAAAAACACTAGTTATCCTCCCTGTTTCCTGAATATCCAACTTGTGATCCAGAGTCTGATTTGCAGTGGTTTAAGCGACCATAGCTGTAAGTAAAATCAATGGAAACTGCACTTTGGACATACTAAGAGTTATAAAATGCCAAGTACTTAGACCCTGAGGTCCTAAATATCATAAATCATGAATCCCAAATCAGTTTGTATGTCTGAGCTTAATCTGTGCCTTATCTTCTCAACAGTAAAATAGGGGTAATAACCTCTCATCCCATAGATTAAATAACGCTTGTGAAGTACTTAGATATCAGTGAAAGCACCACAAAAAAAGCTTTATAAGAAATGAGTAATTATGTATTCTGAGCAAGAGATGAGTAGTAATCAGCAGTGAATGCACAGGACCATACATGGGGCAACGAAAAGAATATAAGACATTGAAAAACTGCTCATTAGTTGAACACCATCCAATCTCTTCAATGAACAAAGCAGAGGTGTAATGGAAAAAACTGTATGGGACTGTGTTATTAAGGCTGAATTACGAATCATTACATGCAGAGCAGATGAGCAAAAACGCAGGCCACTAACGTTCATTACGTTCATACTTAGTGACAATTTTGGAAACTTGATTTTTTTTTTTCCCTTACCCGATATATCTTAAAATAGCAAACTTTAAAAAACCCAACTAGCTCAAACCCCCTGAAATCCACCACTGCAGCTAATACAAGAAACCACAAAAGAGCAGTAACTCCAAACTGCTTGTTTCTACTTGCTCTTAGCATAGACAAGGTACATACAGAAGCCAAACATCATCATCACTCTTGAAATAGGTGGGAATGGACTGGCTAACTCAGGTTCCCTATTTTAGGGCCCTGGATTTGGCCACTCAACAGCGAGAAATGGCACCCAAATAATTTTGTAGGTTAAAAATAGGTAATATATTTTTGGTCTAACAAATGTCTCTCTCCTTAAACAATATGGACTTGTGGGCTTCAATGCAGAGCATGGGCCATTATTATTTCTAAAAACCTGACAAAACTGCCTCTGTCAAACTCTAGACTTCAAACCTAACAGAGACACTCCCAAACTTCAACAATCTAAAACTGTGCTCCAAAAAAAGGATAAAATCCTGGCTTCATTTAAGGCAATGGGAGATTTGCCATTACCTTTCCCACTCTATTTATATCTGAGATGCTAGCAGATGTCTTGTTCCCTCTGTCTACAACAGACAGATCTGTATGTACATTTTCTCTCTCTTTTTTATTCTTTTTTTTTTGTCTGAAGACTGTTTTCCCATCCCCTAATTTAAAATGGAATTAGGAGGCACAAAAAGATGCTTTGTTTCTAGTCTTATATATTTATTTTCCAGTTTTATCTATTAAGAATTTCTTTCAGCCACAACACTGCAAAATTCCTTATCTCTAACACTGGAGTGCTGAAGGCCCCTTGCAGGATTATCCCCTGCTGTCTTTTAACTACTTATTCTGAAACCTGAAGAGCCTTTTCAGGTTTGAAAAATTTTCAGGAACTTAAGGGTTGTAGAAGGGAAGTGCTATTTGGTCTTAAAAGTGAAAATTATAACATTGCTTCTAGAGGCTGCTGAGGCAGGCAGATTAACAGCATTTTATAAAGTAATATGTCTTAAGAAGCACTACCATAGCTGTAAGGAGCTAAAGCATCTGATTAAGGATGTTTTATGATATTTTATATATTTTATGCTGTTAGATAAAGATCTTGTAGATCTATTTCTGTCCAACTGCAAATTCCAATTTAAATGTCCGCTCATGCTTTATTTATCCCTTTAGCTGTATTGTATCAGGCATTAAAAAACAAAACAAAACAAAACAAAACAAACTCATCAGCAAAAACCTGATGGGGCCTGTGGGGGTACCTACAGAGCCTTAGCTGGGTAGGATGGAGTTCTTTCAAAACGACTTCCCTCTTCTGAGTTTTTTTTTTTAACTCAAAATGAGAAAAGTCATTGCAGGAGACAAACATTAATTGGCTAGCACAAATACAAAGTAATTCTGCCTTATGCAAGATCTAAACACTTTACATCCACTTCTAAAAACTGAAGTTCTATACGCCTGTGAAGATCTAGTCATTCACCATCATTACAAATGGAATATTCTAAAAACGTATTAGCTAGTCCACCCTCTCTATTACTCACACTTCCTCCATTTTCAGAGTCAGTTGAAGTCTCCAGCCTCACCAGGATACAGTATTAACCAAAAGAGATCTCTCTGGCTTATCCTTTACTACCACAGAGAACTAAATTATATCACTGGCTACTTCTCTTGAGAGCAATTTCAAAGTAGGCACTTAAATCCTTCTTACTCTTTTCAGGAAAGTGCCCCCACAAAAGTCTCTCTTTTTTGGTGGTTTACAGCATTCTCAAAATAGCAAACTAACTAATGGGATTTTTACCCATTTACTCTTATTTCAGTACAGTTTTTAGTTCAAAATAAATTCTCCTCCCTCTTGTTTGTCTATTCCTCAACTGAAATATTTATAGACAGCAATCATGTCCCAGCACAGATTCTTTTTGGGTAAGCTGAAAAAGGCTAAAAGCATTCAGTCACCTGACACAGGATAAATTTTTATTTCCCAGATCATTTCAAAAACCTGAACCATAAACTCCTCATGTGTTTCCCTGACTCTGAATTGAGCTGTCTTTAACATGCTGGTGACCAAAAGTATACTCAACACTCCACATAAGCATTCCCAGCATCACTTATACCATGACAGAGTGAACACTTCCCTGATGGCTTGAAATACTTGGTTCATCTGAATTTTACACGTCCATTTTGTGCAAATACACTACACAAGTGGCTCAGCTAACTTGGAACTACTGCCTAGAAGATGAATTTCCCAGGAAGCACCTTGTCTATCTTTCCTACAGGAAAAGAGATCCACTCCTTTTTAAGAAAAAGGCAGCTGACATATTCAAGAAAACACTGAACTAATGGCTGTAGCATTGGAACATTTGTTAGCCAAATATTTGTGGCTACTTTAAATCAGCATGCACTGACAGGGCCACCCCTACCTCTAGGAAGACTATGACCTGCTGGGATGCTACCCTGTGATGTGTTAAAAAAGAAAACAACAACAACAACAAATTACTGCAACTGAGTTCCCTGTCACATCATATAAATGCCAAAATTTCCCTGCTCTTAAGAGGATGTAGAAGGTAAACGTGTAAAAGTTTGTATGGTGCTTTAATTTGTGGCAATGGAAGGCTTCTGCCCAAGATAAACCAACCTTACCACTGCATCCGTGCTCCATTTACTGGGTACCTGTGCTTGTGCAGGCTGGCTATCACCTACTGAGCATATTATTTTATAGACGAAGCAGGGTAGAAATTAATATTCACAAAACAAAGAACAAAAGACAAATGACAGAGTGCAGGAGAAGAATAGTTGCGTGCAGCCCCATGCGTGTGTTTTCCAAGGCTAGACAGCTGCCCGTATTTAAATGCTCATACTCATCTATCCCTCTCCACAGCAACACCAGCTCACACAGAAAATAAGTTACCCTCAAAAAAACTGCAAATGTTGGGAAGTCTTGGGGGAGGGAAGAAATTATTAACACTTTTGGAAAGGAATGAATGCAGATTTTCAGCTTCCTTGATATAAAATATTTTTTGTATAATTTTCACAGCTATTAACCAACTTATGTTCTTTGTGACACTGCAGCTGCTAAACCCACTCACTCTGTGCTTGTTTTCAAAGCAAGGCACTCCGTCACCTTGGTGGTTCCCGAACCTCCCCCCTCAATCTGAAATGCTACCACATTATACCTGGTCCCCTGGTGTTCCACTTCACACTCACCTGAATGCATCCAGTTTTTTACTGAGCACTGGGCAGTGTCTTCCATGCAAGCCACATATTCCAAAGACTCAGAAGGAAAGATTTTCCTCACGTTTCACCTCTCCCTAACTTTAAAATATTCAGTTGCAATATATGTTAGATTCTTTATTCTTTCCTTTTTTCCCTATGTCTCAATTCTTTTTGCTTGGGGTTTTTTTTTTCTCCTTTTTGGGGTCCCATCGCAAATTTTTTTAGCACCTTCCTCCTACCAGTCTCCTCAACTCCGAGCCCTTAGTAACTAAAGTCAGCCTGGAGAAGGAATGAAGACTTCATTTCACAGAGCAATACTGCCTGCCAGAGCTAAACCCAGGAAAAGTCCTTTTCACATATCCATGAAAGCATGGAAGGCTGGTGGCAGCTTCAAACCTATAATGACTTAATTATTTAAATTTTATTTTACACCTATTAACCATAGCATATCAAGTAAGAGTAGCAGCTGCTACATGAATTTGACCAGCTCACTTGCCCTCAGCAGATCACCCATCTGCCTGCTCTTCACCTAATACTTCTGTTTGATAGGTTGTAAAACAGATTCTTGCAACAGTTCAGGAACAGAGTCAACTTCAAATCCCACATAAAAATTTCTCTGAAAACATATGGACATCTATACTGAGTGATGTCAAATTTAGAGAGGCCATGGACCTTAGGAAAGTGGATAAAAGGAAAATTGCAGCCTGTTATGGAAAAACACTGACTCCATTACAGTGAATGAACAGAAGAGTGGAGAGTGAAGAACTGTATGTATAATTAATTATAGTAATACAGACCTACAAAATTCGTGGCTGCACATACTGCAAAATGGTGTGCAAAATGCCTGTTTTGTGTAAATTTCAATTCACAAAGCATAAAAAGTATTGCTTTTTAAAATGATCAATACAGTGAACTTTCCTGTTCACCAGTAGTGTTCTATAAAAAGTTATGCTAATTAGGCAAGTGATTCAAGAGTTCTGTATGTTAGTATTTCTCATACCTTGATAAGTTTTCCACTTCAACTGAAATGAAAACAAAAGCAAAAAACAAGGGAGGCACACAGAGAGAGGCTTTAGTTTATCTTCTACTAGGGCCTATAAAGCCTTGGGAAGTTCAGCTTACAGTGCATAGGAAAAGCACCTGTTTCTGAAAAACCAGATAGGATTTCTTTGTTATTATGCTGCTCACTTACAGGTACAGCAAGTTTGCAACATCCAGGAGGCATCAAATCAGACTCAAAAGTTTCCTTCAGCCAAATTATCCCTCCACTCTAAACTGACAAAAGTTTAGGTGAGAAAAAAACCACCACAACCCTAGGAACTTCCATTGTTGTGCCTGTGTTTTTACTTCAGAGCTGAAGAGAAATCTATATTTTTAACTTAAAAGTGACAAACTAGCTTTAAGGTTAACCTTCTGGAACAGAAATCAAGAGCAGAATCTGATCTTTACTGAATTATCCCATCCTTGTATTTTAAAAAAAGGACAAGCTTCCCTATAACTGATCCAATATAAATTTTTATTGCTCCCATTTTAAGTAGGTAAAAATCTCCAAGCAAATATGCAAAATGACTTAAAGAAAATGGTCATTTTTGCTGTAGTCTTTAGCACCATATGGAGATGAAAAAAATGCCTTCCTTTCTTGTTGCTTCCAAGCCAAAGAAAGAATAAAAGATTAGCAACTTATGAAACAATATAAATTTTGATTTAGGAGAGATTACCTCATACTTGTCTGGAACTTGAACAAATGAAGACTGAAAATGCAAAGCATGGGCAAGAACAGCTGTGATTTCTGACTTCAAGCCTGTTACTCTCCTTAGAGAAAACTGGAAAAAGAGAAGACAAGCCTGGCCAGTGCTTGTCTTGCTAGGTTCCCTCACAGTACAGCGTATTTTCAGCATATGACTCTATTTTGATAATAAATTCAAGTTCAAATGACTTTAGGATTGGCCATATCTGTACTTGAGGAAAACCCCCATAGAATAAAATTAACAGATGTAAAAATGTATTCTAAATGTTTATACCTTAACTTCTGCAGTGACACCATTTACCAACACTTTTACAGTCCAAAGATTTTTAATGCTTGCAAGGCAGATCAAATTTATGTTAATGACAAAATCATGTTTCTTCATAGCAGTCTCCTGTTCATCAGTCAGTCATCAAAAGGTCTGCGCCTACTTGATACTAAAACTAGTACTTGGAGAATTTACAGCCTTGGATTTAATGCCATCTGAAATGACTTTTGAAATTTTACCAATAAACCCATTTTAATACTCTTTTTGGTCTACACGTCTCGTTCACCTAAATCCATTAGATATTTCCTGAAAGTTCCAAGACACAATTAACTGGGAATACAATTATCAGATTTATAATTTGAAATGCAAGCTTTAGTCTCTTTGTTCTTCTTAGTTTCTTGGGTTTAAATTCCAATACAGTTGTTATTTTCTGTTATAATCTCTCTGGGTTTGTAGGATTTCAGAGGAGCCTGAAGGAATTGGCAGTCAATGGCTGTTCATGGTGTGCTGACAATGTTAGCAATTCCAGCTGAGACCCAAAAAGCTGGGCAGTGTGCAGAGTTCTCTCTCTCGAAATCCCTCTTTTCTCTGTTTCCATGCTTTTTGACCCAATTCGTCTCCCCGCTTCATAGAGGGGCTGAGTTGGAGGAGACCTTTAAAGGTCCTTGCAAAGAGAAGGCACATCATCAACTGAGGAACGTTTAGTGGATCATGAAAGAAATGTGTGTGTCCCTGTGCTAAAAACATTTAAATGTTTCAATTATTTCAAATAGGAAACCTCAGGAAGGAGTGTTTTATTGGTCCTGTTCTCAACTGAAAAATTTATGATGGCTCTACAAGAAACTTCTTGTTACAAAACTACCTATAAAAACTTTATTTATATGGATTGTGCCAGGATCTTTGAAGCCAATATGTGTCTTGTGTTTTTGTTATGCCCTTTCGGGGCCAACACTCTACAATATATTAAGAAAAGTGTAAGCCAAGACAAAATTTCAGTGTCTGCCTAGCAACAATGCTACTGGTAGCAGCAAGAGCTCAGTCATGTGCATATCAAGAAGTCTAGACAGTGTTCACATACCACTGGTAGGTACATGTATCTTACTATAATGACTCTTACAAATGTATTTTAAACTAATTCAAAGCACATCAAATTTTTAGGGATGACAGGGTAGCTTTCTCTTTAATTTTTAAATTTTTTTTTGCTTAACTTGCAAACTTTCAGTAATTCCTGATCAGTTTTAACTACATTTAAAAAGCATCTTTCTATGCCTGATTGGAGAGTAATCCTTTCCTAATAATTTTGTCTTCTGAGGCTTGAAAACACAGTCTTGCTGCTCTGTTAACTCCTAAAGGGATTCCTTAGTAATTTTTCATAAATTCCTGTAAATCTGGATGGGAACATCCATCAAGCTATGTTGGAATGATCAGCAAAAGGGATGTAAACGTGGGCATATAGTACCTTGAAATTACAGTGATTCAGGACTGGAGAAGAAGCTTTCCTGGGAGGCAGGAAAGGAGGAAGAAGACAATAGAAGGTGCTGTCACTTCACACAGTATGTGCAGGTACATGGAAAGCTTCACCATCACCACCACCCTACCAAAAAATATCTTCTTGTGATTCAGGGATCAGCTCAGATGTGAGTGCCTGAAGAGCCATTCATGATGTGGCGTGGAAGTACATGGAGGAAATGACTCAGCCAAAAAAAGGAGGGTTTTCCAGTTCATGTGCTATAAGCAACAAAATGCTCAAGAAGAAGTTGGGGAATGAGGACATCAAGGTCAGCTACTGCACAACTGTAAGTGAAGATGTTTTTGGCAAGGGGAAATCTTTTCCATGTCCTAATAACTTTGGGAAGTTAATTTCAATTAGATTGACACTTTAGATGATAGATAGATAAATAGATTGATAGACATTACACGAAGTCTTGACTTCAGTGATGCACAAGCCCTCCAGGTCTATTTAACAGAGAGCTAAATCCTTATTGCCATCAGAAGTAGATTTAATGATCACAGAAGAAATTAATCACACCTCACACTGCCTCACTCAGTGCACAAGCTGGACACCATATTAAGAACCTATTTTTTTCCTTCTAGGGTTTTTTCATGAAGATAAATCAGTGAGTAGCTATCTCCCACTTCATCTGTGGTTGTAAGAACATTTACTCATCAGCAAAGACTTCCAAAAACCTATATGGTATTTATGCCCTTTGCATACCATGAACTCTTATTATCAGATATTAAAACCTTTCATCCACTTGAAGAAGTTGCTTACAAAGTCTGTAAAGGTCACTCAACTTTTTTTTTTTTCATATTAACAACATAGAATTTTACCAACAGAAGAAAACACATAGGAAAATTTATATGTCTATATATATATATATATATATATATATATATATATATATATATATTTCTTTTAAAAACCAAAATATTTTGTCTTTTGTGTTGATATTTTTTGTGTTTTCTTACCTTCTACTGCTCTCTTGAAGAAAACTTTACAGCTGCCACATGTAACCACCCCATAATGACATCCAGATGCCTCGTCTCCACACACCAAACACACTTTGGAAGGTCTTGAAGATCCACTTGATACACTTCTCAATGAAGAGCTGGAGTGAAAACAATCAAACAAAACAAAACAGATATGAATATTTCAAATAACACCAGCCATAATAGAAAGTTCAATTAAGAATTTATAACAGGTATATTGCTCAAGGCACCTAACAATTAGGAAACCACAACACTTTCTGGCAGTGCCTAGCTGAATACATGAATTGCTTTAATTAGTAAGTGCAATATTTTCATTGTCTATCTTAAAACACCCATAATATATCAATGCTAATGTGAGAAGTTACCACAAGGGCAGTGGAATTTATTGGTAGCAGATGATTAAAACTGAAAATAAAAAACAAATAAACTAACAAACCGTTCTAGCAGCAACCTGGCAGCTATAAATTTTCCTTCTGTTTCTTTATTAGTTTGAAGCCTTCACAACTAAGGAGTACCTATAAGGAAAGCTCTAAGGCCATTTGATGAAGGAGTGCAGCAAGGTGGTATGTACTCCCCTGTCTGTGCTCCTGCTCACCACTGCAGTACTTCACGAGTTTATTTCTGATATTCCTGCAATTTAGCAGCTTACTTCCCATGTAGTTTTGAAGCCTTTGTACATTCTGCAAGTGCAGAACATCTTCCCATATGCCTGTAGGTGCCAGAAAAGCAGCACTGGAGGTTCAGACCATCCTGAAGTTTGGTAGAGTGATGCACCTTGCAAGCCTGCTTCAATTACCTACCTCTGTCTTAAATTACAGGGCAATTTTAGGAAACATTTTCCACTGGCAACTCTCAAGGACAATGCTTTTCAAAAACAAGTCACATTTCCCGATCCTATGGGTTTCCTCCCTCCCTTCTCCCCCCAGGAACTGGAAATGCCACCCTAATGCAATGGGCATGCTTGAAGAAACATGCCAGATCCTGAAGGAGAAAACTTTGGATCCCTCCCATGTCCCCATGGGGCTGGAGAGAGTATCTCCTTCCACACAGCCTCTCTTCTCCAGGTAAACGTGACCTCTTGCATTTCTTTCATGTTATCCCTCTGAACACTGCCAAACAAGTACAAAAACAACCCTGAAAGACTTCCCACCAGCAGGGAAATTATCAGGCAGTTCAAACTGCAGGTCACAGGCTATTTGTCCATCAGCCACTGGGAAACGAAGTCCACAGGTAGTCTTAATTCAAATATAAGATAATGAGCTTGCTTAAGAAATCTCAAGTATGAGCCCTTTTCCTTTTCCAAATTTCTAACTTCCTTTAAAGAGGTCTGCAGAGGCCAAGTGATTTATCCACAGGGCACAGCTCGAATGTCACTCCAAATGAGGGACCGCAGTTCCCCTGGCCTACAGCTTTACAGCAACATCAAATCTAAATGTCTGCTTAAATGACAGTGTTCAGATGTTAATCAAAATGTTCCAAATAGTATTCATTCCTGCTCTTGTCTGCTCACTAGTCTGTTAGATTTACTAGTTTTAGTCCCTGTGCTATTTATACTCTCATTACATAACATCACACTACTTGATAATTGCTAGGTGATGGCATTAGCTCATCTGTTAAGAGAGAAAGCCTCACCAAATCCATATTAAAATAAGTTCTGCGTGCTCCAGTCACAGTCATACCTGCACACGCCGCATTAATTTACCCTCAGGAAAAGTAACTTTTCCAGGATTTGCCAAGGCTGTGCTGGTATTCAGCTCTGATGTGTTAAGGCAAAGAAAAGGACTTTCTCCCTCCAGCACGTTCCATATTGCGTGAAAAAATTAGACCTCCCATTAAACAAAATTCTTCAAAAGGTGTCTGCTTTCTAGAGAAAATGCCAATAACCTGGAAAACTCACCTTGAAAATTCTTTTTTTTTCACTGCAAACATCAGTATTTTGCCTGAGTAGGGAAACATTTCAATTCTGATGTAAGACCAAAATGTCTCAGGGGATTTTTAATTTTGATGCTGCGTGCTCCCATTTCTTCATAAAGACTGGCAAAAACTTTCCCAGTCTTCCTACCCTGAAAGAGGTCAGTTTATTTTCTTTTAATATCTATAAAAGAGGTTATTTTTTAGAGAGCTTTTCCTGTAGAGAAATGGAGGTTTCCAGGGTATCACAGCAGTGTGCATGATTTTTATTTTTATATATATATGCACGCACATGCTTCTCTATATATACATACTGCATATATATATATGTAATTATGTATTATTTTTAGTTGAAAATAAATTGTCATGTAGGATTTGCAGAAGGTGGGAGAACCTTTTTTTAGATACCAGCTACCCTACAAAATTGCACTTTCATAGAATTATTAGGTTAAAAAAAAGTCAGCAAAGACAAATTAAGACACCAGTTCATCCACGACTATTATTAAATGCCTACCTAAGATGCAATCTATAGCATATTTTATACAGTGCTCCTCTCCACTGAAGACTTGAGTATAACTGGAACGTACAGCCTGAACACAAAGTATGTATTCAGCTACTCAGCCACAGCATCACAGGTGGAAGCTTAACGTTCTGGAATTAAATCAAATTAACTCATTCTTTTATTCAGTTTAAAAGTGGAATACGTTAAAACGCAGATGAGGCATTTTCATTCTTAACAGGCGTATCAAACATGGAGCTGTTCTCAAATACTTTGCTGTGAAGAAACTTTGATATTTGCTGTTGGTACTTCAATCTCCTCCAAATTGTGCCAGCTCTGGCTATGATTGCCTTCAATGAACAATGTTTGGCTTTTTTTAATAATCTCTTATGTTCTCTTTCACCCATGCTATACCAGAGTATTTGCCAATTCAAAATGCTGCTGTAATACCTCACACAAAGATAAAGTGGTGCAAGTAAGAAAAGGCTGAGCCCAAAAATATGCTCAAATCACAAGCTAAACCTCAGGATAACTCGTTCTCTCCATGGAAGCTTTTCTTTCCAAACAAGGCAGACACAGATGGTTGTACCTTTTCCTCCTAAAGGAAGGAGGAATTCTCTCTCTTTCCAGGCTGTCATCCCTTCCCTAAGTGACCACTGTGAAAATTATCTGACTGATGAGGAAACTACCCCTTGGCCTTTATTTCAAGGCCAGACATCCAGTGTTGATGACATAAAAAGATGACACTTCATTTATTCATCACTTTCATTAAATCAATTCTTTTTATTAATCATTATAGCCCTTTATTCTATAATATGTGCAGGCAGAAAAACTACACTAACCCCAGCCCCCAATGAAATTACTTCTCATACATGCTACAAGTTAAATATTTCCCTTTGCTTTAATTTTCCACAGCAACATGCCATAAATTTTTATTTTTGCCCAGGAAAAATGCCTAATGTAAACTGGCATGTGGGTAAAGTTACAGGCAGGTAACACTTAATAAGCAAAACATCAGTGTTAAATTCAGTTGATTATAACAGAGATGTCTATATTAATTTAATTTTTGCTTTTTTAGTTACAATACTCCAAGTTACTTAAGTAACAAGTCATTCTCTCTTCTGGAATATCCAAGAGTTGATCCATGTAAGAATGAATACCATAATACCATGAATACCAAATTTTAGAAAATTTACAATTGACTCCCTGGAAGGTAATTAGCCAAGTGCCAAAATCTGTTTGAATGACCTGCTAAATCTAATGGCATATGTGGGCCACAGCAGGTTTCAATCTTAAAATTCAGATTGAGTGAAAACACTGTATTTACCCAAAACCAAATCAGAGCCTATACCCTATTGCTCTGATATTTACCATGGTTTTTAAAAACCTTCTACACAACAGACTATTGTTGAGCCAGGACATTGCTTGTGGGTGGCAAGCTAGTTTCAATATAAACTCCCAACTGAAAACACCAGGAATGTGAAACAGTACCGAAGAGCCAGCTACTCATTCCCATTTTCAGAAGCCAGTGGCTCCCATAGGTTGGTTAGGTGTGGTTGCTTGCTCTCATGCTTCTCTCATTATTTCTAATACAACAAGAATAGGCAAACACACTCCCATATCCCTCTCATAAAACTCCACAGGACACAAAGAGATATCTACCAGAGCATGCATATTTTATCCCAATGCTGTTACAGCCAAGGGCAGCACAGAGGGTTCAACAATGCCAAATGTATCTCTGAAATGATTCGTAAAACGGTTGCTTCGATGGCTCCAGTAACATTTGTCACATTGCAGGGTATGTGATTAAGAATAAGCCTGATTTATTATCCCTAACAGTGCAAATGCTGGCAGTTAAATGCTGACCTTGACTAGCCATTGCCATCAAGCTCATTTGTGTCTCCAAGAGTTGGCTTTACTAATAGTTATATGGAGAATTAATTAGAAATAACAGATTTTGTAAAGAAGAGTCAATAAACCCACAGATAATCCAGCATTTTAAAAGCTGATTATATAGGTTATTATGCTTTGCAAACCAGATGTCATACAGGAGCACAGTTTAAACAAATGATGCCGCTCTGATGATAAAATGAAGCACTCCAAAGAAGCATAAGCCACAATATGTATTCCAAAGTCATTTGTTCCAAGCGCTTTTATTATTATGAGATCTAGATGAGTCCTTTTTAATTCCACATCATTGACTTTTCTTTTTAATACTGAAATTTTCTGGCAGTAAAACAAACAGAAGGAACTCGGGTACAGTCAACCTAGGACAACCTCAATAAATAAACATATGCAAAAACAAAAGTAAAAAGAATTTGAGATTATAGAATCATATTTTTACCACAAGAAGAAAAGAAAGTAACTGTAAGAGGAAGAATAATCAGGATATTCAAGATGCAGAGGCTGCCATCAGTTTATTTCTACCCTCTCATCCCGTTTCTGAAGAAGTATAACCTCCCTGGAGTCATCTTCTGCTGGGAACACATGATAGTAAATTCTGCACTTTGAAATAATGCAACTAACCTACCTGTGGCCCAAAACAAGAGCTGGGCATTCTACTTCTCTCAGCAGCTCTCCCAGAACCTTCTTTTCTCTAACTCATTGTTCCCTCAGCCATCATAGCAGACAGTATTTCCTCTTCACATTACCTCCATTACTTTTGTGCATGTCTACATAGTAACATTAATTTCACTGCTCAAGATAACTCTATTACTCCTTTAGAAAGTGACATACTGGTCAAAAACTGTCCAGTAGATTATTTATTAAACCAATTGACTCCACAATGATGGCAGTCACGACCTCCCCCAGTGCCATGTATCACGTCCCAGATTCTGCTCCATGCTGGCTGCTTTAATTGTCAATACCTATGCTTGACCAGCATCAGTTTCTGTTGTATAACCCGATTTTTTAAAGAGCTTCACTGTAGGAAGGAACCCTGGCTCTCTCCTATAACTACTTGAATAAAGCAGATTAGCAGGCTGGAAAATGGTATTTCTTAAATGTCAGAGTACATAAACCAATCTTCTTGTCAGCAGACCAAGAAAGCAGAGAGGAATGAAAAGGTGCAGAGATTAAATGACCAGAATTTTGGAGGAGAAGGCAGTCACGTGGGACCTCAGGAACGTTGAGCTAAGGAAGAACTGCTGGAACCCAACCACCCCTGAGCCTCAGCAGCAACACTCCCAGAGCAGGCAGAGCAACGTTTACCCTCTTTGAGGGTTTATTTTAAAGAAATTTAAAAACCAAAAACAAGCAAACAACAAACAGAATTCAGTAGCTGTGATGTTACATTTAAATTAGTGGTCAGTCTCAATTAGTTATTTAGGGTTTTTTTTTTTTTTTTTTAAAGCAGAGAGCTTTTGTATTCCAAGACAGAAACCCTTCAATTCTTTGAACTTCAAACGCTACAACCTTTTTTAATCTTAAGAAATGCTTAGTATGGTGGAACATGTAGGAATTGGAAGGGAAGTGCATTTAGTTAGGAAAAAGCAAGCTGAGAACCTGTATGGTGTTTTTCCTCGGCAGCTCCAGCTTTCACTTGAAGTTACTTTATTTAGCAATGCCTAAGGGTCACACATCACACTTTCATACCTGGATCTTAATTATGATAACAAGCAAACTCTGACATGCACTAATAGAAAAGGCTCCAACCTTTTTTCCAAGCCCCACGAAATCTAAAAAGATGCACTCAGGATTTAAAAAAAGCATTTAAGTTCCAATGTTTATTCGGCAAATAGAATCTGATGCGTTCTGTGCCGCAGTCAAAGTGAACAGGTTCCTGTGTTTAGCTTAACCTTAAGGCATATGTTGATTTTACAAAATGAAGCAAGTGTGCTATGCTCCTTCAGTTCCCATTTACCTTAGTGGATGCTGACAGGACTCAGCACTTTCCTCCATCCAGCTGTAAACCTTGACTTTTCCTTGACCTTCTCTACTGAAATATTTTGGTAGCAACTACAGTCGGCAATCCAAATTTTACCTCCAAATAATCAGCTGACTACAGAAAAATATAAACTTAAGCATCAATGCAAGTGTGTCTGATGGACTGAAACTGAGGAGCACTTATTTCCTAGGGAAATAAAACTAATTTTTACCCAGTGATTTAGCGATCAGAAAAGTATAACATCCACCTACTTTTCTTCTGCAATGCACTTTTCTCCTCTAACTGCTGTCACAACCTACCAAGACACAACTGCCCCAGGGAAATAAAATTTCCTTGCTCTGCAGGTTTTTCAGTACATAGATATAGTTATCTATTGAAATGGAATGGTTAACCTAAAAGGGGAATTTCCTATCAGGATTAAGCCTTTGGCTTTGGAAGGCAGAGAACTCCAGTAAGCCTCACAGTGCATTTGCTCTAACTTTTCATATTTGGCCCACTTATAGAATTAGTGCAGTTTAAATGCATGCAATGCTGGTGTTTGTGCTGCTGATTATAAATTGCTATGTATAGCAAGATAAGGCAGGAACAGTTTATCTGGAAAATTATCTGGTTAATTATTGAAAGTCTGCTTGAGGGGGCAGGGAGTACATTTAACTCTTTCTTTTTCTGCACCTGCTCACCTGCCCTAACTAGAAGGAGACACAGAGCTTGGAAGATCCAGTTTTTCATAACACGATCTCATTTTCCACTACTGAAAACTATGCAAGCCATTATGCACCCTGGTAAGTCTCCTACCAGGGCACAGTAGTATTTACCTGGAGAGGCTCTTCTGCTTTCTCAGTCAAAAACACTTTAAAGCTGCACAAAATGCCATGATTCAAGTGAGGCTCACTTGCTGATGGGGGCACCAGTGGGAAATCATAACCATGAGGAATTTCAGGCAAGACAAGACTGCACAAGTACATTGCTCTGCTACTGAAGGCTTCCAAGACAAAGAAACCTGAATGAGCAAGGGAGAAAAATGCACAAAGAAGGCAAATGCAGGGAGATGCCACCAGTAATAAAAGTATCTCTTTAAAAGCCTCCTTCTTTTAAAAGCAGGCTCTCAACTTTAGTTGAAGTTCTTCCCTCAGAGTCTAAACAAGCAACTCCTAAAAACACCTTCCTTTGTTTGAAAGCTTATTTTATGAAACCCTTATTACATCAGCCTGAAATGACATTGATGACCAGAGTATTGACTGTCAACGAGCTTAAAAAACGTCATTCTGTTGCAGACAAAAATCTACCTGATATGTCTGGCAACAGCTTGGGCCCAAAAGTTCTAAAAGAATAACTGTATTAAAACTATTAGTTTAAGACAGAAGCAGCTTGGTCCAGTTGGACGTACTTTTCTATTACCAACTGTTTGCTTTGACTTCTGAGTGCATGACATGCTTACAGAGAAAGCTACCACACCATTAATACCCTAACCACAACATAAAAAGTTTACAAGAGTTCCATAATCAAATAAATTTTTTTCAAAATTAAATTATTTCATAACAGCAAAAAGTAAACTGAGCTGTCTACTGGGGATTAAAATACCACAATAGAAAAACCTCCAGAGCAACCATAAAACCATAGGGAAAAAATGCACCAAAGCACAAAAAAAGGTTACCATGGGAACAAAGGCTATTTTCCAACTTGTCACATAATAGCCCCAGTATGGCAGACCTTTACTCATAAGAGCAATCCCACAGGCTTAAGAAGGCAACATGTATAATTACTGCTTGATCTGAAAAAATCTAAGGGGAAAATGGAGTGGTGGGTTTGGTCTTTTAACGCCTTAATGCCCCCCTCCCCCCCCATCCACCAAGACAAAATTATGGCAGATGTTGAAAGGGTATTGGAATTACAGCACTAGTGTTTGCTATATTAAAATACCACACAGGAACAGAAAAGAGAAGTAGGAAGGTCTGCACACCGATCTAAACTTCATAAAGAGGACATAGGGGAGAATGAAAAGCAACAGGCAGCTCACAGTATCACTTAGCATCAAGTACCAACACAGAACTCAGTGCTAAAATTCCAGCCCATGAGCCTTATCAGACAAATTCCTGACAATAACAGACTTGAGTATCTTGGAAGATTCAGGGAGTTCTGTGACCACTTGTAAAATGAAGATTGGAAAAAGTAAATAAACCCCCTAAAATGATCTCACTAATCAAAAAGTAATAATCCTTAATAAGATAAGGCATAGGTATTCATATTTAACTGGAAGTTTCCAGCTTGGCACTGGCTTCAGATACAGTGAGAACCAAACTCCAACTTTACCATCATCTCTGATTAACAGGTATTTTAAAAGACTAATAGTCACATTATTTTGAAACATCTGTCAACTTTTAAAACCACTAATTGAAATAATGATGGCTTCCTTTTCACTAACATTTTTCCATTTTTAGGATATTCAACCTGTTCATTGTGTTTTAATGCATGTCACTATTACGTGAAATAGGATAACTCTTGCAGCTCTAGGTATACAGATATGGAGGTAGTTTGTAAATTTGTTTTTTCCACCATCCTGGTCTCATGGCCCAAACCAAACACCTTCCTAAAAGAAGAAGGTAGGGTTTCCACATCTATCTTTACTAAAGAATCACTTTCCTTTCCAGTCTCTCTGGCTCTCAGGATGCTTACCAACAGTTTGCAATTGGATCCCTCCAGCAATTGTGATTCCAGTTCAACCTGTGAATTTTGTCACAGGTGAAACAGCCTTCTCTGCCTTCGTAAATGCTTTTAAAAACTGTGATGATTAGCAGAGCACACAAGCAAGCAGCAGCTCCAGTTCAGACAGGGACATCACTTCCCACTTGTCCCACCTCCACTTACAGTGAGATCCTTACTCTTGTATTTACCCCAAGGTAAGATCACTCCTGTTGGTGGTGATACTGTTGACTGCCACATTTACTTGCACACTTCAAGTTCTTCTGTTTTCCCTTGCCTGTCATTTATGTGGAGGGTCAGGCAGTGTGAGCCAAAGGAGAGGTACAAAAATGAGTATTCAACAGCCCAATTTCCCATCCTGCTCCTGTGGAAGAAATGCAGATATTCTTTCCATACTTCTTCCTAATTTAGAAAGTCAGGAAAGTTGACAATGGGCAGGGTGGAGAGAAGAGAAATGCAAGTCACTCATCTTTGTAATGCCTTCCTCTCTTCATTTGCTTCCAAAAGGGCTTGTCTTGAAATGGTCACAGACAAAAAGAGGGTTTAAACTCATCATCACCAGTTAGAAAGCCACTGCATACTTGCACCCATGAGAGCAATCAGAAAGACAGTATTGCCAGAGCATCTGATCCCATATTCCAGCACATACATAACCTGCATGTGTGCAAATGCACTGACCACACTCATGCTGTACAGCCTTCAGAGTGACTTACAATTTCCGATTTCACATAACCCTTGGACTTACGTATAATAATGCCTATTTTGGGCACCTGGAAACCATGACAGAGGAATGGTTTAGGTGATAAAACAGAACAGCATCAGATCCAAAATGCAGTTATTCAAAGTTTGGCATAAAAGCAAAGAATTTTGAGCAGAAGCACTATTGAATCTTGGAAGAAACAGCTTTAGAAACTAGTTGCACAGTCAAGATTCTAGAATCTCTTTTAAAATCAACAATAATTACATAATAGGAAACCTCTGCTCCTATTAACTAAATAAAAATTCTATTGATAGCTCCTCGAAGTAGAAGGTAAAATCAATGGCATGTGTTTTAAAAATATTCGAAACCCCAAGTCCTTTCAACTCCCCTTTCTCTATTTTCACAGCAAGTATAATCGCTGACATGTAATACAGCTATACTGTATTAAGTAACCATAAATTTTAACTTTTAAATAAATTAAAATACTCCTCCATTATATGTCAGAGTGACAAGTAATAGCCTGCTGAGTGCCATGGAAAATTTTGGTCAAATAGCAGATGAGGGCTGCAATCACTGACTGATACCTAGAGCAAAGGCTTTTGGTAATTCTCCCACAAGAAATCACAATTGCTGACAAAGTTCAAATTTGTCTTGACAGGATTGTCAAGGCAAACTAGAAACGTTCACAATTGCAAGTC
Organism: Haemorhous mexicanus; assembly: GCF_027477595.1. Lineage (NCBI taxonomy): Eukaryota > Metazoa > Chordata > Aves > Passeriformes > Fringillidae > Haemorhous > Haemorhous mexicanus. The sequence continues at coordinate 18,443,002 of NC_082344.1, read as the reverse complement.
AAAGAATTCATTTTTATTCAGCTGAAATTCACTCTACTGCTCACATACTAATGATACACAGGACTGTACCTAAAACTCTCTCCGGCTGAGCAGCTGAAACCCAGATAACAAAGACCAAAGGAAAACGGGAGCACTAAGCAAAGCACAGACCAGGAGAGTTATGTTCAACAACTAACACAGCTCCAGCTCATCTCCTAAATCCTCTGCTACATCCCGCCAAAACTCTCTTGCAATGTATAGCAGGCCTTGGTTTTGGAAGGCAGCTTGCATTTAACTTCAGTGGGAATAAGAGCTGGTACAATAATTAAAAATACCACCATCCCTCCCATGTCAGGAAAAGGATGTTTTACTGTTTATGCACAAAGCACACCACTGTAGAGGCAGACAGAGAGTTTATGAGTGTGCATAACAAAGTGCTTATGCATAAATTTATACAAGTTATACAGAAATCAAGGTGTATAGCAGAGTGAGCAAACATTATTACTTGCTAATCCATCACCCCCCTAGAACTCACTTATGCAGCCTGTTTGTGGCACAGACTTTCAGTTTCCTTTAGCAAGGACTGCAATATTTGCATTCATTGTTATACCACAAATATTATTACTCACTGACAAAACGGGTCCCACACAGAGCCAATTAAAACCAAAGAACCTGGTGACACATTCTTTGCTTCATTAAGCAGTATCATCAAGTCACTGAAAGGACTGGGTTGGAAGGGACCTTGGGACTTATCTAGTGCCAACCTCCTGCCATGGGCAAGGGCACTTTCCACTCGACCACACTGCTGATACCCCATTTAATCTGGCTTTGAATTTCTGCCTATTCTAAAACAATCTGCTTTCCCTCCCCCCACCCCGCCCTGCCTCCTGTAGCCACCAAAATTATTTCTGTTAAAAACAGGTGTGCAATATGCAGAATAAGCATTTGGGAAAAGAAAAAAGATGACTCAACAAAGAGTAAGCTTTGAGCACCCATGGTTTCAAACATTGCAGCAGCCAGAGTGTAACTCAGTTTCATCACACAGCTGGAGGATCCAAGAAGGCCCCATCTGCACACCTTCAGGCTTCAGGCCACTTCACCCCATGCAGCTCCTGGAGTGGGACACCACTGCTGTCACAAAGATAGAAGAAACCTAGAGCTTCCTACTTCTATATTTATTTTTCATGTTCCTAAAAAAACATATACAAAATAAAGAATAAAGCTCTAAAGTTTATGAAAATATTTTAAAAATTGCTATTTAAAAAAATTCTTGTCATTCAAGAGCTAGAATAATGAAACCTTGTTTCCTGGGTCTTTCTCCTTCCTGCTTGCAACATTTAACAGGAGAAAAATGCTAACCAGCCCCTTTCCTCTAGTGGGGGCACAAATTGGGTGCCTTTCCTCCTTCCAGTCACTTCTTTTAATGGAACTGGTAAGAGATAACAGCTAAAATGGAATAGCTGTAATAGCTACCCGCTGTCAAATTTAGTTGGAGTTGGCTGACATTCAAAACTTATTAGGTGGGAACACACAGACAGCTCAGTTACATAAAGATCTCCTTAGGCTCTGTCTAGGGGTCCGCTGGACTTGCTGCTATAAACCAGGAACTTTTTGCTGCATGTTACCTGTTATCAGATACTCATCTGATTCACCTATTCTTGTTTGTTTTCCCCAAATAAAATGTTCCACTTTTGCACTTGTCTATAGATGTCCAGTTATTGAATTTGCAAAAGCTTGACCACACTGGAGAGTGCTGTTGCCTTTTTTGTGATTTTGGACTCCAAATGTGGACTTTCTTTGAAGACTCTCTTGCAATATTTCCTGGACTTTCTTTAGAGCCATTCTGATTTTAAAGAGCCCAAACAAAGCAGCTTCAGGCAACACTGTCCATACCTTCCCTTGAAAATCTGTATCTGTGCTCCTGTATCTACAAAAACAGTGTTTCTAAGCTGCTTAAACACACTTGCAAGAACTTACCACACCCTTTTCCAGGCTTTTTACACCAGCAAGGACTCAAAGACACTTCAAGAGGAACTCACTAATGCTTGGGAGAAGTGAGGCTGTTACCCACATTTCACAGTCATATAGAGGAATTTTAATAAAAGTAAATGCATACCAAGCACTTGTTTGAAGTTCAGTGCTTCTTTCATTCCAGAAACACTGCTTTAATCTCACAAATGCTGCTCTGCCTTTTGTTACCCTCGCTAGTGACTGTGTTGTCAAGTGCAGCAGCGCTCAGACAACTTGCTGCAGGAGAAGCACAAATTGCTTACAAATGTCAAGCCCATGAACTTCTCCCAGCAGAGCGAGGCTGAAGCAGCACCTAAAGTTTGCCTCACACAAGTGCTCAGGCCAAGCTGCTTGGCAGAATAACGCGGGGAGTCAGTCCCTCCTGCTCTCAGTCCTTCAGGAACCAACTGCAGTGGCTGGCAGAGAGTAGCAGGGTGCAGGTTATCGGCTGCACAACCTTGGACTTGATGCAAAAAGTTGGAAATTCCCCCAACCCTGTGACACAGGGTGCAGTTTCCCCTAGCACAGTCACCAAACAGGTCAAGAAGCAGCCCTGCCTACAAAGTATCAAGGTGGATCAGGGCAGGGATGAAGCCTCGTGCCCGTCTCAAGGAGGAAAGCTGTGATGCTTTGCCCAAACTGAAAGCACACACCAGAGCTGCCAATTCAACCACTTGCCCAAACAGCTGAGTTTCGCTGAAGCCTGAAGAAACCCTTTGGATTAATGGTATTACAGGCTTTGGTTTACTTGACAAATAAAATATACAGGCCTTTATTCTCAGCTTTTCTGAGATTTCCTTGGCTGAATAACTGCATTAACTGTTCCTCAACCAAGCTAAACCTCCAGTCAGATGACCATTATTCCAGCAAAGGTAGAAGCTTCTTTTTCCTGCAAGAAGTGAATGAATACACCATCTTCCAATGCATGACCTCTACTCTTTTTGTAGAGTTGAATGTCTGCATACTTGAACTCCTGAGGAATCATCTGCTTGTCCTTGATGCCTGCAAACAGTCTTGCCTTTATGAGGCCAGGTGGTGCTCTCTGACCAGAAGAACCACAAGTGCCTACTGCTCTTCTCTGTAGTATTTACAGGACAGTCAGAAGAGCTTGTGTTGTTTTGTGGCCGGCTGGTCTTAGCTGGATAGGTTGGAAAACTTCATTTAATGCTTCATTAAAGATGATACATAGAAATTTTAATAAACTGGTGAAGTGTTCACTTCATTGATTTGGTTTTTCCTTGCAGCTGGTTCTCAGCACTTGACCATCTTGACAATGGACTGATGCAACACCACGCAATTTACAGCCACAGACGTTCATATGTGTACTTAGCCTTTACTGCCATTACAGTTTCAGCTTAAACTAATGGCAACCCTCCTATTGTCTCTAATTTTTGCAGGAACTGCACCAGCAGCTACAACAAATTCAAATTCTTGGTGGCCACAGTGAAAGCAGAGCTGGCGAACATCACTGTGAGAAGTCCTTAGAAACACTGGTCACACCTGGCAGCAGAAGGTGCAGAACAACTGCACAAAAATTCAGAGAAAGAACTGAATAACAGAGGCTTTCATAAATATTGTAGATACTGCTTAAAGCACAATCCACAAAGAATGCAACTGCCCATGCTCCTTAAGGCATTTAGCATCTATTTTAAAGTTACTATGGTTGCATGAAAAGAAAAAAAACCACCCAACAAACTATGATATGAAGAGAGTCTAAGTCCATGAATGAATATTGATAAACTGCTGATCGTGATGCGCCATAATTATTCTTAGAGCATGAGGTCACAATCCTAAATTATGAAACTGCTGAAATAATATTTTTAAAGTTTCATCTTTCCCTTATGCATAAAAATCTCTGCTAAGCCTGCAAAATCTTGACCTCAAATGTAAGGACATTATGCTACTTTAATAAATTATATAGAAGGCTTGACTTGTGATCAAGAAAATATTAAGGCTTGGGTGATTATATTTTACATTATTTCTTTGCTCATTAAACCTGAAGAGCTTTCATTAAGAATAGAGAGTAATTCAATTCACTGACATATTATTAACAAAACATGATATACATATTTAAATTCCAGTGCTGTGAAAAGATGACAGGGATAAACTGGACAGTTGAAATCCAGATGATACAGAAGAATACCAGAACCTTATATAAAAAGAAAAGGCTTCAACATTTTAACTTATTCCAAATTTATTCCAATGGGCATTATGCCTTGAAAAAAAGAAGTTCACAGTAAAAAAATACAGATTACTTCAGGAACTGTTGTCTTGAGCAAATGAACTTCAAGTCTATACTTAATTAGAAGTAGATGGCAAATTTTCTTGGTGTCTCCTATTCCTGTTGAAAATTCGACATCTTGCTCCTGTTGCTGATAAGGCTGCAGTAGCCTGTCTGCACAACTGAGATGCTCCTCACCAAGGCTGTTACTCAAGTGCACAAGTAGAGCCATGTCTCCAATTAACTATTTATGAGCTGTTCCACTGCTCTAGAAAAAGTGCACCATCAGAAAAAACCTGCTCATTAGAAAGCAGCCTGTTAAGGTATTTTTAAATATAACAGTGCAATTTCAGCAGACATATACACATTACTTTTTAAGGAGAAAAGGAACCAAAGCATTTTCCTCTGGAGCTGAGTGGTTTAAAATTTTAATGAAGAAAGGATTTAGGATTGTATTTAAGAAACAACAGAAATGTCTCGTTGACAGAAATGTAGTTAAGATAATCCTGCAAATCTTTCCCATTATATTATTTCTGTGCCCTTTTACCCTAGACATGCATATGTTTCCAATAAGTCTGAAGACTGGCAGGGAAAAAAAGGGACTGGGTGCTCCTTCCAGGTAACTCCTCCTGTAAGAGAATCTCTGCCACACCTTCCCTTTATATCCCCAGCACTACCGGAAATAACCACACTCCAAAGCTGAAATTCCTCTCTCAAATGGAGCAAAATTTCAATCATTTAAATGAATAAGTGGCAAAATTATTCTCTTCTGATTATGCTAAGCAGATGGGGAGATATGGGGGAGAATACAGCAAACCTGTATCCCGGTCAATAAACTCTATCAATCACTCTAAATTCGAGAGTGCTCTGGGGTGCTCTGGCTATTCCTGACAGCACAGAAAGATTATATCCAGTACTTCTGTGTTCTACACTCCTCAAGTCTTTCAAGAAATTCACACAGGTAAAACAATCACTACTACCTGAAGCTGTGTCCTTCATTCCCATTCTTCTACAATTTCCTTATTTAAAGCACCCCAGAAGCCATCTTACCTAATGCTCTACCAGGCAGAGATATTTTGGACAAACCACAAAAAATATTTTGTAACTAAATTATCAGATTGATGGGTGACACCAAAGCACGACCTGTCAAACGGTTACTGAACTTCACCTTCTAAATTACTGTCTACCCAGTTGTTTCAAATGCATGTCACTTTGTTAGTCCAAATGAGCTTGTAGCTTAAAATACTCCTGCATCCCACACATTTGTTCCTGGAAGGTAACGTGATAGAGCCCATTTGAAACTCCGTCTGGCATGTTTACCTGTCTCAAGCCCTCCCTTTACTTTGTAGCATCCTCCGCCCTGCTGTGAGTCCATCAGAACAACATTTTCCTGCAACAGAGCACGTGAATATCCATCACATGCACGAGGAGGACACGTTAGGCAGAGAAATTAGTAAGTGGAAAGCCTTGTTGTAAATTGCTGACACCTCGATATTAACTTACTGCTCACACTTGATCTTAACATTCATCCACCCACACGTCCAGATCTCCAAGGATGACTCGAGGCATGCAACACCTCACCAGTTTACTTCTGTATATTAATGTTGACAGCCCGACAGCCCTCCTTTCCCTCTCTCTCTCACCTCTCTTCTCTATGTCCTCATAAACAATGCCACCTAAAAATAAAATGCTCTGTGAGAACAACAAAGGGCAATAGTGAGACTTAGCCCAGCAGCAGCGCCAAAGTATGACATTTCCAGCTGCTGCATGCTGCTAACTCTGATCCTATTCAAAACTGTCTCACATTAGATACAGAAACACAATTCTGGGCTGCTCCAGAGTTCTGGTTTAGTTCACTGGCAGCTTGCAGAGGGGAGCTAACAGAGCAGAGGACATATGACATGCATGAAAAATAATGACCCTCCCCCACCACAAACCTCCTGAATTCTTTGCAAGGGATGTATATAAAATACAGGAGAGGTCATATAGGTACCCACCGAAACAAAAATAGAATAAAACAACAACAACAACAGCAACAACAACAACAACAACAATAATAATAATAATTATTATTATTCGCTCTTGGTTTTCCTAGTAAGACAAAATCAGCGTTGAGCTGTCTGATCAGCATCTTAGTGTACTACCATTGATATAGTTTTTATTTTCCTACATTTTCTAATAATCTTCCAGCCTTTTGCCTTTCAGCTGAAGGCAATCTCTTCACACTTTATGCATCATGGAGCCAAAATGGGTACAACAATGTTTAACAAGGAGTCCCTGAAATCTCTTGAGAGAAGAGAGAGAAAAGATAAGAAGAAAGAAATTAAGGGGTATATTTAATCTTATCTCTTACCGTTTTACTATAACATGGTGGGAGGGGGAAGAAAAGGAGAAAGTCTAATTTAGTGGTCTGAATGATATTTTGGAAGCTCTACATGCTTCCAAGGCTACTTCTAAAGAAAGTTTTATGCATATGCAAGTCTGTTCATGGAAAGGTACCATATGCTTATAATCATTTATCCTTTATACAATGCATACTTCATGAAATTTGTATGGTCTTCTTTTTTTTTTTCTCTCCCTTCCCTAACAGTGAGATTCACAGATCTGGAAGGATGTTAAACACAAAATCTGCAAAAGGTCATGACAGTCTATGGCAAAACTCCATTTTACTTTGGATTAAACATATTTGGTGATGTTCCAAGCGAGCCCGTCACTAGTGCACAAATGGGACTTTACTGGCTCTCCAGGAGAGAGATATCTCTTGTTGGCTCTGTGTGTGCTCCTGAAGACATTTCTGTAAGAATTGACAAGGATGTTATCTCGATACACAGAATCTGCAAGTGCTAGGAGTTGAATGTGCTCAACTGAGACAGGGATTGAATGTCCCATTCAAGAGTTACGAGCACTGCCTGCAGTGCCATGCAAGTTCTGCTGCAAATTCATCTATGAATTGGAACAGGCAAAAAAGCCATTCCCTTCACTGGATGTTTACTTGATTTTTTAGCTAATATTCCAACTATTTGAGAAGACTTTACAAACTGCAAACAATTCTTAACTCTCTTTCCATCTCCCTATTATGGCTAGGGATGAATACATAAAAGCTTTTAAGACTTTTCCTCAGTTTTTGGTCAGTATCTGTTAATTACTTCAGCTTGAACTGCCCCTTCTGCAGTGTTACAGCATAATTGAAGCATTAAACTTCAATATGTTAAGGAGACCAGAGGAGTTACATACACTTTTCACTTCTAAGCTTTCACTTCAAGAGTTTTTCTCTTGTGACTGCCTTAGTTTGTATTCCCTTCCTTCTTTCCTCAAGCTTTTCTCTCAAGATTCAGACATTTTCTTACACTCTTCTGCATGCTAAACACATCTTCGGGTAGGATTTAAAGGGCTCAGATGTCAGGTATGTAAACTATTTTCCTTTAAGAACAGAATTGGCACATTAGGCTATTTCAAAGCTAAGTGCATTTGAGGCTGAAACTTGCCTTTGAGTTTTATTCTCATTTATCAACAATGAGATCTTGATAATCTTGGCTTTGGTGAAATAAGAAATGTTGTATTCATTTACAATTTTTTTTTTTTTTGCTCAAGTATGTCATCATGGAATTTGAATTTACTGCATATATTCATACTATATATTCATATATTTTTCAATAGTTTCCCAGGTTTCTTTTAGTCTTTTTTTATTCTAAATACAAAACTTGGAGTTTGTTTTATCTCCTCCCAATTCACTCAGAAATTATATATGCAATGCCTGCACTAAGTAAAAATACTGTCTTTTGCATTTGTGGTTGTCTGCTCAAGCTGACTCCTGTGTACAACTCAACCCAGTTTATCCCAGACCTTTATTCAGACTAAAGTGACTGTTTAATCATCCATAATTCAGAGGCAGCACCTGTTGGGTTTGTACTAACAGCTCGATACTTAAGTAAACTCTTCAAAGCTGGAGCCAGCAAAAATACCCTGCACTAGCAAATCCTAGACTGATAGAACTGAGATTGGTTTCAGTAAATTATGCCGGTATTTTACTTCCAAAAAAAATATAATGAACAGGATAATTTCCAAACAAGATGTTCAAAATTTATATTAAAAAAAAAAATATATCAAAAGATATGCTTAGAAAAGTTAAGATACCATTTTTGTTAAAACAAAAAAGACCATGATTTTTACCTCTTTCTAAACATTTCCTCAATTCCCAACAGAGAACACCCAAGACCAACACCTAGTCACTGTGGTGGGCATTGCTTCTCAGGCAGCCATGCAGAAAGCAGTTATGCAATATTTGAATAAATATGCAACATTCAACGTAGTGCCAGTTCTTCACCATTCCCATTTTTAAATGATAAATGCAAAGACACTACACAGACCAACACATGCATACCTCACAAATCTACCTTGGATAGCCAAGAGACATTTTTGGAAATGAAGACTAGCAGCTCAGCCTCCTGACACAAATCAAGGTCAAACTTCTGCAAATTCACTTACTAAAAGCAGGAATTGCAGGTTCATAAAGCCAGACAAAGCAGTTTTGGTTCTATCACAACAGCACTGTAGGCAGCCATGGTAACACAGGAGCACTGCCCCCCATGAGCTCTAGGAATAACCCATAGCATTGGGCAGTCAGAGCACAAAGGAGCCTGGTGAGTCAAATGTTCCAAGTGACTTGAGTATTCAGTGAGGGAGCGAAGGTTTTTTAGCACCTTCTCTAATCACATATGGAAGTCACCTCAAGCCTGGTGCAGCTTAATGCAAGTTAAAAGGCCAGGCCAGAAGCTGAAGACTCCAGGCTGGATGGGCCTTGGAAGTTAGTTCTACATGACCAAGCTGTCACATGCAGAACAAAGGCTGCTGTGCCTTAGTGTCACAGGTTCAGTGATCATGGCCAGGCTTCATAAGTACAAATTTATATAATTAAAACCCTTATTATAACAAAAAACATAAGCATGTTCATATATATGAGATACAGCACCATACTTTGTTGGTTGGTCTTGGAATTGGGAAAATGTAAAATATTAAAATAAGTAATTATGGAGACAGGTGGGACACAGCAATATTTCCTTTCTGGTATTGGTTTCCTTGAAGATTAATACTGGACACAAGCCCTTAAATCAACTCAATTCTATGCTACTTATAAATTTAATGCTGCCTTCTTACTGCATAAATAATGATCTGATTAAGTGGCTATAAAATATGGAGTCTGTTTTCTCCTATTTTTTTTCCTCTAACCCCTATCTTGAAACAGACCACTGAGACATCAAACAGAGAGATAGCAATGAAATGTCACAAGGAACTTCTATTGACACAAAACCCCACACATCCACCAGAATTTATCTACCTAAGGTCTGTGAGAGCTATCAGATACCCTGACAGTGACACGCTCCCACCTCACCAGATATTAACCAAACAAACCTCTAAAAAAGAGAAATTAAAAAAAAAAAAAAAAACAACCTTTAAGCATACTGGAAAGTGTCCTAGGCTGGCCATTTCAAGGAAGATGGCACAATAACAAAAATCAACCTACCAATATGTTCCTGGGGAAACACGAAGCAAGACCAGAAAGTCAAACAAACTACGTGACAGAACAGTTTCCCTCTGTGAAGCTCTTCAAAATTCCAAAGAACCAACATTCCCCTATGTCAAATGGACATGATTTCTTTCTGTTATCAGTCCTTTGAAATGGCATAAGCCATTGGTAGAGTTAAGAATAGGAACAGAATCCCATGCCATCCATTCTACAACAATATTAGAAATCTTCTGCAAGGATTCTTATTTCTATTCATCAGCTAAAGAAATTGACAGATAAATCTTGAGCTCTTTTTAATAAAATCTCCAGGGACATTTCCATTTCTGGTTTATGGTGAAGTGAATTTGCCCTGCCTATACTTAGGGTACTCTGATTTCTGAGGCTCAGAATTAAAAAGCTATTGATTATACCCAAATTGAATATTCAATTTGAACATGGAAGATTTTACTTTTACAGGGACTGTCAGCACAATCAACCCCAAATCTCTGCCTCTGCAGCTGCTCTCTGCTATGGGGCCAACTACTGCTTCCAGGAGAGTGGTCCAGCCATGGCATCACTGAGGTGAGCAGTGTAAATAAGGTTATAATCTCAGATGACATAATCCAGTAGCTGGACGGGCAGGAAAGACTTGGCTTCATAGCCTTAAAGACCTGAGTCTCACCAAGAGCCATTATAAAATTTCTGACAAAAATCAAAGTGGGCCAAAAATCCACCTCATGACTGACACAGCATCCCAGAGCAGCTACTGGGCTGCACCACAATTAAGTCCTTCCTTAAATCAACTCCCAGCAACAAAGCCAGAGCAAGAACATGAGCAATGATCAAGCAAGCAGCCAGGAGGCACATGCTCTCCTGACAGAAATTTTATCCTCAATAGAGGGCATTTTTGTAATTGGGCAAAAAGAAGCTTAACTATATTAAATACTAGCAAATTGCACATATGTCCCACACTCCTTCCCCTGCCCTCCAAAACATATGATCAAGGGAGTAGATTTTTAACTTAAATTTCAGTTATACTTCCCCCCTTTTTCATACTGCAATGCTTTCTGGTTCAGAGTTGGAGAATGAAAACAGACAAACAAAAGCATCACAAAAACCAAAAGCATAAAATATTAAAATAAGTAATTATGGAGACAGGTGGGACACAGCAAAAGCAGAAACTGAAACCTAAAATTGCTTTCAGGATACAGGTTTCTTTAAAGCAGACAGTGTTGGCTGAAGCTAGGGAATAGTTAAGGACTAATTATAATTTACAGTATGCAAAGAGGAACTGTAGTAACTGTACATCTGGGCAGTGGGCTGAAGTGGCAGAGATGATGTTTTATTCCCTCTCTTCCACACTCAAGGACATGGTAGCTGGCGTTTAAGAGCATGCAGAAAGGTAAGCACTTGCAGTGCGACAAAGCTTACATGTGAACCACATCCCAGTTTTTTTAAAATGATATGTATGTATATATATATACACACACACACATCATATACAGAAAAGTCGCCAAATAAATTGTCTGCTAAGTTTACTTCTCCATTGAAGGCACAGGCTGTCACTGCTGGGAGCCACAAGCTGAATGCCATTAAGATGAAGACTGCAGTACAACTGGCCAAGAGGCAGGATCTTCATGGAGGCCCCCTGCATCTGAACTGTACAATGCTGGTACACAGCACTCCATAGGATTACTGAATTACACAGTTACTATTACTGACATCCCTGTCCAGCCACCTGCCCTGCTATGGATAGCAAATGATACAGCTGAAAAAATTCAAAAGAAAGAACAAAATGCCCAAAAACCTCCTGAAAACTAACATCTGATATGTGCTCAGGTTGACTACAGGTTCTTCAGTTACAACTGCAAAACACCATAAAATGTTAAATAATATATTAACTATTCCCACCACCCTTTTTGCATTGAACTTTGCAGCAAATCAACACCAGTGGAACAGCAGCTCAAACTAAAGTTGCCAAATAACTCTCCTTTTACTGATAGAAAAAATTTTCTCTATTTATTTTGCTGAAAACTAAGCATTAACATTTTACAACATGGGTGTGTTTCAGGCCAAAAGAATCTATGTTTTAAGAAAAATGCCGTGGATGTTTCTGAAAAAGCAAAGTGAAGGGAGAACACTGTTTGGACAGTATTCATATTTCCTACAATTGATCCTTTGAGAACCAGTATTTCCATGTTTTAGCGTACAGACTTTGAATTAACCTTGGAGCCAGAGGTGGTGCTTTTTCCAGCGGAGGGAAAATCCACTCAAACCCACCTAAAAGCAGTGTTTGCATGCACTCAGGAGTGGTTTGCAGTACTTGGCAGCAGTATTCCCTCCATTTTAGCTGCACTGAGCAAGCTGCAGATGAGGGCTGAGCAAAGTTCACTCTCCTCCCTCCCTCCCATTGCACAGATCTCGAGGTGAAGGACACCTGAACCCCATCTCAACTCTGCAAACACCTTGCTACAAATACAGACTGCGAAGGAAGGGAAGGTCCCAACCTCAATACAAAGGGACCAGGACAGGCAGCACAATTATATTTACTTGAGGCTGCCGAGATGCAACGAGTGGTTGTAAACAGAGGATTACAAGGAGAAGGGTGAGGTGGAAACGTGCCAGCAGCAGCAGAAAGGAGGAGACCGACTGTTGGGAAGAGCAGCAAAAGAGCTCTGCAGCAATGTGGGTGAAAATACAGGGTTATTTAGAACAGAGTATGAGATGAGGCAGAGCGGTGAAGACTCCAGGACATCACGAACATCTCCCTGTACCTTACTGCTACTTACGGCCTCTTTCTGCAGCAAGGTTCATTTTTAAGGGTCAGTGATCTACATGGGTGGTAACACTCTTCCATGAAATGGAATTCACTCCACCTGCTTTCTTAAGAGGTCTCAGAAGTACCCGTGACTGTAAAGCTTTGAGACCATATACAATCTTACCTATTACAACTCTGCTTTGTGCACAGGCTGAATAGCCTGTTACCTGGACAGCAAATTTGGAAAAGAAAATTCAAGTATATTCTGTAACTGAAAAAAAAAAAAATCTCTTATTAGGAAGGAGACTGTGCCTCCTTCATTTCAGAAACCCAAATAAGGCTGGAAAGTTTTGGCAGAAAATGACCAATCCATCTAAGAAAGTACAATGTCACCACGAAAAATTGAATTTATCATAACTTTTCCACATGCTACATAATAATACTTTTCATGCAAACATATGCTTTTGCCAAAGACTTCTCTCACTTTTATCTTTGAGTTGTGAAAAGACTCCAAAAAACCGTGCGAGCCAATAGCCCACATTTAAGGCAATTTGCAAACTGCGCACCGAGTTAATTAATACTGACAATTCAGCAAACAACATGGCCTTTGAATGGCCACGTTGATCCCGACTTTCAGGAATTAAACTCCATTTGCATCCTTCAAAAACGCTTATAGGAAACAGCGCTTACACCTTTACACATGTGGAATCATCGCAAGCGTGCAGAGTCCAGGAGAATTCATGGCTTGCTCACAGCCCCCCCAAGCCGCTGGGATTACTTTGGACATTGTTCTCTCTGGCTGTGCCGTGTGAAAGGAGAGGCAGGGAGGGAGCAGGCCAGAGCAAACACGGTGTGCCCCACACAGGCAGCACCAGGAATGGGAAGCGTGTGGCTCCTGAACATCAGAGCGCACAAACAGTTCCCGTCCCGGGATGGTAACAGTGCCATAGAGGTGGCAACACTCACGAAGAACAACCAAAGGGGAGGTGACAGGAGCTGGAAGAGGAGAACCACTGTCTCCTTGCCTGCTTTCCCTCTCCTCCTCAAAGTCTGAAAAGACTGCCTTGTCCTTACAAGGCGTGATCTGTTAGATCCACCAATGAAGATCAGACAGAAAAATGGCATCAAACCAGTTAATACTCTGATTTTTAAGTAGGACTTTAAATATCTTTTAAACATTTAGTAATACTAGATTCTCCATAGGACTTTTGTATCTATACTTAAGTATTATGAAATATAAATTAAGTTCACAATCTAGTATTTTTGTCATGGGAATGGTTCTCGAGTTCCTAGGCTTAGCAGATGGTCGATAACAGATTTCACTATTTCCTGTTTTTCCCCCATTTTCTTGGATTTCAGCAACAGAATAGATCTTTTCCTGAGCAATCTGTTCAGTTTGATTGCGTGTCTTTTCTGAATTATATCCAGCACTTATTTTTCTTTTGTAGTATCCCCCCCTCCAAAATGTCCCTTCTCTGAAAGCTGGAAGTTCTCTCTTCGGTTCGTAGCTGCTGGACAAGAATAAAAGCAAAACTCAGATGAAGCAGACAAAACGCATGCTGACTTCCACACTGCTTTGCTCAAGTTGTTTCTATTATGCAAATTATTCCCAATGAGCCACACGCACGCAACCCCAATTCCTAACCTGCAAGTTTGTTTTTGCAGAATCAGAACTCACTTCTGTCTCTGCTCCAACACATTGTCCAACTTTCAGAATTCCTCTGCAGAGTTACTACAAGTTATATCCACACACACATTACAGGTAGGTGAACAATTCCTACAGAACCAATTTAAAAATTCTCTAATTCAGAACAAATCTACCTCCTGCCTTGAAACTATCTCTGCCACCAGAGAGAGGACAGGGATACTTTCCCTGCCTTCCCAGGTGCTCCCTCCACATCAAGGTACATCTGCTCTCCAAGGTTCACTCATCCAACAGTGGCTGTTCCCCGCTCTGCAATCGAGATGTGATGGAGAGGAACACAATTAGCAGATTTATAAAAAGTTTGAACTGCTCTTGAGAACAGTTATCCACAGGCCTCCCTGCTGCCATAAAGGGAAACGCTCCCAGCACCGCGACAAGAGAGGAAAATCCCAGGTTCCCTAGCTCTTTAAGCTAATGCAATAAATCAGGAGTTACATAACTTCTTTTCTTCCCCCTCCTAAAAATACATCCCTAGCCTGAAACATAATTATTAAGTCTGAAAAAATAAAATGATGTTTCCATGGTTTTTACTAGCTCTCAGGCTGAAACATGGAGGCCTTGGGAAGAAGCCCTGCTGTGGGGAAGATGGAAGGTTACAGAGGCAGCAGCATTTCACCAGGATGGAGGAAGATGCACAGCACTCAGAGATGAGGATCATGCAAAGACGAGTGCTGGCTTTTATGTGAAATGCTGCTGTCTCACTGCTCCCCTACAGTCTGGGGGACCTGCTCCCCTTGCTGGGGTGGCACAGCAAACATGCTCACAGTCTGCTCCATGGCTGGCTGGGCTTCAGAGGAGACAATCCACCCTGAACCAAGTGCTCACTCTGAACACCAGGGGCAGAGGACGTGGCCCGAGGGCCCCAGGGGTGGGTGCTGTACCCACAGCAGACACATCCCTCCTGGCCCTGGAGGAGCCCATGGGTCTCCACAGGTACATGCAAGCCACAAACAAGGTCGTCTCCAGCAGCTCCTGCTCTCTGAGCACAGATGGAGGCACTCCAAGAGCAGAACACTATTTCTGGCTGGCCAGCTTGGGCTGCAGTTGCCTGTCCCAGACGAGATGAAGCACAGCCCTTTGCTGCCAGCCCTGGGAACAGGTGCTGCTCCTAAGGAGAACCAGCAGCAGCCCTCCCTGCCAGCACTGAGGGGCTTTGTGGGTAGGACAAACTTCAGCAGCACATCTCTAGATCTCCTTCATCTAGGGAACATCAGAAACCTTGAGGGTCTGTTTCTTGGATCAGAGGAGCTGTAAGCTTTTTATAACTAGTTAAATGATGTCATATGCTCATTAGCTTTCCAGGCTCTATTTGGAAGGCAATTTTTTTTTTTTTTAATTCTCTTGTTCCTTTTTTTTTTCCTTGATGCTTAGTTTCTATTCAGCACGAGTGCTCTGCTTTGAAAATTCTGCCAAAGGTTTTCCACATTCTCTGCACAACCCTCTAACTGCATTGCAGAAAAATAAGACTCGTATACACACATTCAACCTTGCTCCTTAAACATCTGTAAAAGTTTTGCTTTTTCATATCGAATTCCTACTGGAAAAAAATTAAGTTGATAATCAACCTAGAAATACAATTCTGCATGTTCCTGCACCGAGCCAAAACCACAGAATTTACTACCACAGAAAACACAAAAGCAAAATGAATAAAATTAATCTATCAGGGGTTTTTTTTCCCTCCCATCTCTGCTAGGTCATTGCAGTAATCCAGAAAAAGAAATCTTCTGAAATCAAAACTGAAGCACTAGATTCAGCTACACTGGTTCAAAGCATAAGAAGAACCTACTCATACTTTACAGCCTTTGTAAAATTAGAAGCAATTATGAAATGATACAGGAATTACCTTGCTCAGTCTGGGATTAAAAATATAAATCTTGGGTAGGATGTTAGAAAAAATAGTAATTCAACAATCACTGAACTATTCTGAAATTCTATGCAAAATTAGCTCAGAATACTCTGTGATCCTGTGAGATGGCTATAGAGTTGTCCAGTATGACTGTCTGAACTCTTCCATTATGTGGTTTGCACATTGTATTTAGACAAAAGAGAATACAAGGGGACCCCAAAATGTTTGGCCATAACTGAATTGCCCAAACTATGCTAGAGTAGACTTTTTCTGGGGTATTTTCTTAATAAGTGAAACAGGTATTTGTCTTACTGAATTGTAACAAACAACAAGGCTGAATTACATCTTTTCCCTGTTTGTGTCAGAATGCAACAAACCAGCAGACAGATTATCTTTTAGCTATAGCACAGAAGTTGTTGCATGCTTAGAACTCTGATTATGAAACTGGATGAGACTCCGTGGGTTGTTCCATCCTCCACCTTACAAGGTAGCCACTTTCATGAATTCCCAAGCTTTATTTCAGAGCTAGTCAATTGTTTTGATCTTATCATACCACTTCATAGAGCTGTTTCTGAGCACTGCCTTTCCAATGTCAAGACTTTTAATCTACAGGGGTTAAATGCACCCAACCCAAGCTATATGCACTCACCCTTGTCCCAGCAGTGTTTATCTTCACTTTAAAAAAGCAACCTCAAAGCTTTTTAAATCAGTTCTACTCCCTCCAAAACTTTATTTAAAAACAAAACAACCCACCCCCCATACATTCTCTCAGCTTTTCTTTTCCCAGACAGATATCACTTGCTTTACAACCCGCAAGGCAGAAGAGTTTGCTCGCCTGAGTTTGCAAGTAAACCTTGTACAACCCTACAGCATGGATCTTCTTATTTATTTTCAGAACATTATTTATATGTGGTCTAATGGTGCCCCAAGTCTTTCTTCTTTATATTTTCATAAAAATAGGACTGTCCTACTAAAAAGATCCCTTAGCACACTGTTGAGGATTATCATCATCGCACCAAAGGATCAGTCTCAAGGACAGGCACTGGATACCTCATTAAAGAAGTCGGACAAAGCTCAAATGAAGGAAATGCACGACCATGCATTTAGCTACTATTGACTCTCAACTGTTGCCATAAGCTTGGGCAGAAGAAAATGACAGAAGAGAAAGACCAGCTGTTATCTACTAATAAGCATTTTCTGGCACAAGCCATTTATGTCTCCCCATGAGACAGTCTTAATCCAACACCTCTCTTTTTTTGATTTTTTAACTCCTCTCTACTTTGAAATTATATATTTTTCACTTGCCACTCTACCAAAGGCTCCATTGAAATTTTATTTTAGTCTGGTAGGATTACTTCTGGCAAACACTTTATCTCATTTACTTCGTATCTACCTGTTTCTCCAACAAATGCGGTTCTAGTGCTTTGCATATGACAGACTTCAGGTTTGTAGGCTTGCAGTTCCATGGACCACTGTATTCCATTTCTCAGAGTTCATTATTTCATGGTAAAGGTTTCACATATTTTTTAATGCAAAAAGCCTTTAGAGGAATGTGAAACCTCCTCCTCCTCCAGTCTGAGCAGAATCAAAAAAGGAACAGGTCCATTGATTTTGATCAAATATGAAGGCCTCCGCCAGCAAAACTCCCTAAACACCGTCAGAACACATATGGAAGATTAGTCCTTGGAAAAGTCTCAACTATATTTTATTACTTCCTCAAAGATAAACTTCACTCTGAGGAACTTTTACTTCCAAAAACTTGGTAATAAAGATCTTCTTTGGAGGTTGCCTAAATCCATACATATATGAGTTTCACTTGCAACTGCTACAAAAGCAAGAAACGCAACATTTAATTAATTCTTTTTCCTAATGAAGAAAGGTGTGTGATTCACACAGGAATTATTTCCAAAGGTAGACACATCCTTTTTTTCTCTGTCTCTCCTCCACCATAGATACAAATATGTAATACACCAGGGTTTGAAATCAGAATGGAAACCCATTGCAGGAATCAAGTTTTCAGACAGAGTATTCTGAACAATAGTCTTTTAAGTCATACAAATACTGCATATGTCTTAAAGAGATCTGCATGTTACAGTCAGGAAAAGATGAAGTAAAAGATTCTTTCTACCACTTGACTAACTAAATAAACTCACGCCCAAGATTTGTTTATGAATTCTCTTAAACAATATTAGTAATTGAAGTTCAACAGTGGAAGTACAAGAGGTGCAGCACACGAATGGCAAAATGATATTTTTTTTTGTTTCCTGCACAGGATAGAAACCCAATTACTCAGAACACCACTTTTGCTTCAAATGAAAGCATTCTTACATTCTCTGTGGCACAGGATTTTCTTCTTCAAATGCTAAAAGGTTTAAGTTAAAAAGCTACTTGAAATTAGATAATGCCATAGCAAAAATTAAACAGGAATAAAACAACTGACGAGGAAGAGAGACGCTAATATGCTGCCAAACTTCCCCAAAGTCATTAATGTCTCTATCAAACCCGAGAAAACTCATAAATTCATTGTGTATAAAAAGCTGCATTACCTCACCCAGAAGCAATGAAAGCAAGAATAAATCTGAGAGAAAGCAGCCTTCTAAGCACAGCCAACTTGGTGAACCCTGGCTTTTCATCATTGTTTCAAGGACAGAAACCAGCCACGTCTGGCCATGTAACACATACTCCAAACAGCACAGGACACCTAACTGCCCCATCTTTTTGGCTAGTTTTAAATGAGGGACATGAAGGAAGTTCATTTCCAAGGAAGGGAAAGGACAACAGCCCATGGTTAATTACAAGGCAAACAAAAAACCCCACATAGACGAGATTTTATATATATGCCCTCTGTACCGCGAAGGTGTTGAGGGGTTTATTACCCAGACCAGCAGGAATATGTTACAGCCCACGTTCCACAAAACAGTAGCTACTTTTTGAACTATTCAAAGTAAATGTTTATTTCTTTCGGAAAAGTTTCTACAATCATCAGGAAAGGAAAAAAAGGCAAATCAAAACTGAATTCATTAATCCAAAGAAATTCCTGGAGAGGCATGTTCTCCTCCTCCAACTATATTTTTTTTTTTCAAACAAATTTCTAGTGAGGCCATTTGGCATTTTTTAGTATGAAATATCATCAGTTCCTCCCTCCGTCATACACCACTGTCATCCTGATGTATTTTTCTTACAGAACCATCACTTTTGGGACTACTCTATCATAAGAGCCACTGCATTACATTTGACAATCTGTACTAGATAAAATGAAGGGCATCCAAACAGGCACAAGGTCATTCAGACTTGAATCTTTATGGAGAGCATTTAAATTGTGCATTTAGTATAAAAAGTGTACTGAAAAAAATCAAGATTGCATGAA
The DNA here is from genome assembly GCF_027477595.1 of Haemorhous mexicanus. Taxonomy (NCBI): domain Eukaryota; kingdom Metazoa; phylum Chordata; class Aves; order Passeriformes; family Fringillidae; genus Haemorhous; species Haemorhous mexicanus. The sequence continues at coordinate 18,423,613 of NC_082344.1, read as the reverse complement.
AAGTGCTTTAAGTTGATATGATTTGGGATAAAATTAGCAAGAATAGTCTCTCTGCCAAGTGCTGTAAAATGATGATGCAATAATTTTACCCTTTTAAGTTAGCACATGTATGGAAGTGATTAAAATGCTTCCTTTTCAAAATTAAAAAGGAAAACTGCAACAGCGAATATTAAACCACTTCTTGAAGTTTAGGCATGCAAAGGAACAGCAGAAATGCAACCACTTGGATTTCACAGACTAAGGTCTGTTGGTTTTTTTTTTTTTCATTGAAATCCATAGTCAACTGTTTCACACCAAAAATGAGTATGGCATGAGACGAGATGCATTTTCTGGTTTTCTGGTTGCATCTCCACTATTCCTAAACTCTCCAGCTGAGGATTAAGTTGACCAGCCATGAGGACACCAGACTAAAGGCAAAGTTATAGCACAAAAACTATGCAACACACAAAGCAATACTGCCAAAAATATTCACATTCTCCCCATGTTTTCCCCAACTGCTTACACAAATGCCAGGTGTTTGGCTAAAAGGGAAAACCAAGTGAAAAATCGTCCTTTAGAGAAGCAGTGACACAAACAGGGTGAGAAAAAGGGTGCCATAAATCACATCCTCCAAATATTAAATCTACAGGTTCCAACCTTTCTGAAAAGGTTATGAGATACATAGGATATTTCACATGAAAGCTCTTTTTCTGTTTTGCATATGGGGATGACTCAGTTGCTTACTTGGTCTTGCACTGGGATAGATCTGCAGGAAAACTCTGAAGCACAGGGACACCAAGGGGAGTCTGTGATCCAACTGTGCTGGAGAATGGATGTCATCAGCTAAGCAGCTCACAAATGAATGAGGAGATTTATGCTCCAGAAACAGAAGTCCTCAGCTTTGAAGAGACGTGCTCTAGACCTCCCACAGCCTGCAACAAGTCATCTGAATTTCTAAATGCATGGCTTGCCTTCTGATGCAAAAAATAAGCAACTGAGGTACTGCATTAGTAACCAGCAACCATATATAGGGAATCCAGATGGGGATCCCAAACACCTCTTTGCCCAGACCTGGCAAGACTTAACCTAGCAAGCTTAGTGTTAGCATTGCCAATGGTCAAGCCATGAGACATGGGGAACCAGCTCTGAATTAGCCAGACAGGGACTCCAACCCACAGCTCTGCTTTGCAAAATAACGGCCCAGAATTCGGGTAAAAGCCTATCCCAGTTTGGTAACAAATGAGAGGCTGCACCATAAAATAAAGATTACCAAGTAACAAGCAACAGAAAAAAAGAAAGAATAGGAAATTCATTAGGAAAAAATAAAGACGTTGGCCAATTTTCCCCAAATGACATGGTTTCCGAACAAAAATGACAATAAGAATTGAAAGCCCAGGAAAACCCTGAAAGAACAGAACCCTGGCTAAGTTGTCAGCAATTGGGTACATAGGACAGGCACACTGAACAGAAAGCAGCAGATTACTCAGTTCCAGAATGAGAGGCTTGTATCATGGGAGGGCAATAAATAATTTCCAGCCCATTGGTTGTTTAAGCATCCTCCTAATTTACGGCTATTAGGGATATGCATATTGAGATTAGCAAGCCTGACTAGGCTGTAACAAGCCCGTATTCAGGAGTTTGAATGAGAGATCTGCCCCAAAGAATATAGTTTTAAAAGCAGTTTTGGGGGAAGCTTATAAAGGAAAAGCAATGCAATGAAAAGCTTCCAGGCTCTTGGAAGACAAGCCTCAAATCACAGGCACAGAGTCCATTACTGATGGAGGCTGAGCCTAACTTTACCTGTAAGTACAGATTCAAGGTTACTGAAAAATGAATTCTTATATTCTTTAGGATACTTTAAATTAAGATTATCAGTGTACCAACAGACTGATTTTAGGCTACCATCTCCACAGGCAGCTACAGTTGAGGGACACACTGCTTGCTGCCACATCTGGCTCTCAAATCACAAATATTTCTCTGGGTATTTGATTAGCAATGAATTTACAGACTGGAAGAGAACACAGCATTAATATAGGACTGCTCTGGACTAGTAAACCCAACCAACAAACACTTTTCTTGATACCCACCTGGAAAGGATGCCACCCATGAAACTGCTCCCCCCCTTCCTTTTTGCTGCTGTCTTTCTTTAAGGTGGCTAAAACGGACAAGAGCCACTCCAGAGGAGCTCACCATTACCTCCTGGAGTAAACCAGATACTAGTAATCTTTAGATGTATTTGTTCAGAGTAGTCAGATATTAAATGATTGAATGCAAACTAACATGCAATACACTCTACAAACTTCCACAATTTGTGGGAGAGTTGCAAAGAACTAACTCTTTGAGCATTTTAGATAACAGAGAATTCAAAAATAGGTCACTTCACCTTTTTTAGGAGAAACTGTGCATACTAAAATGACTTTTAAAGGGCTTTTAAACAAGCATCTGTGAGCAAATCAGGAGAAAAGCTTTTAACACGCAGGGTAATAAACCACAGAAACAAGCCAAGAAGGGAAACTGTAGATCCTCCATTTTTTATTATACTCTAAAAAAGACATATGATCTTACTTGGAAGACACCTTAGCTAAAGAAGTTGTGCTTTTGTTAATAATGCAGTGTTGAGCTCAGTGCTGCACAGTGGTGGGGTCAGCAGCCAGGATTCAGGAGAATTCAGCAGCCACTGGGCTCCCAAGCAGCTTCTGCCAAGAGCCCAGGGTTTGAGCTGCCCAGCTCCCTTTAGAAGGTTGATTTCTCCAGTTCTCACAGCCTTGTTAAAATGTTAGTACCATCTCAGTTATTTCACCTTCATCAGCTAATGTCATAGAAGCAACAGGTTTTTTCTGGCTGAAGCTATATGCATTGACTATTTTTTTTTCCAAAAAAATGAAAAGATTACTTCCAATTTATTATTTGCTTCATTTCTATCCACAAGATGAATAAAGCCAAATGAATACTATTTCCACAGCCTGAAGACAGCATATTACAGAACCACATTGAATGGTAATTTAATATTCATAAAACTGATACTTTCTAAGTTAGAGCACATATTTAAACAGAGAAATAATGTTTTTTGCTAAACTTCCATTATTTCTCAGTTTTTCAGAGACAGCATTAGGAGACTTGCAGGAAATGAGCTTATTTCACCATGCTAAAGAGCAACTGAAGTGTATACCACATGTGCACCACGTTTCTGAGTAGGGTTAAATCCTCATTATTGGCAAATTCTGCATTCAAAGCCAGAGAAAAGGTTCGGAATAATTTTAAATGGATGAGATTATTTTTCTGTCCAGCTACACTTGGCCATCTCAAGCATAATTTACAACAGAAATGTACTATAAAAGCTTCAAGTTCAATTTCCTCAAGAAATAATTTGTTCTTGGACTTGTAAATACCTTATCAAAGTTTCACCATGTCTCCCCTGTCTAACATTTAAAGTATGGTCTAAATATTCAAATGCCAATGTTAAAAAACATTATACTTTGTAAACACCTTTTCAATGTATGGGATTAATATACAAAACTTAACCCACCAGTGACAGATCTCCAAGTAAGAGTCCACGATCTTTTCACAAAAACTGATGTCCCTCTGCCTGTCAGCGGCTCATGCAAGCTACAAGGAGTTAAAAATTTGCACTGAATGGCTGAGACTATTTGCTGATACTCTAACACCAACCAAAACTTGCAGCCAGTGCGTATTTGCTGCCGTAGAACGAATATTTAACTGTTAATACTTAATTTAAAACTAACACTTCCTTAAAATAAAACACATCTATATGCATTAAGTCCATATGCATCAACTATAGCACAGTCTCCAAGCCGTCATTTAGGAAAAAAACCCAAACCTTGAACCCAACAACTTGGCTTCCTGTGGGCACCACGAAGATCACTCACCAGTAGTCAAAAAAGAAACAAATCAAAATTAACCCCAGAAACATCCTATAATTTATTTCTGCAGGCCAATGCCTCTCCAGAACAAATGCAATACTGTTTTTCACATGCAGAAATCTGTTTGAATGCTTCTACACTCAAGTCAACAGAGTTGCACAGTGGGTCAGCACAATCTGCAGACCAGAGAGCTGCCCAGAGTTGGCTTGGGACAAGGCTCATCTAAAGAATTTGTATTTCTGATGAAGAAGCACTGGCTGAAGGAAGGAAACCTGACTGTCTGACCTCAGAATCAGATTGCAGCAAGATAAAACATCACCTGATCAGCTGAAGAGAGAAGACATCAAATGGAAGGAACCATCAACGTCACACTGGGTTTATGAACCTTTGCAAGTGGAGGAACTATATTCAACTTTCGGAGTGTTGCCATGTATTTCTAAAGTGAGTCTGAAAAAAGACCCTTAATCTTAAGCATTAAAGATAGCCTAAAACTTAACAGCAAAGCATCTTGAGCACAGAGTGCAATCTACAGCTTGAGCTTGCTCTGCCTCCTTCACCAGACTCATCCCCACCTCAGACTGCTCAATACGGCAATTAGTGCAAAGCCTCAACTCCACGTGGCACAGGTGTAAGTCTGAGAAGTATTTGATGAAATTAGGAGAGAAGAGGTGCTTGTGCACGCCCACCTCCTGCAACGTGCTCCTGCCCCTCAGCAGAGGTGGCCCACAGCACTGAAAAGCACCTTGGCTGTGCTGGTATTCCATACAGGAACCATTGCAGTGTTCAGCTTTTCATTTTAAAAACCCCCGACTAACAGCCCAACATTAAACAAAAATGACAGATTGCATCTTTTCATTGGCTTTTTTCAGCCATTACATTTGGTAACGGAGAGAAATACAGGCCAGTTCCATATACTTCAATGGCTTACTGTAAAAAAGATCAGAATGATGAGAAAGAGCCTCTTTGAAATATAAGAGTATTTAAGGAGATAAATCATTAAAGGAGAGAGAATTATTATTTTGAAATATACTATAAATAACTTAGTCAAATCCTCCTGTTGTGACCTAGACAAAAATGCAGGCTGCCTCAACAGGAACTATTCCCTACTGCAAAATATGAGCAGCCTTGAACATTTACTGTGGATGTTCACATGCATATTTATGAGAAATATCACTTCCAGCTAGTTTGCCTATTGACTGGCATCAGTCAATCACATGCAGAAAACGAAAGAAGAAGGTAAGCAGTGGCCACATGAGATATTTCTACAAAAGCCTTGGGAAGCTGAGACAGGACAGCAGCAGCTGCCTCTTCAGAGCTAAAACCATCTTTAGGCAGCACAAGTGTGTCGCTGTGCCAGCAAATATGCTTTAGAGATGCATGTTTTGCAGATCCAGGCATATCCCAAAACACTACCCTGAAACTGCAGGGGTAAGGGCTGCCCAATGTTTATTTTCTGCACATGCTCAGGCTTGGCAGGGAGGTTACAAAGCTTCAGTATCAGTCAGAGAAAACAGGTCCATGCTATCAACAATGTTAACTAATAATTCTCTAAAACATATTCTCTCTTAGCTTTAATCAGTTCTCCAGCCCTCCCCCCAAAACACCTGGTCCTTGAAAAGCCCTTCATCTGCAGTGGTAAAGCACAAAATACAGTCAAGCAGGTATTTTATATGTAAAAATATGGTTTAGATTTCAGAAACGAGACCCTGCAAATAACGGATGAGGAAGCAGAACATTGTACAAATGTCAGCTTTTGCTCTGCAGCATCCTCCTAGGTTTCTGTTATAGTTATACAGGCAGAATTGCAGCAGCTCATCAGGGTTTGTCAAAATCTGGACTGTGGTCTCGTTCTGCTAAGGATGGTACTCAACATATGCAGAAAAACATTTCTATGCCTCTGTGGAATTAACTCATCCATTAGCTAAACCTCATTAAAAAAAAAAAAAAACCCTGAAATAAAATAATACATTTTTGGCCTATTTCCAAAGTTTTGCTTTGCTCATGGTACAAAACTTCTAAGGTGTTGAATACTATTTGGAGTGCTTTAAGTGTCTCCACACACAAATAAATAATAACCTCTGTAAAAATATTTTCCATGGATTTACAGATCATTAAAAACAAAGAAAACTCCCTGTCAGCTCATGAAAATGACAAACCCACCAGAAATAGTTTTTCAATGAAAAATCCATCTAAATAAGGCTTGTAGAAAAAAAGCAAGAAAAAACAACCAAAAGTTCTTCCTGGCCAGGAGACCAAGCCAGCTGACATCATCCTCGGTCTGAATCCCGATCTTTTCCTCAGCATTATCTCCTTGTTCTCAACACACACACCTAATAATTATCATGGAAAAAGGCACAAGGAAACTCCTGGAAAGTCCCCTTATCTTGCAAAGAAAAGCACAACTGGAATGGTAAGAATGAATGGCTTAGGAGATGCTGTACAGAAATGCTTAGGAGATGATGCACAGAAAAGCAGGAGACAGTGTGGGGCCTTTAAAGGATTTCATTGCTTAGCTCGAGCTAAGCAGTCCAGACAAACATTAGCTGTATTTGATAAAGATCAAACACCCTCCACACCCATCCTTCCCAAAATACACAATAACAGTCCAGCATGACCATCTCCCTCAGACTCAGGCTGTCAGAGAAAGGGCCAAGACACTACTTTAACCTTTTACACAGTCACCCCTTAATTGGAATTTAAGTGCTACAAGCAATTGCACTACTCAACATCCCTGTATATTTGGGCACCCATTTTCTACCTCCACAAAGAACAGAATCAGAAAATGGTTTGGGTTGGAAGCAACCTTAATGATCAATATGCAGAAAACATATTGCAGCCACCCACCCTGGCCAGGACACCAGTTCTCAGAGTGTAACCATTAGTGGTCCATGCACAAGCAAGTAAAATAAATCCAATCCCGTAATCCATACACAGCACTTTATCACATGCACTTCTGTAAAACTGAGAACAGTTCTGAGACAAAACTACTGAGGACATAATTAGAGATGCAAATGGTAACTTGGAACTTTTAATACTAAACATTGCGTTGCAAAATTAGCAAGACAAACTTAGTTAAGTGCAGCAGAAAAAGCAGCTCCCAACTACGCTTCTCACCCTGGTATACATGTGAAAAGAATGGAAGCCAACAGAAATTTTATTAATTAGAAGTGTTAAAATACAAGAAAGGCAAAGTACAAACCATGATTAACATGAATTCAAAAAAACCCCAAACTCATTTAACTTCACTGAAACAAACAAAAAAGGTACCAATAGGTACCACATTAAAATCATGGACCTCCTGCTAGTAGTGAACTAAAAAAAAAAAGAAAAAAAACGCCAGTTAAAAAAAAAAAAAAGCAGAGATAAAAGAGATATTTTTGTTTAGTAGCTGATTAGTTAGTATTAGACAGTGGCTCTAAACATTTAACTTTCAGATGGTTAGGGCCAAGTAACTCACAACAAAAAGCACCCAAGTGATTTTATCTGAGTTATTAACACCCCTTTTCAGAAAGTCCTAGAATACCAGGGAAATTCCAAAAGCCTGGAAGAAAACTAGGATTGCTGCAATGCTTTAAATGATAATTGCAGAAAATAACTTTATGATAGCCTGTCATCGGAATACTGAGCCCATCAAAATAGTGAGAAGTTTGATTTAGGATTTTATTAATAAGACTTTAATTAATAAGCATCGAGTAATTAAAGCAATTAATATCAAACAAGTTCATGAAAAGTAAGTCCTGTCAAACTAATTAATTTTTTTGACAGAACTTTAGTTTTTTACTTGTTTTTAGCTGCAAAGACAATAATTGATGAGACACACCACTCCCGCACAGAACTTGACTCAGCTCCATACATTTTGATTAAGGAAATGGGAAGATTGCTAGTTTTTTGAGGCACTGTACAATAGCCAAGCATCTGTGTAGAAAACTCAATTAAAAAAAAAAAACCACTAACAACAAACCTGGAAATGAAAACAAAAGCTGAGGACAATTCTCCTTTGCTTGTGCAACCACATCTAATTGCCATTCTAATTTTCACAATGTCCTCTTAACATACCTCAAAAGACAATATTGACTGAATTAAGTATTAAATACCCATGCAACTCATCAGAATAAAAAGCCTGGAAGCTTCCATCTTTGCGAAACCCATCCTGCACTATTTCCACATGATGTGAGGAAAAAGCCTCAAGCTGTAAAAGGGAAGATTTAGATTGGACATTGGGAAAAATGTCTCAAGAGAAAGCGTTGCCAGACAACAACAGGCTACCCAAGGAAGTCGAAGAATCTCCATCCCTGGAAGTCAAAAGAACTGGCACTTGGGGCATGGCTTAATGGTGGCAGAGCTGGGTTAACTGTTGGACACACATCTTTTCCAACCTTAACCATTCTATAACTCTGTGGTTCTAGCTTCCAACTGGCCTGCGCTTTTCAAGTGGCAAAATAGTGACTTTTAAGCCAGAAGATTAAAGACTCAAAACTAAAACTGACAGAAGAGAAGCCAAAAGAAACTGAAAATCCAAACAGTCAGAAATAAGGCAGAAACAGCACTGCTAAATTCAAAAGAAGCTTGAGGAACCCTTTATATGAAATTACTGCATAGGGGCTAAAACAAAGTAAATGAGATCCTCTGTAACTGCTTGAATATTCTGGTTTTCCAACTCTAAGCTTGGTACCTGGTGGATAAGTATATGTCCGTCTTTTTCCTGCATTTTTTGAGTTCCAGAAGTGTGACTAAATACCAACATAAATAGTACCAAATTATACATTGTCACAGCGTCTAAGCTGTATAATAGAACCCCTGCTAAAACACAACCTCATCAGACTTTTACGTTATTATGGCTCCTCAATACGCACATTTTTGACGTTAAAGATCTCTGGAAATAGCAGAGCTGCTCTTAATACATATAAAACACACATTTTAGATATATCAGTAACAGGTAAAGCAATAGAAAGGCTGCTATTCCCCAGACTGAATTTCACCAGGTCCACACAGGCTCACCTCTCCAGGTCCCTCTGGATGACATCCCTTCCCTCCAGCACTCAGCTCCACCACACAGCTGGATATCAATTTAATTACTTTCTTTCTCTTACAGTGAACAGTATACAGCAAAGCCTACTCAACCTTTTCAGGGTTTTATTTCAAGGTGGAAGTGAAACTAAATCAGAATTCCAAAAATAATTACAATTTCACAGACCTCTGCCTAACACACAGGTGCTACAGAAACCTGTTGATATTACTACTTCAACAGAAGACTTTTCTGATATATTCTTAGAACATAACAAAAACACTAAGGATTCCTGTGGGAAATTCAACATGCTGGACCAGAAAAAGGGATTTTTGGAGCTCTGCTGTCAAAGTATATTAGTTGCTCCATCAAATAAGAAATTAACAATTCCTACAACCTTACAGGGAAGAAAAAACCAAACAATCCCCCTCTTCCTGTATCTCAAAGCAAAGATTTTTTTTTCTGGTTGTTTGTCTGTTGGATGGCTAAAATCTTGATCCAAATTAGATCTACTAGAGTAGAAAACAGTTCAAGAACTGTTTAGGTTTAGGCTTTAACAACAGCAAAAAAAAAATTCACTGCAGCTCTAAAAACAGTTGAAAAAAAAATTATGGGATATATGTTGAAGACATTTATCAAAAGATTTCCATTCTACTTGTGAATTTAAATGCATAGCAACAGCGGATGGATCTGTGAGGAGATCCATGCAAGAACATTTCACAAAAACATCACAAAAACCCAATGGATAAGAAAAAAAATCTTAAAATATCAGCTTTAGCAACTCTGGAAATACAAACCCTATTCTAAACCATACCACCTAAGAAAAAAAACCACTTAAATATGACCTAAATTTACTGTATTCAGGCCTCACAACATTTTCTGTAAACATTCCTTAGCTAGAGGCTGACTGCAAACTAGTCCCTAGAAATTAGGACTAGGACAGAACCAGAATAATACATTCTGCTACCAAAATATTTTATTAACACAAAACATGCAGATGTCTTATTTAGACTGCGTCAGGAGATAACTAAACACAAATTCCAGCAATAGCTGCAATACATACAGTCCCTCCTTCTGACTAGGTATAAGCTTCCCATATGGAATAGCCCTTAAAAACCATAACAAGCCAAGAGTGCCTGAAGCCAGGTGTCTCCACATCCCTCTTTTTATCATCATAATGCAGAAAGAAGCATTAAAGAAGATGAAGACCACTTCTTACTACCTTTGAAAGGATCCTAGAGTCTCCACCCTTCCTTGGGTTGCTGGGCCTTTCAAGCTCTCTCTATCCACACCTTCCCTTAATTTGCAAAATGAAACTGTCATATGCACTGTGCAAAGGCAAGACCTCAGAAACAGAATCAAATTAATTCACATATACAACAAGAACATGGACATCAACAGCTGAAAGAATAAATGCAGGAGTAACGAGTCCAAGGGGGAAAAATTCTCTAAAGATGCAAAAATTAACAGCAATTAATTAATGAATGACCCAGCACAGATACGAGGTAAGCTGTGAAGTGAACATTTGTTCATAAAAATGGGCTTTTCTTTCCTTTTTAATTTTGGATTAATAGGAACTTGTCTCTCTCAGACAAAAAAAACAAAACAAAACAACAAAAAACCCCCCTGTAACTCCCCAAAAACACCAAAATCCAAACCAAAACACCTTATTTAGCTGCCCCCTCAGAAACTCAAACCTCCCAGGTTTTCCTTCAGGACAAGGCAGGAAAAAGCCACCCCTCTTCATAACTTTTTTGCTGAATAGACCTCACCCCTACAGAAAGTAAAGCCTTGGAAAAAGTGACTTGCCAGATCAAGGGGAAGCCACATGGACACTGAGTATGTTTAGAAATTCCATTTTCGTCTATTATAGCATCTTATTGCTATACTTTAAAAAGCTTGCTTAGGTCGCTTATGAAGTAAGTCATAAGTAACAAATACTGATCTGAATACTAACTGCTTTTAGCATGGTATCACTACAGTATTTTTAATAAACCAATCTACTCCTCTAGCACATCCTATTTCATAGCTTTCTATCCAACTCAACAAAGCTGGTACAAAATATGATTTCAGAGATGTCACAACAAAACAACTTTCACCAGAACAAGAAATGTAATTACATAATTTTTTTTTTTTAATTTTTAATCCTCCTCTTTGCTTTGGCTTCGATGAAAACTGCTGATGGCCTGTCAGATGGAAAATAGAAGAAAAAAAAAAAATCAATGCTGAATTTTCAGCTAAATTTTCAATATATGGGGCTTTAGCTTCCTTGTTGATATGCCTCCTACATGGCTCAAAAGCACAGTGCCATGCCTGCCTCTTGACCCAGGCACTATATAAACATCCCTTCATGCCTGATGTCAGAATTCCTGCCTATAATTTCACTCAAGTCCCCCTAAGCATGGTAGAGAGAGTCAGACAAGGACTTTGCATGCTACTCAGGCTTTCACACAACTTTTTGCAAATAATGAATAAGGAACAGAATTAACTGCCCTTAGCAGAAAGGGTACAGCAAGCATATTTAATTTGCTTTTACTGTAGCTGCTTTTCCCACTGTTTTTGAAGCTGTGCTTAAAACATAAAGTAGAAAGAATCCCAGAAGCCCCAAATTCGACATCCTGAACCATTCAGAGATATTCCTTCAGATAGGAACTGAAAGGCTCCTCTGTTTTCCGAAGGAAAATGATAAAGGGTGCTTTTAATCCAGAAACACACACAATAAAGCTGGCCTCATCCCAGATGGTTTCCCAGGATGAAGTGGGCAACATCCCGCTCTCCCACCCTTCCAACAGACACAGGCTCCATCTGTGGAAATGCAGTCCCTGGATGCCACAAGAGAGCACTTCGATGACCAAGCGCCACTGCCAACAGTCCAAAACCAGATGCAGCAATCCAACCTTGTTTAGCCAAGTTTTCACTTTGTTTGCAATGACGTGGACTTTTCTGCTAGAAATCATTCTGGAGGCAGTGTCCAGCAGGGTGGGAAGGCTGCAATTCCCATCCCTGTGAAGGGGAAGCATGGAGGGAAAGCACTTAGTGCAGCACTCACTATGGGCCACATTTACAAAGCCTTTGTTTAAATATACCATGAACTCTGCTGAAAGTTGGGAAAGACGAAAAAAGCCCAATTAAATACCGTGTGATAACAAGTTACTGTGAATCAACCGCCAAACACAGTAATTGCACATGCTGGCTCTTTAACTCAAGTGACCCTGTTTTTGCCAGGGGCGAATAATGCACATGCAATTACCATAAATAGCTGATGAACTGTAACTTGTTTGTGCATCTGGAATGGTGGGTGTTTCTGGAAATCCTATCATGTGCAGACTTACATACTCGGGCACCTTAATTACTTTTTCAACCCTCCCTTGTAATGCTCACTTGTTTTTTTTCCCAGTCTTGGGCAGCGGCAGTAAGGTCCTGTGACCTGTGTTATTTCCATGAGCTCTAACACTCAGAGAAAAGCCCAGAAACCCTACAAGGTGTCATAGCAGATGTACATTGCCCCCATCGTGCAGCATAAGCCAAGCAGCCCAAAACTCCACTCATCCTGGAAAAGCTGTGTGAATGAGGGACAAACTTCTGAAAACAGAAGCTGGAACAGAAGATACTACAAGTTTTATATGCCAACAGTCCCCAAAGTACTCCTATGCATTTACACAGTGTTTTTCCACTACCAATTCTAAAAAACCTGCAGTGAGAGGAAAAACTTCAGCTGTTTAAAGAACTGACCTCCAGCCAGGAGGACAGGACTAAACACTCACCCAGACATAAGGCACATCACGTACAGCAACGGCGGCCGTGGCCAACTTGCCTTTAGATGTATTTGCAGTGATTTTAAACTCTGAATAGGTGTCACATACATTTAAGCCTGTTACAATAAACGGTGTCAAGAGGCAAATGTCGCTTGAGGATTCCAGCTCTGGACTGCGTACAGGAAGCCTCGGCAGCAGCCGTGCTGGCACATCAGCCTTTCTAAGACGGACTCGCAGGGAGCGCTTGGATGGGCTGACTCACCCGCTCTGCTGCCTCGTATGATGAGCCAGCTGCAATTCACTGGACAGATCACAAGTTGTAGGGAAACAAACAGATCAGGAACTTGCACCTTTGAGAAATGCTCTTCAGACAACGAAAAAAGGTCCATCAGTGAAGTTCCCAGTGCTGAGGTGTTTTACACTGGCAGAAGAGCAAGTCTACTGGCATTGCGTGCACGTGAAACCATTAACACGAAACATTCCAAACTGGGAGTGTTATTAAGTGCAGCAATGTGCCCAAAAACTGCAGATGCCTACTGTTCGCACATTTTTGGCTTAGGAAGGACTTCTCAGATCCTCTGCAACGTAATATAAATCATATTTACAATCCAAAAGACATGAGTAGTCTCATATGTCAAGCCACAGTGATTTACAGGCACTTACGTATTCTCACTTTTCAAAGTATGTCATCAGATGCCTCAGCACCGAATTAGAAATACAAAGAGAGGCAGCTAACATCCCAAACAACTTATTTCTATTTGCTTCCGTTTAAAGTTCTGGACATGCAGAGTAGATATTTTCATTAATCTACACTTTAGCACCTTTCTCTGGGTTTCCAGTCTCTCTTCTTTCAACATGTTAGGGTGCAGGAAAATAATTAACAAATATAAATTACAGCTGCCTCAGGGATAGAAGTGATAATGTAGAAGAGAAGCTAAACATAGATGATACAAGCAGATTGAACAATGTGAGCAATGTACTGAGATGCATTTCCATGTGTTTTTTGATTCACATCTTCTTGCATGAGGACACATGCAAAAAGCACAATTCAGAAAACACAGGAAGCTATCAAACAGCATCCCCAAACTGGCTCCACTGAAAGAAGTGATACTTCCTGAAATACGGAAAGAGAAGTAAGGGCTGTTTTGCAAACCAACAACACTATAGTGGGCTCAGTAAAAAACCGACTTGAAGAAGAATTTGCAGTCACTGGCGATACTGCCCTGAGGCTGCCTGCCCTCCTCAGGCAGCTCAGTTTGCAGCAACCTCCTCTAAATGAATCCATTTCAGATTTTTTTTGCTGAAACAACAGATCCCTACAGTAGTTTCAGCCACGGCACAGGCTCTCAGCAGCAAGGCACCGTAACCAAGCTGAACACCATGAGCACATTTTTCTTTCAGAAAGAGGGAACAAAGTCCAGTGGATATGGGGAGACACTATTTTGGCACCAACGATGGTGTTTAATTAATGCACCTATCAACATATATATTAAATTTAATCAAAATGCCCTAGAAGTATTGTCACAGGTATGGGGGAAAAGGGCAGCAGTCTATTGGGGGCTGCACACAAGTGCAAAGGGGTAAAGAGAAAACAGAGGTGGAACCACCTCATATCTACAGAGAAGTTACATCTACACTAAGAGGAGTGGTGTAAGTTTGTCCTGTTTTACAAGGAGTGCCAGACCAAGACTTGCTACAAATCTCTACAGTGAAGTGACACTGGCACGACTCCGCAGGATTGACAGCAATGGCCAAGGCTGGCAGCCAGGACACATCCCCCAACACCCTGGGGCATCCTAGGTGCCAGCCTGATATTCTCATGTCCCTGCATATTGGCTATTTCTGTTATTCAGGACAGCTAAACTGAGCTAGCACAGGGTTGCACCCACGTGCCATAACAAAATACCACCCTTTCACTGCTTAAATAAACATATCCCTTAGGGCAGCAGGAATAAAAGCAGAGATCAGACAGCAACAACAGCACAGGAGCTAACAAAGGCCAAAGGTAACCTGGTGTTAATCAAGAACAAAACCACAAAAAAACAACAAGGTAAAGGTCAGAAACAATGACCTCCCAGGCCATGGCCCCTCACACGATCCCCATTCTGACTGGGAGGTGAAGCAGCAGAGGCATTAAAACAGAGTAGGATATAGGGTAACATTTAACAATCTACCCCCTCAAAGGCAAGATGTAGCTTTCATGTTTGTGCAGGTAATTTATTCAGAGTCCAAAAAACCTGAAGTGGTTTGGTTAAGTTTTTTGCCTGCTCTTCCTCTATCACAGGAAGAGCAGGCAAATCAGGTAGGCTTATCTCAAGCTTTCAGCAGGTTAACAGAAAACCTCTAAACCAAAACTACAAGTCTGTCAGCGGAAAGGCTGGTACCGCATCATCAAGGTTTTTTGTCAGGCTACCAGAATACACTGACGTTCAACTACTATTTGGAATACAGTAGAGCCTGAGGCCCCCAGAGCTATATTATGTCACATCTGATTTGGACTTCTGTCTAGAAGCTTATTTAAAAAACAAACAAACAATTAAAAAAACCCAAACAAAAAAAACCAATAAAAACCACCACAACAACAAAAATCTCCCAGATTCTCTAGATTCTCTGTCTTAAGCTTCCAACCAATATATGATGTTCATATAAGAGAGGGTAAAGAAACAGAACACAGCTTGGCATGGCTGCACAGCAAGGCCAAGAGCAATCCTCATACTATGATCCAGTCCTGCTGTCCCAGGGGTCATTTCTTATCACCTTTAGCTTCCTGGCACCATTTGCCAAGTCAATCAATACATCAGTATTTTTACTTTTTTTAACTGCTGAAAGAACCTGGAAATGTGGAAGTTTCACTCCGCCCCCAGAGGATCTGCTGCTGTAGGAGGAGGGGAACCCTCAGGGCAGCCCAGCCAATTTAGGGAAGGCAATCCCAGGCTGTTCCCCTGGCTCAGGAGCTGCTCTCCCATACAGGGACAGCACTGCAGCAACCAAAACTCCACCATCCTCCTGACCTTCTTCTCACCAGAGGAACTGAGGGGATGAGGGACAGGAACAGATCCTCAGAGACTGGAAACCCCCAAGCTGCACACTCTGTGACCACGTCTGGAGCCCCAGAAATCTAAAGCATCATTTTTAGCACCAAGACTGGCCCCACCATGGGGCATTCATGGCTTGGTCAAATCAGCACTCTGCATGCACCTGACTCTGCCCAGAGAGACCCAGTCCACCGCCAAACAACATTTTCAGGTCTTCCCACGGAGAGATTACTAAGGTGCCCATCGCAGCTCAGGATAACCAGCAGCACTGCTGCTTCCCCCGGCCCCGCAAGCTCCGAGGGGCGGAGGCTGCAAATCCCCCCCAGCAGCGCTGCCGGCGCTGATGCCGCTGAGCCCCTTCCCAAGCTCCCGCTTCCCGGCCGGAGCGGACCAGCCGGCAGAGCCAGCCCACCCCGAGAGAGGGCACCTCACTCCGTGCAAAGCAGCTCGCAGCTGCTGAGCATTTCGAAAATTGTCTGCAGTGCCACCAGTTACAAGGAAAAGTTTTTTGAAAAAAATCATGCCAGCTGCGGAGAGCAACTAAGGGATCGTGAGACACCTGATCTTTTTGGGAAAAAAACAAGAAGAGTGATTTGAAGAACACAGGTTGCAATTACAAAATATTAGAGATAAGTGATTTTATTATTTGCACAATTTTCTGTGGAGACGAAAAAGTCAGTAAGGCACTGCTAAGTGCCTCGACTAGGTTTAAATTCAATTATGAATATGTTTTTACCACCTGAAAATTAGATTGGTACATTTTTCAAGCAGCAGTAATCAGCTATTCTATATATTTTTTTTCCTCCAGTCAATAAATACAAGACAGTGACTGTCCAAGATTTGAAATACAATTTGTCCTTATAAACTTATCTAGGCATTTAAAACACATTCATATTATGGAATCTGAATGACAGTTTTTAAAAATTAATTAATGGACTTTGAGATAACACATTTAACTTAAGAAATACACTAAAAATACATTAGTGAATATGCAGACCAAAGGAAAAAAAACTACCAACAAAAACAAATCTCTTCAGGTTTCATTTTAGAAAAAGTTTGAAAGTTTATTTTTTATTTTTTTCAAATTACTCTAAATTTAAAACTAACTAAACAGAACTGGGTTTATTTACTTAATTCATTAGCAACCTGCTCCACCTACATCACCACTTGTGGTCTTATTTCCTGCCTCCATTCATACTATTTATTTCTTTTAACTTTGTCCTTCAGCCCCCATAAACTGGAACCTTAAGGACTGAATTTGTGTCGTTCCAGACCAAAACAATGCAACAGCCATAATTATATCACAGTGACACAGTTAATGTCTGAATCTCATTTATATTTAGTATCCTGGGTTTTTTTCAAAACCTTATTTTGGCCCTGCTCCATCCTGCCTCTCCAATATTGTGTCCATCATCCCAATACTGCCCACTCATGCATTCCTCCCTGTCCCATCCTCATGACCATGCAGCTGGGGTTGCCCTTCAGCCTGTGTTACCTCATCATCTGGAATTCCCTTTCTCCAGACATATTCTTCTCCTTGCTTCTTAGCTTTGTGTGTGTACACACACATTCATTTACAGTCAGCCACTAAATCCCACGTGGTTTTTTACTCTGCCCTCACCAAGGTCAGAGCACACAGCAAAAATACTCTGACCTTTCCTGCTTTTGCACTTCAGATGTATTTTCTTTTATTCCATTTATAATGTGTTTCATTCCCTTTCTGCCTGCAAAGTAGCCCATGTGCACATCTCTCTGTAGCTTTACAGGTACATTCTACCCACATCCAAATTTTGCCAGTATACATAAATGTATGCCTGCACCCTGCAGGAAAGAATTTTACACCAAATGCAGTAGTTTTGACACTGAGTCAGGCACTGACACTGTATCTCACTACAGGCAGGTCAGTAATATCTTTAATAATGACACTTATTGCTTCCTCTCCCTCTCATTCTTTTGCAGTCCATCTGAAATCGGGAACAAATACATGGCCAAATTTCTCTTTGGTATTTAAACAGCTCTCTGCTTTTACAAAAAATACAAACCATTTGGAGAAATCACCTTCACACACCTTTTTTTTTTCCCCCAGGTAAAATTACTTTGAATTTTGACTCAGGTTAGAAAGGAAGAGGTATTTTTTTTGTTAAACCTTTCCTCTTTATGCTAAACTTGCTTCTCATCTAACATTTACAGCTTTTTCCAGAGCGCCTATGCTAAGAGGTGAACCTTACCTGGCCACTTCTATGCTTATTATGAATTCTTTCTACATATAGCTTGTTGGACAGCACTTTCAAAAACAAGGAACATCTCTGGAAAATTATGCATTTAGCTGTCTTGCCTCCTGTTTCATATAAACCAAGTCTGAAGCCTGTTAAGTGTCCCCTCTCTAATATTGGTAGAATCTATCTGGATTTGCTGTTTACCTTTTAAAATTAAACAGCCTTTCATCAGCATGTATTTCACTGGCACTCCAGAGTATAAAATTAATAAAATTCACACGTATTTATTCAGGCATACCTCCTAAATCTTTAGCATGCAAAGACAGCTATGTGCTTTTTTGGTCACTTTCCTCTCTTTTTTATTCTAGGTGACTCATGTAGCTGTGAACTTAATTGGCATCACTTAACGTAGTCTGGGAAATTTCATACAGCTGAATGTGAATGTGTTACTATGTATCTGACTGAGATCTAAATAAATTCAACATTTGGCCCGAGGAAATAAGACACACAAGATTTCAACCTTTTCTTAGAGAGTAAGAAAAACGGCATTCTAGACTTCACTAAAGTACAAAGAGATTCCCTTCCCTGTGACCCCTTGCTGTAACTCAAGTAACACTGACACAACAGTAACTTCTGCCCAGTTACACAAGATAACTAAACTCTGCTTCTCCATGAAATATTCTACTCATTAAAAAGATGCATAAGAGAACCGGAATTATGTGTCATGCTATTACTAAAGCAGAAAAGCATGGCTGTGAATTAAAATCAGCAATATATTTTATTTTTTTTCTTTAGCATTTTCCATCAGGGCAACATTTGCGATTGTCTGGAACTCACAATGCAAAGAGAACAGAAAACACTGTTGACCTTCCTCATGTGAAAACATTGTTACAGCGATGTATGGAAAGTGTCTTCAGAATTTCATAGACAACATTTCCACAGACAACATTTCTTCAAATATGAACTCTTACAACCTGGGATGTGATCCTGGGAGTATGTTGGGTGCTTCATGTGTCTACTGCTTTGTGCGTACTACATCCACAACAAGAGAAAGCATTCAGATCCCTCAAAACCATTTTATATGATCTGGGGCAAATACACAATACAGAGATGGGGGGGAGGGGGACACTTAAGTGGCACACTTCACAAGCCAGCACTTCCTCTGCTGGAGGACTTGACAGAGGAAGCACAGAAAATAAACAACCAGCATCCATCTCTAAGGTGTAATCATTGTATTTTAATCAAACAGGTAACATTAACCTTTCAAGCACTGCATATCATTTTCATTACTTCAGTATTACCAATGGCAGGGAAGCCACAAAATTACAGAATGAGTATCATGAATTTAAAACACTAAATAACCACACTGTTAGTTAAGACCTCAAAAGTGTGTTTTAAATACAAACATATTGTTGCCAGCAACAGATTCATC
Source organism: Haemorhous mexicanus (assembly GCF_027477595.1). NCBI lineage: Eukaryota > Metazoa > Chordata > Aves > Passeriformes > Fringillidae > Haemorhous > Haemorhous mexicanus. The sequence goes on along the minus strand of NC_082344.1, from coordinate 18,404,310 downwards.
TTAATATTAAAATCAAAGATGCTCCATACACCTAGAGTGCCTTGTTTGTTCCTTTTTATTACAATTTGTTCCTTTTAGTACAAGAAATAACACTCACAGAAAATGCAGCACTGTCTGTTTATCAAAGTCCCAAAAGAGTTCAAGCTAATCCCCATTTGTGTTTGTGATTTTCAACCTGTAACATGTGAGCAAACTGGAACCCACCTAGGAATAACCTGATCTACCTTATTTGCATGGGCACTTTCTTGTGCCAGTGGAAAACTGTACAAAAGACCTTGATCCCTCTCATTTGCATTCAAGTAACTAGCCAAATTTTCAAAACATGCTTCTAAATATTTAAAATTATTGAGTACACACAGAGCTCCTTGCAGCATAATGGCTATGAGAAGAAAAAAATATGACTTAACACCTTGCAAAACAGTTTGCATGGCTTGAATTTGTCAATTCCGTAATAACCTTTGGTTTTACATACATGTACCCACAGTACATAGCAGGGGCACATGGGATCTAGTGAGGCTTTGTGGGTACATATCAGGATAGAACTGGTCCAAACTATTTTAAATGGCTGCTGTTTTTTTTTTTTAATATTTGCATTTACTTGTTTTATACTATGGAGTTTTAACTGGGCTGCAAGGTTGTAGAAGCATGATTCATCTCCTATCCTAGCCAGTCCTCCTTAAATAATTTATTCAATGCCCCTGATGTTAGCAATTCTTTACATGTACTTGAGCTCTGACAATTAGACAAGAAATGTTAGATTAGGGACACAACTAAGGAAAAGCTATTAAACAGGCCTTTGTTTTAAGACAGAGAAGGTAAAAGCATTCCTCGATGCAATAAAAAGTGAGTATTTACATGCTATGCCCTAATTAAGATTTTTTTTCTGTAATTCTACTGGCTGTCCTGGAAGAGCCATAAACATTTAGTAAAACAATCTCAATTTATACTGCTTTGTTCTATGCCTTCAAGTACCGTACATGGCTGTACTCCAGATCAAGTAGTTGTCCTCAAATGCCTTCCAACAAGCCCTGCCAGATTCTGTGGTTCAGAAGTAATTTAAAGGCAGAAAGCTGTAGCAAATGAGACCTAGTGGAAAACAGAGAATGCTTTAGCTCATCCTAACTGTTTGCAGAACAGAAACGGAAAACCACAAAGAAAGAAAGGAAAAAGACGAGGAAGTGCCAAAATGCCGTGTTTCTCTCTGAAGACAAAGTTAATGACTCACCAACATCATGACATGGCATGTGCAAGTGCCTTTTAACATTTGAGAAATTTATAATTAAAAAAACCAAAATAGAAAAAAATTGTCCTTGTGGAACCACAGTTATTTTTTTAAACAACTTTTATCCACTTTTCTTTTTTCCCTTTCTTATTTCTGGTGCATTATTCTACAGTTTCAATCACCTGCACTGAATAAACTAATTCCTCATTGTTAGAGCAGGGACCATCAACCACTGGCCATTAAATGCAGCCAACTGTTCATAACTCCAGCAGATGGTTCTCTTCTGCTGGACAACAGGAACTTTATGGTCCTTTTCCTGATTTCTCTCAAGAGAGACAGAAATTCTTTATTTAGAAAGCAATCACTCCTGCAATATAATCTTGTCCCCTATGCACCCTATTTCCAGCTAACCACACTGCTCTTCCACCCCTCCTCCCCAAGAACACTGGAAGCATCAAACAGAAATGAGCTGACAGCAGAGCTGAGCTGAAGCCATCAGATGCCACAGGTAGTCCTCACATCTGTGTGTTTATCCTGGGCTTCTCTGCTTAAGCTTGATCAACAGCACAGACAACCCATGATGTGTGTATTCTCACACTGGTTCTGGTGGCACGGATGGGCTGTCCAGGGGTGCTGTGAAGGACATCAGCATCCAGAGGAACCTTGAGAGGGGAAATTCCCATGGAAACTAACATGAATTTCCTGACTGCAGAGAGTCTTAAAAGAGGGGCCTTAAAAAACACCCAAAAAACTTTAAAAGGAAAAGAAAATCAAGGAACCCAAAGGCAATTGCTATAGATTTAATTATTCATGACCACGGGACTGCTAGATTTTCCTTGGATTCCTGGAAGGTTTTTCCTACATAAGGATGTACAGCAGCACACAAAGAAGAAATCATCATGATGAGGAAGTCTCCCCTCACAACTCACAGCTCAAAAAAAAGGTGCCATAAATCCATTCATGTTAAGTCCATGCTACACAAAATCCTTTTGTCAGTCTTGGCCCATTCTTAGGACTAGAGATCAAGATTGCTGTGGTGAGAGTTTATCCTACAATAGCATCCAGAGACCCTCCTTCTACCTGGACCAAAGCTGTGTCACATCCACAGCTGTGCTTCATCCCATGTCCTCCCTCCCCAGGAGGGTCAGAGACTTCGTTCTTTTAATCCTTGAAACTTTCAATTACAACCACTAAGTACTCAAACTGATTTTTTTTTTTTTTTCACAGAATGCTTAAACACATTTTTCTCAACTTTCCCAAAATAATTCCTTTCTTGGGATGAATGCAAGCATAACAGTTTTCAAACTGAAAAGAATTCATATGGAAAAGTAGAGAGAAAAACAGTTACAAAGCTATTAAAAATACAGTTGAACTACAGCATATGCTACAAACACACCACACATACATTTTAGACAGAACTTAGAAACAAATTTTAATGCAGCACAGCTATTTCTGCTTGCCAAATGAAACTTTAGTAGGATACTTTTTTACAACTTCTCATGACACAGTTTTTTGAGGATAGCTGTGAATCACTGCTTAGTCAAAGTTCTGGTGTAACATGCCCAGTTTGTGAGAATATACTGTTTTGTTTTTAATACAAAACAGTTTTACATATCACAATTTAAACTATAGACATAAACTCTTCAAAACAGTAACTTTATGTTCAAATAAAACAGGTGCACCAAAGTGTAATGTTTCTAGTTATTTATTTCACTGTTGAATTTTCGGTAGTTTGCTAAACCTTCTGTAAGCTTTTAGGCAATTAAGTATCTGTTACATCATTTCTATCTGTTCATTCAGAGAAGAAGATTGTAAACTCTCTGGAGGGAGTAACCAAAATGCTCACAGAATCATTATCTACTGGATGACAAAGATGATGGATCTGGGGTCTAATGACTGAAAGACTTCAGCAGGCAAGGCCAGTAGGCTAATGAACTCCTACAGCTGAAAATTCTAGCATGCACACCAACTTTCAAAGCTGGTGCTGGCTGTTTCAGTAATTCTCAATCCTGGACTTGGAGCAGTGTTTAACTCCGCTGCTCCTTCACATACACAAAGGGTGCTGTCCCGGAGCAAGGTGTGCCCTACTTTGTACATGCTCAGTCTTCAAGAAGACAGCTACCAAAGCCATACAGTTGGTTACCACACATCCAAGAAGCTGAGAGGTAGAAGAAATGCATTTTTAAGAAAGCATGGAAAGAAAAAGTTCAGCTCACCGAGCTCCTTCTCAACCTTATTGTGAGCCCAGTTCTCAGATCTGCTGGGGGTAAGGGAGGAGAGCCCAGGCTCCCTCTGTGAAATTGGGGCTCTTCTGTCCCAGCTTCTGCCTGAAAGGTTTTTAAAGAAGAGGGGAGGCAAAAACATTTGCACAACAGTCAACTATTCAGTAGCCTGAAACACAAGGGTGTGTGGAAGGAGGAAAGATCTACAGCTTAACTGGGCTAAAAAGGGGGCTGTGAGAGAAGCAAGTTACTGAATGTTCAACAGTGCAGAAAAAACTAAAATACCTAAAGACACAGCTCAAATTTGCCTAGGAATTACACAATCATGTATTTCCAAGAGTGAGTGCCAAAGAAGCATTTTATTTAACTATGATTCTTTTCCATATTACCATATGAAAGTAATTGGTACTTCTAAACTACGTGACAGAGATCATAATTTAACAGACGACCACAGGAAATAAAGTGTAGGCAGCAAACATGATTAGTCTGTAGACTGAGACCAAACTCCACTGTTAAGACATTTTATTTCTGTATTCCAATGATATACAGACAGTCCTCTCACAAGCCCACAAAGAAGACTTCTGAGAAATGGAACATGTGTCTGCTCATCCTTGTATGAAACACACCACAGAAATACATTCATTTTACTGTTTAAAATAAAATGAAATAAACCAGTCTTCCTGCAAACTCCACAAAATCTCTTAATTGGACAGCTCTTACTAGAATACGTCTCTCAAAGGGAGGAGTCCACTGAACAGTACAAGTATTCAGTGTTTTAATCTTGCCACAGTAATTTTCTCTTTAAAGGGCTTATTTTTAAAATATCCTTCAACTGCATCATAGACTTCTAGTAATAGAAAAAATATCTAAAAGAAATGCAGAAACACCACTGTAACTGTTATAACTGTTTACGAAATCAATCTAGTTTTTGGATCATGTGCTGTGGTATTATAGACAATTATTTCTGGCCAGCTGTGACTTTATTGGCAGAAAGACTAATGGAGGGGTGCAGGTCCTCTTGTCTTAGTGCTGCCAAAACACACAGCTGGCAACAGCTGCACAGCAGCCTCCTGGGGTCCCCCCTCCTGGGGTGCCTTCACTCCATGCATCAATACAAAAACCCTTCACGTCATAAGGATTTTGGTAAATGTAACCTTTTGAAAGAAATACCCTGCCCTACATAAAGCACAAGTAGCATAACTTAGCATTTTCTCCACTGAATACCTTTGCTTCATTTAAAAATGTCACTGAGGTAGGTCTTTAGGACACTCAAAAGTGGTGGAGAAAACCAGGAAAATATCTGGTAGATTCTGACAGCTTTTACAATTAATTTTATTCAGTTAAGCACTTTTCTTAATGTACTGCAAATGTTGTGGACGCAATGCCACTCTGCAAAACAATGGTGTGAAAATCCTGCATTCTACCCAGTGTGTGTGATTTTCAGTACTCTGTAATTCTTGAATACACTTTTGGCTGAAGTACACAAGCACTTAAAATATTTATGAAGTTAATCACTCCAAGCCTAACTTAGTCAGGTAGCACTGCTAACTAACAACATCACAGTGACACACAACCAACCTCTTTGAAGTGTGACAGCAGAGTTGTATTTGCATGCTACAAATACACACAGACAACAGGCACCTTATTCATCAGTGGGCATGAACACAAATTGCCAACCCCAAAACAACAACAAAAAAAGGCCACTTCTTTACACTGTGGCTTATCAAACAAAACGCGAATAGAGCAAGTATTGTTTCCGTGTGGTGAGATCTTCCACACTGCCACCATGTGCAGGGAAATTCCACTAGAACAGTTTGCCACAAACTCCTGACACACCAGGAAAACTCTATCAGCAGCAAAAATACAGCTTTGAAAGACATCAACAGCATCAAATGCAGCTGGTTGAAATGGTGGAAGGTCGTCATCTATCTGCTAATTAATTAATACTGTATTCTTACTTGCTCTTCAAAAATATTATCATTTAATAAATGCAGAAACTCTAGCTGAACAACATGGGGGTGTTTACCTGGAATATTATCTTAATAATAACAATAATAATACTGTTAATAAAAACAACAACAAAGTGAATAATATTAATAGCAATAAAACAGGCATAAGCAGTAATATCATATTCTCACATTTAATATTATTTAACTTTCATTAATAGCTTAACCACCTGATTCCCTACATTTTAAAATGTATTTATCAAATTCATTGACACAAATGTAAATAATACTTGTCTCAAGGGCCTCTAATGTGGTAATTCTTCCAATCACTCAGTACAGATGCTAACAATAAAATTTGAATGGATTAGCACATCAGTACAAAACTCTACAAGGCTTTTTCAAATGCTGTTTCCACTTTGATTTCATTGTGCGATTGATAAAACATTGCTATCTGTACAGCACATCTCCTTTGAAATCCAACAAAAATAATGTTGCAGTTTTGGTAAGCTGCTTTTGAAGTTCACTCAGATTAATAATATTACAAGTTAACATCGCATGTTTATTTATATTTCTATGCTGCCAGGGAAGTATATTTAAATATTGCCTCAGAAACAGCTTACAATATGCAGTGCCTGCTGCAAACCAAACTCATTTGAAGAGCATTGATGTGGCAGACTGGAAACCACAAAACCACATTCGTTATTACTTATCAGTGCTGTTTTCCCAACCCTCTGTATAAACCAATAGGTGAAAGATTTCAGAAAAGCTACAAAAAACTAGCACTTATCTATTTCTGTAACAGGAATATTAATTCTCAGATGCTACAATAGTCTAACATTTCTAGTAAGGGCAGGGATGAACTCTGGCACTCTGTAAAGCACACCCATTAAATGAAGGTCCTAATCCCACAGTCTGTTTCAGGCAGGCAGAATCATGCACTCAGAACTGCACTGAGAGCCATTAATTTAATTAGAACTATTCATATGCTTTAAGTTAAAAATGTGTTTAATTACATGCTGAATTAAGCCCAGACTGGGGTAAACTATGCCTCAAATCCTACAACAACTTGTGCTTTCCCAAGTAAATTCACCTTGTTGTTATAAAAATACATTTCACATGGAGAGAGATTAATCTAGCCCATCTCCCAAAGCAAGACCAAACAGTTCAGAAGGTATAAGGACACTGCTCCCTGCTAAATGGAAAATACGTAACAAATATTGGTTTGAAAGTTTCATGTGCTTCTATGTGGCCTCTAGGGCTGTATTTTCAAGTTTTTCAGTACCTTAAAATGCATATATAGGGAATAAAAAAGTGTAAGTGGGCTAGAGACCTAACCACTCATAAGTCCACTCTGCTTATGTACCTTAAAACATTTGACCAGGACTGCTGTCATCTGCAAGTGTCTGAATACTTTGAAAATCTAGATCCCTAAGAGTCCATCCTTGGACTTTATCAATTGCGATAAAGACTTGATGTATCAACAAAAAAGTGAAGACCTACCTGAGGTATGAGAACAACATAATCCTAAAATCATTAATGATTATAGTTTAAAGTTAAGTTCATCCTTTTTATTTCATTAATTCTCCTGGAGACATATGTGAAGAAGGATTTTTTCACATGTTAACACTAGTAATACTTGCACAAGGTCATGAATATTTAGTTTCTAATATATATTTAAAAAATATCTAATCAATACTTTCTAATGCCTGGACAGAAGAGGGAACTGTCCTACCTGAGATGAGCTCATCAGACAAGCTCAGTAAAATAAATCTGTGAGCAGAACTGATCATCTGTTCTTTCCGTGACCATTGGGCTCCTGCTGCACCTTGGGCTCTTGCAACAGGACTCCACTGGCACAGAAAGACCCCCTTCTCCTTTGTAGGTTTTGGTTTTTAGAATTAGGAATGGCTACTAATTCTCTTGGATTCCCATGGATGGAGATGCTCCATCCACAAATAGTCCACTTGTGCAACCAATACATACTAGGGGATTATTTAACTTCTGCTCTGGTAGAGCTCTCTGTATTTTATTACATTGCATTACCTTTGTTGGCTTCAGAATGAGAATTCTGACTTTCAGGTAAGTGAGATCACAACATCTCTGGGAGCTCCCCCTCTGGCACAACAGCTGGGAGGCTCCTACTGAATGTGGTGTGGCAGCTGCTAACACATCAAATGCAGGAAACTTCTTTTAGTGGCTTCATTTTCTGTGTTCCCTACAGCTGCTAAGCTGGAGACACAGAGTGTAATGAATTACCATGTCCAGAAATTAAATGCAAAGAAATAAAGGAAAAATAACCCTTGTTTCAATATACAGTGTAAGTATCAGGGCTTCAAGAGTACTACTCTAAACACACATTTTGCAGCATTTGTAATGATGCTACTTTTTTGTCTAAACAGAAAAGAACTAATCTGAAAGTCAACTTGACCTACCTCCTTCTCATTATTATTAATCTAATATATTACTGTATAACCCAGAATTAAGATATTTCAAACAACACTTCATAAAATTACTTTATCAATCAACCATTTGTTCTACTAACTCCCTTAAGCACTGAAAAAAAAATTTAGGAATGTGATTTTTGTATCCAAAACCAGATCTTTATCCCTGGGGTCTGTGCTTCACAAAGTGACAAGGGGGCTGTTTTGCATGTTCTCCTCTATCTGCTGTTAAAGGCAGTGGTATTATGTTCTGCCACTAAACCACAAATGTAATTATGAGGTGGAATTTCTTGGCCGAAGTTCCAACATTTAAACACATAGTTAACAATGCTTAAGGAAATGCAACTAACCCCCACCTACCTACCTCCCCCCCTCCAAGCCTACAAAAACAAACAAACTTTACTAGCGGTTCTACATCACATCCCATGGGATTAGACACAGGAAACAGCATGAAAAATGAAAATACTCCAGTATTTATATTCCATTTTGAAAAGCACATTAGAAATACTAGCCAGCAAAACAGCAATATCTGTATGCCTACATACATGTGGGGATCAAATGACGTGAAAACATTACTCTCAGTTGGTATTTTATCTCTGTGGTTTTTTGCAAATGAATTATTTAATGCAGCCATAAAATACAATTAGTGGCTTTCTACGTCTTTATATTGCCAAGTAAGTTTTAAGAAGAGCTCCTAAGAAGCCAATCCTCTAAAAAATGTCTACTTCCAAAAGTTAAAAGACAAATAACTAATCAGCTTACTTATGGGTTAGTTGTATTTTCAAAACTGACTTCCATTTTTTCCTCCAGTGAGTTTAGATAAAACTTAACAGCTGGGGCTCAGACTCTGGCCAAAGACTTCTCTAATTTTGCCAGCAAGTGTGGAAGCATATTGAGCTCTTATGTGTTTCATCAGTCAGTAAATAAGAGCGAATATGACTTAGAAGAGACAAGACTCAGCTACAGCAAAACCTGAACTCAAAACAAAACAATACACCCAGAAAAATCTCATGCATAACCCAAGAATGTCTGTAGGTCTGTCATTTTTTCAAAATATTCATTTCAACTTTAGCTTTTGCCATGAAAAATTAATTCAGTCTCCAAGTATATCCTAAGCTCCCTTTGCAATGTGAAGGAAAAAAAAAAAGAAGTTGGATTCTGTTAAAAAGCTTTTACCGAAGTGATAAGGAGCAAAGCTGCATTTTTATTCAGATGGAGTTCAAGATTATTCTTTGGTTATTTTTTTCTCATATCAAAGGGTATCTTTATTATATAAAGAGCATTATGAATTAACATTTTAGCCGTAATCTCATTAACCCTTATGTGATACTCTTGGTAAAAACTTTCATAGTTCCTGCATTCACTGTTAAGCAGTTTTAATGAAAAATATTAGCAACTGCAGCACAATGACTCAGATAGTATGTTTTCATCTTTTTGGGTAAAAGGGTGATGTTTGGCAAGTGGAGAATGCAAATATTTTCTTAGTTTACCCAAACAGCAATATTTCCTACTATTTTGACTGCGTGCTTTCTTAATACATTTTCATTTTATACTTTTAAATAAAGTATTTAATAGAATCAAGAATGGGTATTACAAACTACACAAATGCATACCATTTCAAGATCAACATTTCAGTAAGTACTATGAACTTTTCCTTGTAAAACTCATTTGACCTTCCACTTAAATCCAAACATTACAAATGCAACTTGGAAATTTTAAGATATCTTTTACATACACAGCAGTATCACATCATATAGTCTCCCTTTACTTGACAAATACAACTGTTTATTCACTACTCTTAAATGTATTACTGTTTTAAATCATTTGCATTTTTATTTAATTTGAAATGTGTCTTTATCTTTTATTTATGAAATTATCTAAATTACTATAAAATACATATGAATGTATAAAGATACACATACCAAAAACAAAGTGGCACTTAGGAGAACTCAAAATATTTTTTTTTTTTTTATTTCAAGACAAAATTCAGCTCCTAATTGATCCCTGTAAATGAAATAAGAAGAATGTGTGAACTATAATAAACTGATTAATAAAATCAAAGCCCCTTAAGATCAGTAACAAAACTTTCATTTGCAGGGGATATCACTATTATAGCAGAAGCACCATTTTTCCCCATTGAGATTTATATCTGAATTAAAAAAAACCTTAATACACTTAGTTCTAAGGAACTTTCAATGACCTATAAGAGAAGAAAATCCGGGAGCAAATACAAATCCTTGGAAAATAAATAAGATAGAATAGTTTATGTTAAAAGTCTCAAACTCTGTGTTATTTAAAGTAAGGTGCAGATAAGCTTTATTTCTACCGGCTATTAGCTGGCTCAGATATATTTTAGCACTTCAGTGCTCCTTCTCTGCACTGGCAAATCCTTCTTTGACTGAGTATTTATTGGGACTGTGAGTTATAGACTAATGTAAGCAGATTATGTGAATAATTAAATGGCAAATGACCTTTACAAATATTTGGAAAAATAATTAAAAATCATGAAAATTATTTTGTTATATCAAGTGGATATTAATATTGAGCAGACAGGGAATTGTGGAAAAACTTCAATTTTTTTCTGCAAAAGAACTCCCTTTCAGATGCTCTGTCTGTTGACAACACAAACCTCCCTCACACAGGCAGGTCATCTCTCTCCTCTAGCCAGAAATAGAAAATAAAAGACTGGGAGAGACTTTTCAAGTAACCAAGCCCAGTTCCCTGCAACTAGAGGTGGCCCTGTCCTGCCACTCCTTTTATAAAATCTGATAAAAGTCCATTGTCAAAATTATAAAGCTTTCTGTTCCTCTGCCTATCAAAGGGCTACATTAAAACCTCATCAGTTGCAAGCCAAGAGGCAAACTTTTGCACTTTCATTATGCCATAATCATTCCCACCCCTAGTACTGAGATCTAGAAAGAGAAATCACAGTTCTTCATCCAAGAGCCGAATAATTGCCTTATGGCTGGTTCCTGTGCCCAATGCACTGACTGTATTACAAGAGATGAGGCCTCTCACACTGTTCAATTTTCACATAATTGCAAATAATTACAGAAATGTAATCAGTCAGAAGCACAAGCAGCGTAAGGAGAGAATTACTCCACCCTTGCATCTCTCAATTAATTGGGAATATGTCTAGGTAGGGGGTGACTTCAAAGGGCAGGCTAAACTCATCTGATAATTTAGCTAAAACAAATATAAGTAGCATATGCATAACGAGGCAAAAACAGGCAACCTGCAATATCCCAACAGATCAGCACTTGGTTTCCAATGAAGTACTGAAGCAGCATTGAGGATGTAGCGCCTGATATGGATCAACAACTAAGTTCTCAAAGAATCTTTCCGTGTTCTGCCGCCCTGCTCTTCCAGAAACACCTTAAACAACCAACCTTAAACCATATCATCCCCTCCTGAGCCGGATCTAAAAGCCCCATGGACAGCCACCAGACTTGACACCTGATGACACCAAGGCTATTTGCAAACTCCTTTAAAGTATTTTCAATATTCATTTTTAGAAAGAGCAGCAAAATTCAAGAAGTCCAGTCCCATTACAAATGTTACATGGCCAGGTTTGTAGAGCATGCCACAAACAAAGCAATCCGTAACATGCAATTAGTAAAGACATCTTTCCTGAATATTACAATTTTTGAACTAATGCAAGGGCAAAATTGCTTGGAAGTTAACACCTCTCTCTATATTGGCACCTTGTGGAAGTTTGTATTTTATCAGTGTTTAAAATTTCCAAGTGCCATATGCTACTGGAATTATTTATTGGTGATAAAAAGCCACCCAATTGCTCTTCCAAACCTCTGTATGGATGAAGTCTGCATAGTCAGAAAGTGGTTTGCAATCAAATTTTTCCACCAGTAGCCAGAAAGCAGGGAAAGACAAACTTCACAAAGTGTATTTGCTAGCACATCTGAATCTACTTCACATCTTGAGTGAAGGAGCTTTGTGTGGAAACAAATTTGGCACTTAGTTTTCAAGGAGCAACAGCAGAATTCAAGACTCAGTTCATTAGTAGATGACAGAGATGCAAAAATGAAGCTCTGCTGGTTGTAGATACAAAACAGAGCAAGATGCCAACCTGACAGTCATATTATCAAAGCTCTAACAAGAAAAAACAACAGTATGAGAACAGCATCCTACACAGACTAGGCTGTGACTGAGCAAGCCTCTCTGGAGGTAGGATGCCAAACCCTACTGCTGAAAAGATGACAGTACTTCAGAATTAGAAAAGAAGGGAAGATATTTGCTTTCCTCTTCATTATCTGTGCACTGAGAACAGAAACAAAGGCACCCGCAAATTACCCTCTGGCAGCAACCCCCTGCTTCTATGGATTACAGATGCAAACCACAGCAGCGGCATTGCAAACTTGGACGCCTCAGTCAAAAATCCACCCCGGGGATGAAAACAGACCTTTAATATACCTAAAAATCCACATATCACATGCAGAGTTAAATCAATTTGATCCCACCAACTCCAGAAAAATAAATATGAGCAAAAAACCCCCCCACAAGTACCTGAAAACTATGGTTATATAAACATTCATTTCACAAATCTGTGTGCTGTGGCTTCCACCCAAGAAGGAACGTCCGTGTTTTGCAGCAATGATGAAAAGCAATGTCATATGAGATCCTCCTTTACTAAAATATTAGTTTTATGAAACATGCACTTTTAGTGCACTAGTTTTATGAAACAGCACTTTTAGTGCACTCAGAGGCTCTGCAAAATCAGATGTAAACTCTGCTCAGAAAAAATCCTTTTTTTTCCTCATCAAACAACTATGTCTGCTCTTCACTGCTCAAGAATTCTCTAAAGCCATGGAGGGAACAAGGGAAGTATCAGTACAGCAGAGCAAAAATCAGAAAAAAAATCTACCTTAAAATGGTACAAGAAAATTCTTTTAAATAATATAAACTCCTATTTGATTCATTATTAAATTCACCCCATGCCTGATATGAAAACTTTTGAAGTACCAAGAAATATTCTAGGTAAGTGAGTATTCATTATGAGCAGTGATTAGCAAAAAAATTTAGAGAGTCTGGCAGGCTGAAAGATGAGATCATCAGCTCAAGTCCTTCAGCTCATTATCTCAGCTACTAGCCAAACCATTACATCACAACTGGAATATATACCATTCATAATATAAAGGAGTGACACTTGAGGTTACTTGAAAATGACAGACAACAGAAAAAGAATGGCTCTGTGGACTACATACTTGCTGCTCAGTTACAACTATGGGACAACTAAAAATGAAACAAAAATCCCACCGTGACTTGAATGTCCTGGCCACGACAGAAACACATGCAGTATTAACAATATATTAAAGCAGAAAAGCAATTCTGACTTCAGCACAGCATGACAGCCAACACCAACCAGATCATGCCAAGGACCAGGCACAACCTCCTTTTGCTCTCCTAATGAAATGTGCAAATAAATTAACCATCAACACTGACACAGTGCAGAAATTACCTATTAACTAAACAAAAATTAAAATGTTAAATTGATTTCTAAGACTTCAAATAGCCGTGCACATCTGCAAGCACCTCCTGAAGGACCAGCACTTCTCTTGTCTAGGCTGATAACTACATTCGTGCCTCATGCCCATTGCACAAACACCTTCCTGCCAAGTACCTGCCAAGATCCTTGGTCTGCAAGCAGCAACTTCACTTTCTCCAACTGTTGCCTTGTGTCCAACCCTCACAAATTTTAGTCGTTTTGGTGAAGTTAACCTTAGTTCTTGCACAGCCTCGGACCTTCAAAGACTTCAGTCTCAAAGCCAGTCTTCAACTGATCCTCTGCCTCATTCTTCAGCTATAGGTTTGTCAAAAACCTCTCCACTTTCAGGCTCTTCTGCCCTGTCAGCTGTGTTAGTGAAGAACAATACAACTCAAATTCCCATAATGCAGATTCCCAATAGGCCTCCTCCAAATGAACCAGCTGAAAACAAAACCAAAAATGTGCTTCAAACCCATTTATATGCCCTCCCTTTTTGTTCATGCCTATTGTTTTAACACACAGATCACATTAAGGGATCTCATACCCTGCTTTCCTGCAGTGTATGCTCTCCAACTTATTAGCATAGTTTGAAATGACCTTATGTATAACAGAGCAGCACATTTTTGTCTGGTCCCCTTGACAAAGCTCCACAGTTACATGTAAGTCACCTGCTGTCTCCCAAGAGACAATTTTGACCTCTCTCAAGACATGCCCACACTGTTGTCTTCCAGAGAATTTGAAGTACCCACCCTTTCCTCAACCTTCAGGTCTTCTTGGACAACTATTCACAATCCAAACACCTTTATTCTCCTCTTCATTCTCCCTTGCTTACAGGGAGTTTTCTTACAGAGAATCTCAGCAAAGTGGCTAAATATTACTGGAAACAAAATCAAGCATGTTAACCTTGGGGTAGGACTTGGAAGTCTGCATTCACTCCCAAGTTCCGTAAGTTTCATACACAAAATACAGCAAATCACTTCAACTTCTTGTGCTAAATTCTTAACCAAAAAAATTATGTTCAACACAACTTCCCAGGAGCATCATTAAGATAAAAATCATCACATTTTGCCAGACTCTTAGTTCTTAATGTAGGTCACAAAGTACATAAATAAGAATTGATTATAAAAAGCAGCAAGTTAAAACAGTCCATATGTAGCCAATATTGCTACTGAAACCTAAACTTCTGCATTTCCTGCCATTGTGACTTTAATTATGAAATCATAAAATTGCACAAAGATAACTGACATGTTTAGTTTCCTAGCTGTCTTTAGGGGAAATATTAAAGAGAATTAAAACAAAACGAAAACAAGAAAACTACCCCAAAAAACCAATCAAGCACAACCACCAAAAAAAAGCCCCAAACAACTCACTCAAAACAAACAGCAATGAGTTACAAAAAAATGCCGACACAACTCAAAAATTTATCAAGTTTCTCCAAGTCACCAGTGCATCACTGAAGGAGATTCACTCAGGGGCTTAGGCTTGAGTTCTGCACTGGTCCCTTCTTGCTGCCTGGGGTTAAAGGGAACAGAAAGCTAATGGACTGTCCCAAAAAAAAAGTGTATCCCTTCTGTCTCTGCATAATGTAACCTATCTCTGTCTGAAAAGAAACCCTGGCACAGATCTGCCTATAAATCTACATAGAGCTAAATAGGCTGAAGAAGAAATAGGACTAAACCAAACCAAGAAAACCACAAACAACAACAAAACTAAAATATGTCTTCCCTCTGTGCTTGCTATGGAGAAGTTAGGTAGATGATACCCTGACTGGAGTAGGGTTTTTTTTTGTCTCTAGGTTGAGAATCAGCCTGAAATTTAAGCTTCAGTGATAGAGGTCAGCTGAGAAATACAGCCAAAACAAACAGTCACAGACCGCAGGTGTGAGATGGTGCTCCCTCAATTTTAGCAGGAACTGAAGTACACGTAGCTGAGCTATTACTGCTCATGTTAATTTTATTTAGACCCATCTCTGTACCAGAGAAGTGTGTGATAGCAAACACATTGCCAAGCTCCTAACAGGCCTCTCAGGAGGATCCTGAAAACTACAAAACAATTTATTTGACATACACATTGAGCAAATTGATAGGAACTGTTACAAAGAACAGAGAGCTAGATACCACGTGCTGGTATCTAGCCCACATGGCATTTGAACAATTGCCTCATAAATCCATTAGCATTGCTGGAGGATTGTTGTATGTGAGGACAAACATGACCAGATCAATCCACTCGGCTGATCTCCAAACAAATACATAAGTTGTTAAAAGACAGGAAAGAAAAGATGGCATTAAACATTCAGTTTCTCTATGAAAATAGGTCACTACCAGTGTTCCACAGGAGTTTTGTAGGACACAGCTGGATAAAAGGGTTGAAGAAGAGGGAAGAATGGTGTGCAGAAAGAGTACCCTACTGATACCAAGTCGCTCACAGCAATACAAACGGAAGCTTACTGAGAGAATGGCAACTGATCTCACAAAGCAAAAGACTAAATTGTAAAATGTAAGACAAAACCCAGTGTTGGCAGGTATAAAGAATTGTAGGGAGTGCTGGGGAGTAAAACATCCCCAATCCTATGGGTACAGTATGGGCTCTGGGTTAGCTGTTACCACTGCAGGGAAAGATCTTGTGTTCAATGGGGACATTAAAAAAACCTGATGGATTACTTTCAGCAGTCAAATAAAAAAGCAAATACTGTTAAAAATTATGGAAAATGTAGACCACCACAGAACAGACCCTCAAGCCAGCATTTAAAAAACAGACTCTGCACAATGAATACATTTTCTAGCTTGCATGCAGTCCTCCAGTCTCAGAAACACAAAACGGTACAAGGGAAGGCAGAGAGGAGAACAAGGATGATCAAAGGTATGAAATGGGTTCTGATCAAGGAACTAAATAGACATGTATTATTCCAGCCTGGAAGACAAACAATCAAGGTAGTATCAAAGAGATCTGTGATAAATGGAGCACCATAAAGGCAGTGGATAAGGAATCATTTGTCTCTTACAAGATAAGAACAAAGGAGCATCAAATGAAATGTTCAGGTAATAAATTCAAAATAAACAAAAAGAAGGTACTTCTCAACACATACATTGTTCTACCTTAGGACTCATTGCACAGGATATTGTGGATGATAAAAACGCACACAGTTTACAAAACAATAAGAAAAACTAATGGAAGAAAAATCTATCACAGGCTATTAAACCAAAGATACCATCTCTGCTTCAGGAAGTTTGTGAGATTCAGATTGCTGAAAGCTGGGAAAATATATTGGGAAAGCACTACTTTGTGCTTGCACTTTTACTGTCTTCCCTAGGCACCTGCTCTTAGTCCCTGGCTGAGACAGGGACAGCAACGGCAGTCAGGCTGTGACAACAGCCAGTAGCTCCTCAGGGGCTGATCTCAAGGACAAGTGTCCACACTTCCATCAGATGGTTTCACTTTCAGCTAGAACCAGACTGGTCCAGCTGACTGAATGGGTATTCCCAGGTGGAAACATCTTCTGCCTTAGCAGCACCCAAAACGAAACCCGCCCATGCGCTCAGAACCTGCTAGGCAAGGCGCGCACGTCGGCAGGAAGCGGGGACAATGAGCGGACTTGCTTCAGGAGAACACTCCTAACCCACACCAAAACGCTCACGCAGATACACCTGTGCCCCATGAAACACACCCCTGCCCTGGAAGTCTGACCACTCTCCTGAACCAGTGATCCTCATGTAGCCAGCAGATGCCCCTCAGGACATGCAACGCCACAAAGGGTGACTGAGACTGAGCTGGGTCTTGCTACAGGATCAGTCCTAAAGCATCTTCTCATCTACATCCCACTCTGCTCAGTGCTCTCTGGGTACAAGTACCGAATTAGGCCATTAGGCATAAGGCTATAGACATGAGGAAACTTTCACCTGCACATTTCTAAGGAATTTTTAAATCTTGGTTATCTTTCATGCAACAACCAGCTACTTTTTACCTCAAAAGTATACAAATATGTTGATCTGCAATGACCAATATACCAGCTTTTAACCATCTCTACACTAAGAAAACACAAGTGGTACCTTTGTTACAATGAGAAACCTATAATTATATTCACATTTTGAAAATTATTAAAGGCACAGTTCTAAGCCTTCTTTCAAGAAGACAACCAGAATATACTTCCAAGTGACAAATGCCAAAGAAGGCTATACACTTGCAAAATATATTTTAGTATTAGAAACTTTATTGAAATTTTCTCATCACAATAGCTTGGCTCTTACAAAGTAGTTAAATATAGCATGACATTGCATTTCTCTTCATGGAAAACATTATTTTAATGCTATTATATTGCCCTTACTACAAAGCCACCTTTTAAGTAAGATGAGAAGCTGATTTTCCAGTTTACAGACAGATCCAATATTTACCTGAAGTACATTCTCCTAGGAAGAGGAATACACTTCAAAAACAAACAAACCTTCAAAATGTGTCTGATCTTGACTTCTGTTAATTAATTTTGCATTTGCCCTATCATGAAAAGTGGAAAACAGCTTAGTATTAAATGGAATATCTTCACATTTACAAATAGCCTTTTGATTTATCTTGAATTTCTGATGCTACCAATTTAATCTTTTGTATAAGACTATTCCAAAGGAGACTACTGCTTCCTTAAACAAAAAAAAAGGTTATAAGATAATTTCTGAAGAACAGTGATATTTTTGACCTTGACATAAAGTATACAATTGATGGGAAAAGTCACTGAAGAAAATTCCACCTCTAACATGACTAAGCTGAACCTTTAACTAAAACCTAATTAAAAAGAAAGGTTCCCACCCCAAAAAGCCTTGTGCAGGGTGCTTGTCATGAAGAATTACAGAGTTCTGCATAAGAGGGCTCAAGGGCATTCAAAATTACTGAAAAAGAAATTTCCTTCTTCAGAATTAACAATACAGAATCTTCTCTTCAGAAAGAAAAAGAAAAACTGCTAAGGCATTTTTAAAGATCTGTAAGTACGTATCAGTCTTCTTTCATTTACACCGGACCTGGGAAAGCAAGAGAGAGAAATACAGTTTGTTTGTTTTTTTTTTGTCTTGGTCTGTCTTGTACAGACTAAAATGAAATCAATTGCCCTGTGGAAAATCCTTGTAAAGAAAACTCATAAATCCTATTTATTTATCTATTTTTTCATCATGTAGAGCAACACAAGATCGGATATTCTTGTCACAGAGCCAGATGGTAAAAGAACCATAACAATCACTGCTCTTCAACCCCAGGGACCACAGTCACTGTACTAAAGATGAAATGATACTTAACAATACACAAAATTATTTGACCCTTTGATTATCTCAGTTAAACAGCATTAAATTCCATCAACAGGCATTCACAGACAAAAAAATAATGCACTTATTCTTCCTAAGCAACATACAAGGAGAATGGAAACTTCAGGGCAAGGCCCCCCCCAAAAATGTCAAGCTAACTGGAAAGCTTTTTACATTTGCTATTAAAAAAAAAATGCTGGAAACACGTCTTAACTCCTTCCCATATCTGGCAATTAAAGGCTATCTTAGCAGTACATCCTTTCACTTCAGGTTCACATTTTATCCAATAGTTAATGCATGTCGAGTCTATGAAAGGTTTGTGAACGCCTTAAAGCAAAGGCAGTGGCTGGACCTCAGACTTCAATAATGGGCAAACAGGTATTATTGCAGTGCATCCATCTATCCAAAACATTGATCTTCCTTCCTCTGATCATTTTTCCAAAGAAACTAGAAAGGTCTCCTGTATATTTGTTTAGAATCCAATAACACAGACATGATGATACATTAGGAAAAAAATCTTTGCGCTGAGTATGGTGAGGCACTGGCACAGGTTGCCCAGAGAATTGTGGATGCCCCGTCCATGGCAGTGCTCATGGCCAGGTTGGATGGGGCTTTGAGCAACCTGATCAGTGAAAGGTGTCCCTGCCCACGGCAGGGGACTAGATGACCTTTAAAGTTGCCTCCAACCCAAACCATTTTATGTATGACTCTATGACTGAGCAATTCCCCCCCAAAAAATACCCTGCAGTCACAGCTGAAACAGGGATTTTCACACCAAAAGACCCAGACCATGTCACTTCTAGTCACTGTCATCTGGAATTTGGCAAGAGGCAACCTGCTGGTCTAAACTAGCAGGTCTCACTTTTCTACTTGTACAGGCAAATCCTACTTGTACCTCACCTAAAAACACTATTTTGTTTACTATTTTCCCAAGCTAGGCTCAGACTCTTCCAACTTTTTGTATGACATTTCAGCAGAGCTCCATTTAGGATCTGAAGGGTGGTAAAATATTTTCTGTTCTTCATTTTGAACATGGCCCAGCTGAAGGTGGCTCACATACAACAGGTACTCAATGCACAAGTGGTATCAGTGTGCCACAGATGAGACATTTTATACAGATATTTAAATCAGGCCACGCCTCTAATAAAGACAATAATTAACTATCCTCCCTGGCACCAAGGTATTGCACAGTGAACTTCACAGCAAAGGAAAGAGCCTTTAAGTTATTTAAAGACTTTCAAGTGCTGTGACGAGATGCAGCTCGCTCGCATAGGGAAAGAATTTGTTAACTGGTCCGCACTGCAGACAAACATCAACAAACTTTGATAGATTTCCTTTGCCTATGTGTCTGCCAACATTTATTTTTTTAATAGATTTTGTGGTTGTCCTCCAAAAGTTGAAATGTTATTTTGCACTACGCACACCAAAACATTTTTTATGAACATTATTACCACAAGCATAAAACTTCTGTTACTGTGTGAAAGTTTGTTAAAAAGGGTTTCACAACCATATGATATAAGGAAACTTGATTAATTGTATTTTTGAATTTCCCTTTGCCAGATGGGATGTTACTCAAGAATGGCATAATCATTCAAATACCAGCAGTAAGTCCAGCCACCTAGAATTAAGAAGATGGGTCCACGGGTAGAGAGAACAGTTTCCCTCAAAATGTCTCTAATGAAGATGAATTTGCTCAAACTAAAACAAATTCTACACAGCCATGGCAGGATTTGCTGAGACACTGGGTCACAGGAGGCTAATGGCACTGCAACACACCTACTAAATCTTCTCTCTGCAAGCTTAATGCAATAAAGAAAATCCCTTTGTGGCCAAGACTGCCGCAGGTGCCACAGCGGAGATGAGGCAGCCATGGAGGTCACGGGGCTGCAAGTGTTGCTCTGCCCAGCAGCCCCCAGCTCCGGAAAGAGAGTGAGGAGCTAGCCAGGACTGGGGCTGTTCTGAGCCCTGCTCAAGAGAAGAAAATCAAACGTGACCTGGCAAAGGAAAGAGTGAATGCAGCGAGTGGTATACGGCCTCATCAGAGGGATAAAACAGGGAGCAGCTTATGCCATGACCTGCTGAGAGACGATCAGTGGGACATCCTTCCTCCGGTTTAAGGAGCTGGGGAAAAAACATGGTCAAACATGAAGTTACTGAAGTGAAGGAGGAAGATACATTTTTCCTCCTCCTCGAACTTATTCTCTTGGTTTTACTTGGACAAATCTAAAGCAGTCTTGTTAGGATGAGAGAAAGAGCGAGATGCAAGCAGCTTATTTTTGTCCAGGAGCGTCAGACATTTAAATTACCAGTCTTGCTACCGATTTTGGACACCAGCCATGGCTGGGGATTTTACCCGTAATTCTCACTGACATTAATTCACAGACTGGCTCCCTGACCAGAAAAGGTCTTGCTCTGGTCTGACCCATAAAAAGGAACCTGGAGTGGAGGGTTCATCTGACTCATGGTAATTGCCTTACCGGCATATCGGATAGAAGACAGTTTCTGAGGTATCAAGTCTACGGACAGACACAGGATCTGCAATCTCCTGGCACACACTGCAACAGCCAAGAAAATTGTTACTGTAAGAACTGAGTACGTAAGTAGGAAGCAAGAGATAAAACAATTTTCTGGTTCATCCAAATATATAGCTAAAGGAGCACAAAACCCGAGCTTTTGAGATCCACAACAGAACTATCCAAACATGGCAAGAGTAGCTCTGAAATGCTACTGCAGTGTGCTGTTTTTTATTAAATAAAGTCATTGTAAAAGTTATATCAAGCACTCATTCCTGCATTTTAAAAATATATACAGAAATCTGCTAGTTATTGAAGACAATCTGCTCCCAGCATCAAAGGAGAACCACGTATTAGTAGACTCCTCTCAAGTCGCACGGCCACATTATAACTCCAAAAGTATCTGTAAAGATACTTTTTTATTTTCCCTAAATATGGATAACAAAACAGGGAGGAACTAATGCCACTTACACTTAAAATAAACAATCCAGTTTATAAAAAAAAAAATACTGCAAAACACAAGTGAAAGTAGAGTTGTTACCTATTTATTTCTCCCTTTGAAGTCGAGGATCCTTGAAGACTGAATTTGTATTTTCCCTGTAGCTTGCTACACTGAAAAGGCGGCAAAACCGAAACTGTATTCAAGATAATTATGCATCTTATCCAACACCCCTAAAATAGTAACAAGTTTGTGATAGTTCTACCTGTCATTTTGCAAGAAAACTTTCCTACATATCTTGAACGAGCTCAAAATATAGATTCAAAAGAAAAAGGAGAATGGGGGGAAGATTTCTGATGGCTATAATTGACACGGGATATTTTCTGATCTGTGCTTTTGCAGGAGAGAGTTGGGTTTTTTTAATAATTCGTAAGAAAAATTGCTCTCATTTCTTTGGATCATCTCTCAAATTTAATAATTTTCAAATAGTTTATTTACTCATTATTTTTGTGCCAGATCACCTGCACAAATATCCACAAAAATGCACCTATTCCTTTTATATTCAAAGAGAATTTACTTCAGAAATCCAGATTTCTCCAGCAGAGTCTGAAAAAAAATTTCTTTCTAGCTAAAGGAAGGAAGGAACCAAAGGAAGGAAACTTGTAAACGACTAAATTTCCTGAATAAATCTTTCTTGTGTCCCTCATTTGGGCATTGCATACTGGAAACTAAGCCTCTGCCTCTGGGACAGCAGACTCCAAAGTTTCAAGTTAATGCAGTTTTTCAATCATTCTTTAACATGAATCATTAATGTGAATACTTATGCTGAACCCATTATGTGCTACTGCTATGTCCCACAAACATTCATTAATTTATCTATAACATACTGCCATATGGTAAGGGAACAGGATTATCTCCATTTTACAGATGAAGAACTCCGAGGGAAAAGAAACCAACCAAACAAAAGAAACCCCCCCCCCCAAACAATTAATGACTTAAGCAAGTTATTTCAAGAAATCTGCCAGATCAAGTCCAGATTTCTTCAGTCACAGTCCACTGCTTTTAAAGCAGAACTATTCTTTATCACTTCCAGAAACCTTAATTTCCAATTAGCCATGAATTATAAAAGAAACAAAATATGAATCCATGTTTTCTTTCAGCAATGCCTTTAATAAAGCTGTGCATACATGACCTATATGATAGGTTCATCAAGTCAGCAACAGATATACATTGATATTATTAAATGTTTAATATGTTTTAAGCAAGATTGACCTCTGAATGAACCACAGTACGCTTTGGGATTTAAAACAATCTGTTGTAGGCTAATTTTTCGCATTAGGTCTGTATTTAACAGCAACAGTAATTTTTAAATTTAATTTGGCCTCCTGCATCATGCACATAGAAATACATTTCTCTCAAGATAAATCACTCAAATGATTGAGTGATTTTTTTGAATACCAAAATCTCTTTTTTTTTCTTGGGGATAATTTTGCAAATAATTTAGTGACACAATCATGAGAAAAGCAGCAACGCCGATTCCCTTTCTAGCGTGAAAGCAAAGTAGCTTGCAAGGCATGCCTCGGATTTGAGAAGCAGCAGAAGGAACTCCACACCCCTCTACCACTTTTAAATATAACAGCAAAACAAAAAACTCAGCAGCTATTTCAGGAAGCTTAGTTGTTCAAATAAGAAAATACTTACAAGCAGAGGCTGGGGGCAGACTCTACAAAAAAGCCTTTTCTAGAGACAGAGTACTCATTATTAACACAAGTTTTGAAGAAAATCGGGAGGAAGTACATCTAAGGATCAAATCTGAAGCAGTCTTGCAGATTATTTTAAACTATACATGATGGATGCATTCTGCTCTGTCCTCATTTCAAATTGCACAGACTTTTCCCTGTGATAATCTATTCCAGATGAAGCAACCGATATTTCCAGTTTCCACCAAAGAGAAATGGAAAAAAGGGGACAATTCCCCCCCCGAACTGATAACTCTTTGCTATTTAATGATTAATCAGTATGAAACCTTCACTCAACATTTAACTTTCTCTTATTTACTGAGCTCTTTAATACAGAAGGGAAAGTAAATAAAAGGAAGAACAGCAATTCTTGATTTCTTGCCAGTTTACAGTATTAAAAAAAGAATCTGCGCCACGGGTTGGCAGGCAGCCACACTTACAGTAAGCTATCTACTGTTTCACCCCGCAGGAAGGACAAAGGATTCAGTGTGGGGCTGCTGGGTTTCTCTCTGTCAAATGCACCCTTCAAAACAGATCCCAGGAATATTAAAAACTGCGTGCAATTAAGAGAAAGTCTTTCGTGATCTTTCCCGCTTTTGGGAGATGTTTTTAAAAACCCTGGAGCGTTGCTGTTGTCGAGAAGGCAGGGAAAGGAAACAGCAGTGCTACAGCCACAGTACTGACATTTTAACTTACTAAATCAAGTTACTCCAGCAGAAGTCTAAGGTGCTGGGTTAAGCAGTTTGGTTCATATTTCTGTTTCCTCATGACACAAGTGTACATTACTGCTTCATTCCCTCTCCAGCTGCACAGCACCTGCTTCCTGAAGGGTTTGAACAGGACTGTGACACAGGGAAGCCCATCTTCTGAGCCCATCTCCTAAGGCTTCCTAGTGTACAGAGAAAGCTGTTTGCAGCAGTGGGGAAATCTGAAAGAAGCACTGACTTCTGGGGATAACTCTCTTCTGGGGATAACTGCTCCATTCCACGTGCATCATGCAATATTCCCACATCTCGGTCACTCAAAACCATCTGAGCCATTGGCAGGAAGCAGGAAGGAAGGAGGAACAGAACGATGGGAGGCATTAAGGGCTGGGAAGAAAAGGAAAGACAGGGTAAAAAGCAGCAACAAGCGGGAATTAGAACAGGCTAGAGTTAATAGAAAGAGCCAAAAGGAAGTGAATGAAAGCATGACTGAAGAGGAAACAAGCCGTTAAAGGACAAAGAAAATCGCTACTCCACATTATGAGGGAGAACACGTGTAAATACAGAGAATATGGATGAGAGTTAAGGATCAACGATTATAAATAAGCACAGCCTGAGTGCTCCTTCCACTCTTAAAACAGAAATAAAAGGAGCACTGGTTCCACCTATGAGAAGTGAACATCCATGTGACCTGCCTTTGTTTTATTATGCAGCCTTTAAACTTTCAGCGAATTTCCAACTATTCCACTCCTACCCTGCCCATATTATGTCTGGAGACATTCTAAATAACCTCATAAGCATCAGTACATTTTCCAAAAATATCCTGCTTTCAGAATATGTTCTTTTCTCCCAACTTCAGCAGTTTTAGCTGATTATCCTACTTCCGTGCCCAATTCCCAAAAATTAAGTAGTTTTTTTTTAATATCTGAATTTAATAGTATTCAATCTTTAAATTTTGGTATCATGATCTCTCTAGCCTAAAAATGAATTTTCAACTTAAGCAGGAGAGAATGGAGGAATTTTTAGAGTACATAAAACAGACAGCTTTTGCGTGCAGTCCTGGAAGGGCTGGAAAGAGTGATTTTCAAATCCTTGACAGTCTTCCCCAACACCACACCCCCCCCCCCCCCCCCCCCCCCCCAGCTAAGAATGTAAAATTGCTCAGAGTACTGCAAGTCAGCAACAGCCTTGCTTAAATGAGCTTTGCGTCTTACTAAATGTTTCAGGTTAGATCCCAGTTCTGAAAGGTATCAGTAAAGGTTGCAAAGATCTGAAAATCACTGTCTGACGTGCATCTTGCAGTGACAAGTATTAGATTTTTTGCAAGTTGAGGACAAGTACTAACTTAATTTTCACACCAAAAATCAGGGATGCTGATAGCAAAAGTGCAGACACAGAGATACAATCTGACAGATAGAGCTGACAATCCCCTTTCTGTCTCCAACCTGCAGGTCACCCCTGGACAGTTTAAGGAAAACCACTTCCCTGTGTCTCCATTTCTGCATTCACAGAACTGATTTGCTTTAGCTCCTTTGCTCTCATGGACTTTCCCAAGCAGGTCTCATAGGACACAGCCATCCCTATTTTGTTTCCAGGGCTGGTTTTGCTTTCGCAGACACAGTATCTACTACACATATATTAGAGCTGCTGCAGCTCCCCGGCAGCAAGAGCACCACACACGGTGTCAAACAAAGTGCAAATTTGGTTAGCATGGAAACAAAACTGAAGCAGCTTCCACAGCAGCAAAAATACTTGCTCTTGTACCAAATTCAAGGAAACCATTTTTGCTGGAAGTAGCACGCTTTTCAGAAGTTCCATAATGGCTGTGAAGCACAACTTCCACAGAAGGTTGGTTTTCAGCTCTCTAATCTCCATCTACACCATAACCTACAGCACAAGTTTTGTTGTGTTTGCCTGCTCTTTTTATCTTTGGAAGAACTAAGAAGAATGACCGGCTTTAAAGAACAACTTATCCTCCCAAATGACAAGTTATTGACAAGAAAACAGAAACTTTACATATACAAAACCTTAGTTTAAAGGTAGTAATTGGCAAAAAACCCCCCAATCACTACAGCTAATTAATGCTTTGCTAATGTACCACACAAATATTTTAACTTCAGGTACAAAATGCAGTGAGTGCTGGTGAGTTTCATAACAACATACTCAAGGAACAAAAAAATCCAAAATCAAACAAAAAAAAAATCTCTAAGCATTAAAATATTAACTAATTTACTGATTTTTAAGCTTGATGGAAATGTTTTTGTATTTCAGTTTTAAAAAGATAGTGGAGAGTAGGAGAGAAAGACAAAAGAAGAAATAAATTATACCTTTAAGATTAACACTTCCTACTTGAAAAAATATTTTAAACTAAAAAGAATCCTTTGATTAAAAGTTTGAATATTCTTTAAAAAATCTTCAAAAACTCAAACTTGCTTACATAAAGCTGAGTACTTGCAAATACTAGCTCCAATTCTGCAAAACACACGAACTCCCACTGACTTCAAGGAATGCAGACTTAGACTCACTATTTGCAAAAATACATTAACTTCAGCATTGGAACTACTTAGCCTCCCTAATCTGATTCCCCTCCCCAACAATTACAGAGCAATTACATGAGATAAGAACACATTTCTCGGCACCATTTTTACATATTTTGATAACCACGTCCAATTACAAATTTCCCTCACTGCTTAAATTAAAAAAAAATAAAATAAATCTTGAAAATATTTTTTTTCTTTTTGAATTATTCTGACACAGTGCTGAAGTGTCTCCTCCAAGGAACAAAGGAATTCACCTGAGTTCTGCTCCAAAACAGACTGGAAGTTATCAGCCTACTTCCAGTTGACTTCAGCATGCCTCCCATCAGGCTGCCCGAGAGCTGACCTAGGTAGCTTAGAGAAGGAAACTGCACTTCAATCCATGGAAATGCATTAAATCCATGATTTTTTTACTCTTGTTGGTCTTCTCAAGGTTTAAGAGTCTTTGAAATGCCATCAGCTATAGCAACAGATTCTTGTTTATATAAACAAATGACCTACAAAGTATACACTTAATCTTACCCGCATGCAATTTTGATTATCCTGCACCTCTCTTTCACCCCAGTCCTTTGTCAACTGCATAAAAGTGAAACATTTTTTTAAACAAACAAGAATGTTTCTGTTCTGTCAAATTTCAAGTTGTCAGTGGTCCCCCATGAACCCAGGTTTTTATTCCTTAAAGAAATCCCACTTAGAGCGTGCCTGAAACATGGACTCTTTTATTTGTATTTCTTGTGTTTGCAAAACTTTGTGGGACAAAAAAAAAGATTTTTTTTTTAATCCAGTAATCACTGTTTTCAGAATTCCCTACAGGTAGAAATGCTACAATTAATTAAAAAATAGGAGCTGGAAAAACTGGAAAAACCTAAATAATTATGCATTATTATATTAGACAATTAGGCAATAATATATATTTTGCTGCTAAAGAATAGTTGTAGTTAGAGTCTATATAAATTATTATGCAACATGAGAAATGTTTTTGAAAATATTGACACTTCTAACTACCCTACTAATTATTTCAGTTAGATATTTTATGAAATGCCATTGATTTCACCCCAGGCAATGAATGAGTAAAAATGTTCATATTTTTAGTTAAAAAATGCTCACTAGGTTCTGTCCCTCATTTGATGTGTCATGTGCATGACTATGTTGCACAGAGGCTGCAGCTGCTATTCCGAAATATTTAAAAACTATTAAACTATTCAAAATCAGTAGGTTATTTTTTCACCATTTTAAAGCAATAACTTATTAATACCTGATTGACCCACTTTTTTTTTTTTTTTGGCATTAAAAACATAAATTCAATGGTCTGCTCCTTTACAACTAAAAGGTGAAACTCACACAGCAATAATTAAGTGTTGGATGATCATGCCCCTGGCAGCCAGCAGTGAGTGCAGAAGGGGAAAGCTGCAAAAACCTCTGGATTTGCTGCAGCAAAGGACCCTACTGCCTTCCCAGGAATCCCAGCTCCTGGCAGGCCTGCTTTCTCTGCTCTCACCTGAATCCTGCTTCCTCCAAGAAGCAGAAAATAAGAAAGAGAACAAAGAAAGGAAAAAAAAAAAAAAAGAGAATCAGCAGTGGAAGCATCAACTTCCAGCAACATTTTCAAAGCTTGCAGAGGAAGGGTGCCAAGCACACAGGCCAGACACTCAGCTCTATTGCTGGCAGGGGGAACCTTGAAAACTGTTTGCAGCCACTTATTGACACTAATCCTCGCTTCTCCTTTCTGCCTCATCACAATTTTCAGAGCAGCATCTTCCCGGGCCCGCCACAGCTCCTTGAGGTCGCGGGGCTCGCAGGGCCTGCACAGCTCCCCAGGCCAGCAGCCATATGCTGCATTTCTCTGGAAAGGCCCCTAAGAAAATACTGACCCGAGCCATATTCCTGACTGATTGTCTTTGGCACCGAAACCAAACCGTGCTATAAATGCGCTCCTGCCCGAGCCGAGCGGACACTGTCCTGAGGAGGGCTGAGACACTCTGACAGCTGCCGCCTGTCCCTGACAGCGACCGGGCCGAGCCAGGGCCCGACAGGGACACAGGTGACAGACAGCACAGTGCCACGGGGGGACATCTCCTCCCAAATGCCAAGCGGGCCAGGCACCACAAACCCAGTGGGCACCATTTTCAGTCAGCACCGTGGAGAAGGGAGGACAGCAGCTCCGTCCTTTGCTGGCACGGGGCTCGCTGTGCCAGGGGATGGCGGGCTCTCCTCAGGTACACAGGCCATCTCCCCAGGGCGGCACAAGGCAAACACGAGAACGCTGCCCACTGCCTGCACCTTCTCCTGCCCTCGCTCCAGGAGGGACATGCAGGCAGGGCCTGAGGGCCCAGCACGGACTGCCCACCGCCCAGCAAAGGAGGTCAGCTGAGGTACGGATGGGACTATACAAGTGAAAAAAAAATAAGTTATCCAGTATCACAGGGCTGCCTCAAGCACCCCTGCTGCCAAGAGAGATGTATTTCATCTTGGCCTTAAGCCAGCCTTGAGACATCCCGTTTCAGTTCCTGATACTTCAGGCATTTGCTCTCCCTACACCCACTTTACAGATATAAACACAGGCAGGGGAAAAAAAAAAAAAAAGCATTCAACTTGTGAAAACACCCAAAGCTCAAAATAAGGGAAATGCAAAAAAATTGCTTCAGCTGGGAACCAAGGACGACATGAAGCCTTTGCTGCACGGGCCACTCTGATGCCGAAGGAATTCAAGCACATGCACTACACACTCCAAAGGGACAGCGTGGCTCCTCCCTTGCCACACAGCATTTTGTCTGTGATTTATTAGAAGAAAGAGTTATTGGATCACACAAACTCGGAGCTAATACATGGAATCCCAGCTGTTGAAAAAAAATTTTGAATGCTGCAGTATACATACATGCATCTATCCTCACACAGAGACACTGGATAGATACGTATAGATATGTATGTATGTAAATACTAGGATAGTTCATTTCCATTTATAAACACAAATAATAAACTACTTGCAAAAAGAGATAAAAGATGATCATCATTACATCCTTCAACACATTTCTAGTCCCTCATTAGACTGCAGGTACAAGTTAAGTTGGCCCATCATTAAATGAACAGGGAGGATAAAGAGGGAGGCCCAAGGCTGCAAGAAAAATACAAGTGATAACTGTCCTACAACACCATAGGCAGACAAAATCGTATTTAGCAAACAAGACACTGTTTAACAGGTCCAGTAAACACACAATTGGCAAATTTCTTCCGTTCCTATGAAAGGCATAATGCAAATTAATTGCAGCATGCAAAATCACAGTTCTAATTTAGCAACAATCTTTGCAGTGCTTGAGAAATAAATGCAAAAACGGTAGGGATTGTCAGTGGGCTAACCGAACAATTTCACAAGTAAGGGGAATATTTTACATGCCAATGGGACACTTTTACAACTGCTGTTTCCTGAAGGAGTCTCAGATCTTGTGTGTCATTTATGGCATTTTGGGTTTGATTTTTAAAAGTGATTTTTAGTTTCACCTCTGAATAAATTCAGCAACAACACGGAAGTTCATTGCTATGAACTGTGCTTCAAGTTAAGCAACAAATACAGGTATTTTAATTCTCTACCACGTAAGAATCCATATCAAATAATCGTCTTTATGCTCCTGGATTTTTGCAGTGGTGTATTTCCTGCAAGTAATAAAATGTCTATGAGTGTTTTTGAATTCCCCATTCAAGTGCAAGTTGATTACCAGTACTTCCTCTTAAGGAGTTAACACTATTTTTAATCCAGGGATAGATTTGATAATAATTTCCCTTACTTCTAATCTGCTGTTTTGCAGGGTATATAACATGGTTAAATGGCGCTTAATTTTGCTCAGGCTCCGAGACTGCATTCCTGATAGCTCCTTCAGTTCTTCACCATTATGCATGCTGCACCGAGCCGCCCTTTTCCTCACTGACTTGAGAAAGCATGTTTCCAGAATATGTTATTCAAATCCTGAATCATTTGGGTTCAAAATCACAACTTTCTCTAAAGTCAGCATTTGGCTTCTTTTGAGGTGATTGTTCCAAACAGAACATTTTGGGATGGCCTCAGACATTCTTGTTTGAACTTAATAATGCACATCAGATTTAGATCAGGAATGCAAACCTGCTGAAGACAAACAAAAACAAGAAAACTCTTGGAAGGTATGACAAGTAACATACACCAACAAACAGCAGTGTAAGTCTTCAGGGCTTATTAATTCCCATTTCTTACTTTTGTCCTCTGCTACAGCCACTTGCTGAGTCAAAAATGCATGAGGGCAGATGGAGGGTCTGCTGAACACCCTGCAGCCCCAAGCCACAGTCAGCTATTAATGCTATTTCATCACTATTTTACATCTCTGCTTTTTCACCAGTGCTACAGTGCCAATGGGACTAGAAAGCATTCGGTTATTACACTCCAACACGCCCCTTTGCAGTGGTTTCCTCTCCAGCCAGCCTGGAGGGAAAGGGTCCGGAGTCCACAGCCAGTTCCATCACCCAGCTTTTCCTATCTCCCGCCTCTGTGGAGACGGGACATCTTGAGAGGAGCAGGGAGGCTGCAGGACCTCCACTACGCACCATGTTCTTCACCCTTTCTCAGCAGATACTGTTGAGTTCTACAGATACTGATACTGTTGCAGGCGTTAATGTCTCCCTTGCCAGAGATCCGTAACAGACAAGGCTCATTTTTAACAGCAAAACCTCCCTTTCTAATGTTGTCAAACCTACAGCTTCTAGTCTTTATTCTGATCAGTAACAAGTTAGATAAATATCTATTTAATCTTTCTGAGATACATTTAAGTGGGAAATCTCTGAAAATAAACCAAAGGTACCTAAAAACCACCATTTATATGTTCATATCAACTTACTTCACCACTGCACACCTCTGAGCACTGGAAAACTCTACCTTCATTTAATGTGCAGCTGAATAAGGGGCAACACCAGGAAAAACAGAAATAGGGATAGCTGCTCATTCTGGGGC
This sequence comes from Haemorhous mexicanus, assembly GCF_027477595.1. NCBI lineage: Eukaryota > Metazoa > Chordata > Aves > Passeriformes > Fringillidae > Haemorhous > Haemorhous mexicanus. Next base: position 18,372,796 of record NC_082344.1, on the reverse strand, counting down.
CCCTCCTTGATTTAGAAGGACCCAAACCTGAAAGCTGGTGCAGGCGTGCCAAAACTCAAACGGTGGAGGTGCATTTCCTGCAGGGAAATCAGAGCACACGGTGTCTGAGGCTGGAACAACTCAAGCACACAGTTGGGACCTCTCTTCCCTCCCTTCCTGGTAGAGAGGAAAGCCAGCCATTGCAACACCCTCTTCTCAGAGAGCCCCAGACAAAGAGCAGGCACAGGGGATAGGGCTGAGGAGGAGCAGGCTCCTGCCACTCATTCCTTATCCTGCCCAGACATCTAAGGACAACCTACCCCACTCCAGAGGGACCCCCTGTTTGGCCAGACCCTCCCAGCTGACCTCTCTAACCCAACACTGCTCCCATGCTCTCCCCACAGTACGGAGAGGTGGCCCTGGCAACCTTACCTATCCATCAAAGCACAGCCTCTGCTGGCAGCCCTTCCTCCCCTCCTTCCAGCTCTTCCTCAGGGACAGGCAGGCGGGACCCAGGCATCCTTGCTGCAGGGAGTTGCCTGCAGATGGATGACCTGCAAACCAGAGCCCTCTGCCCCAGTCCCACATATCACCAGGGTTTTCTCTTTAGATTCTAAACAGTACCAAGGTAAATTTTATGCTAAGAATTATTTATAGACTTCCTGCAAGTGACTGCCCACAGCTTTGATGAACACAAGACAATAGCTCTGTTCATCTTCCACCCATAACCGTACAAGCAATAAATGTTTCTATCAACAAACATTTGAGCAAACAACTGATTCAGTTTGTTCCAAGCACCTCAGGCTAGAAAAATAATATTGAAAAGAGTTTATATGCTAGTTTGCTCCTCCCCACTGCTATTTCCCTCTGAGCAAGCATTTCTGATGAAAAAAAAGAAATAAAATTAAACGTTTACTTGTAGAGAATTTAAACTAAAATTTGTCAACATAAATCTAAGAGCATTTGGTGTTTGCACAATACATATTTTTAGTGCCTACCTATGCAAACACTGAAACAGTAAAAACAGAGTTACAGTATAAAACTAGCAAAATTTAGTAACACTTAATTCCTTGCACATGGGCCCTGGGGCCTCGGATGCCACAGAGGTTCACTTCAGTGTGGGGAAAACCTGCAGGCTGCTATATGGATAATTTCATTAACCCAGCAAAGGAGAAGAGTTGCTATTTGCTTTTGGAATATACAAATATCATTAAGAGCCAAAAAACCACGCTGATAATTTAGAGTAATATCTTTTTATTACAACTCAAAAACTGTCACAAAAATCTTGCCACAGAAACTGGTGGTGTTTGCTTTCATACTACCTACGATCACTGTCCTGCACGGTTACAGTAAAACTGCTCTTTTAAGATATGATCCCAAATATCACTAAATATGGAGAACAAATTCCTGAGAAAACAAACCCTTACCACATCAGCATTCTATAATATTAGGAAACTATTTGCATCATGCGGCTTGTGCTAAAATACTTAATGATCTCATCCTTACCATAACAAATTATCTGCCAGAAAAAGACCTTGAAGGTCAACACTGGCAACAATTAAAAAGTAATGAAAAACATTCATCCCTTAGGCAGAGTTACAATTTCTAAGTTTGAAGCAATGTGCTGTATATTTTATTAGCTATCACTTGTTTAATTATTCATTGGAGCTCCTCTTATGCTCCATAGAGCAACCTCACATTGCTAAGATTTCCATTTGAATGCTATTACCGATTCAAGGACAAATCTCGTTTAAACTTTAGCTTTTGTTTTTATTTTCCAAAACATAAATTATGTTCAAAAATTAATGGGTCTGTCATACTTGCTATTTTTAATTCTGTTCACATTAGCTTCAATCTCGGACTCTACACATCATCTCTCCAATGACGGTATTTTGAGTGTCCGCATTCATCTGCTCCAGTATTCCTACAAAACCACACAAGTTTTCAACCAACTGCATCCCTTCCTTGGCCAGCAGGAGTAATTTTTATTCCTGTCTCATTTGCAGCAGCAGCTCACTCAAGCACAGTATTTCAGTATTTTCTTAAAGAAACTCAGTGAGTTCAAGCAAGGCGATAGCGCCATGAAATAACTTTTGTGCTTTAACTGCCATTTAATTACACTTCCTAGATTTCCTAGCAAGTAAATAAAATCTTTCTCAAGGTTTACCAGAGAAATAAGGAGCTGTACAAACAGGAAATACTAAGATTGGTATTATCTGCAGTTCTTAATTTATCCTTCATTGTGGCCATACACATTTATGCCCTGCTGGGGATTCACAACACACACAAGGGAAATTAGCTAGAAGAGTTTTTTGAGTAAGGGAGGAAAAGTCCCTTCACTGTTCTGTGATCAGTAACTTCAGATAGGTTCCCCATTTAAAATTTCATTAGTAGAAATAGGTATGTGTACTGTACTGAAATGGTGAAAGGAAAAAAGGGAATAAAGTAGAACAGAACAACAGACCTGCAATGGTTTGATATGTGCTTTATATAAAATCGTTCTCCTAGAATAAAGAAATGAAAATTGATGTTAACCCTTTTTTTGCCTCTCTTCTTCTAACAAAAATATACCCTTTTCCTGATTACCATTGTAATTTTACATAGTATTATTACAAATAATACCATGGTTTATAAAAATTGAAAAAGGGCTGCCATTATGGGGGAGAAGGAGCAGTAATACAAAAAAGAAAAGGCTTGTACTAAAATACATACTCATTTTAAACTACTTCAAATTCCACATGAATAAAAATAACAATGAGCATGTATTTCCATACAGTGAATAGTCAAAATCTATCTAATGCTCTAAAAAAGTATCTGTTCATTTAAATAATTCAATTTGGTATAATTAAACCAAAAAAGACAACATTGCTCTCTAATACTCCTTGGTAAGAATACACTTTGAGCAGCAAAAAGAACTGAAATTTGTGGTGCAAGACAAACTTTCCCCTACACCCTCAGGCTTGGCTTCATGACACTATCAGTATCACCAGGAAAGTGAGTTGTTTACATTATGGGGAAAGTTATTTACAAGCATTACTACATTGGTATTATATAAATAAAGGTGGCAGCAAAACCCACCTTAACCCACTCCAAACCAATTCCCAAGATCAGATAAATTTTAATTTTAAGAAATCAAAAAATTTGTCCTAGATGGAAAACAGAAGTTGCATAGTTGCCTTAATACATTTACTGAGTTCAGAGGAGTGAAGTGGGAGGAAGAAGGTGCACTGCCCCTGAGCCCTTGTGAGGAATGGGCCACAAAGGGGCTGCAACCTCATCTCACTCCTGCCAGGAAGACAGACAGAAATATTTTTTAAACATACACACACACCTCAACATAGAATCTCACATGTAAACGATCACATTTTTGCATCTAAAATTTCCTCTTGATTACAAAGACAGAGAAACTTCAGACCTATGATCAGCAGGAAACTTCTGTACATATATTTTGCTTTACCAGTGGGGAATACACTTCTGCAGTGTGTTTCAGATCCAGGTCATGTGGAAATTTTGCAGAGGAAGTCTCTTAAAGCCTTTCTGATGAGACCAGAAAATCTGGACAGACCGGTTCCTTGTTGGTCTAATTAAAAGGCCACTAGGACATTGATCCAGAAGTGAAATCTGAAGGAACACACAGAGTCTTAACTGAAGTGACAATAAGTGACACCATTCACCAAGGTCATATTTGCCCAAGAGTCCTCCTATATTCCTCCCTCCTGTGGTGGAGGATACAGGCTCCTCCTGAGGGCAACTCTCAGCCACCAGTGAACAGGAAAAAGGAGAAAGACCGAAATCCACACACAGGGACAGGAACAAAAGGAAAATTTCTTGGAAAAGAACACAGAATATATATGAACTCCACTTCAGCATCCTTTATCCTGAGCTACCTGGCATCATTAGCAACCTCCTCTATCTCTTTTGCCCGCTTCAACTAAACCATGCTCAACTCCAGCATAAAAAATTAACATGGGCCTTAATTCAGATATAAACAACACCTTACATGCCCAAACCACACACCCCTTCTTTGTCTCTAGAACTTCCACCTTCTCCAGAATTGAGCACCAGAAAAACCTCCAGCCTTTTCAGAAATTTTCAAGCAACTCCCACACATCTGCAGAAGTCAGTAATGGCCAAGAGCAACATCTGCTCCATGAATCCAAGCCCACCAGCAGGGCTGATGTCCCCATGGACACCAAGGATGAGGAGGCCTGGTCATGATTGCTGCCCAACCACCTTCAGCAAGTCATTGGGAATTCTCAGTATCAACCTACTACTAAGGAAAAACAATTTACTTCTAGATTTCCCTACAACTGTGTTAAGCAGCAGCTGGATGAAAATGAAAGCAGAAAACTGCTATCCATTATGACACATTTTTAACACATCTGCCTTCTTTCTCTAAACAGATCCATCAGACTTATAGAACCATAGAATGTTAGGGGTTAGAATGGACCTTAAAGATCATCTAGGCCCAACCCCCCCCATGCCATGGGACACCTCCCACTACACCAGGTTGCTCAAGGCCTTATCCAGCCTGGCTTTGAATACTGCCAGAGCTGGAGGTACCCACAATGTCCCGGGGCACCCTGTTCCAGCACCCCATGCCCCTCAGAGTAAAGAATTTCTTCATAATACTTAACCTAAATTTCTCCTCTTTCAGTTTGTACCCATTACTCCTCATGCTACCACTATGGTTCCTGACAAATATTCCTCTTTGGAAGACATGCACTAAGGATGCTATCCCAAGCTCCTGGGATAAAGCATCACTTGACAGCAGCCAAAACTTCCTTTTTTTAACTCAATCTGCCTTATTTTCCTAATATGTCAGTGGGAGCCATTTAGCACTCCAAGGCTGGTCATCAAAACAAGGAAAATACCTACCAGCTCAGGTGCACAGGAACACTAATACCAAGAAGGCTACTGACATTAAACATATTTAAGCAACTATTAAACAATATTAAACATATTAAGCAACTTCTAAACAATACACTTTTAATTTCTTGTCAGGCTTAGCTGCTGAGTACTTAAATTACATTTGCATGCCAGGCAACAGTACTTTGTGAGAAAGAGACATGTTCTATGAGTCTGTGAATTACCTACAGTTCTCAATTAATAAACTCTGAAAATGACAGGCTAGATATGTAAAATAGGTCCATCTTAAAACTGTTTTAAAATTTATAATGGAGATTCCACAAAACTGTATGAACATGGAGAAAACCACTGTCACCTGCATAAGCCAGCAGTAAGAGCTTTTCATAACGAAACTTTCAGAAATGAAGTAAGGAGTTGATTTTATCTGGTACACCACAGTAATTTGCTGTGCAGCTTCATGAAACTGCTACAAATAGCATTACAGCCAAAACCCAATTGTTGCTGAAATGCATTCAGTAAAATGGAAAATACAGAGAAATACAACACAGTAATTGTCTCTCAACCCACATTACATATTGTGTTTCTAAATTATATAGTATTATATTTTCAAGTTTTTAATATAGTTTCCCACTGAGGAATTGATAACACAGGAGACATTCTTTGACCTTTTCCCTCTGAATATCCAAATAATATACCACATAGGTTTATAAACCAAATAACTCTCCAGCCTTTTATTAGATCCCAAGGGATAAAATTTGTTTTAAAAAAACACCACATGCAGCAATGCACAAAAGAGCTAATGCAAAGCGCTTTCCTTGCTATTTCTCACCTGCATCACAATTTCTCCTGTACAGTTGCAATTGCAGCTTATGAGTTTACATGTATTGGAAAGACAAAAATTGGACTTCCAGCACTTGAAAATCTGCACTGAACACCCAAATGCAATCACTGCTGATACAAACCATGATCCTGCTCACCCACCGATTCCTCTTTAATGGATTCAACACAGCACAGCCATCTCTTTAAAAGCTTGACCCAAGCAATGGACAAAATAACTTATCAAGTTTTTCTATTCCCCAGATATTGCAGAAAGTATTTAATGGACATGTTCCAAATTTAGCAGGATGTTAAAAACCACACAGCTACCAGATAAGTAATTTGTGGGGCAGCTCAATCAAAAAGCTACACTGATCCTTTAAAAGAGGCCTTTTGGGGATTTTGATTTGATAATGTTTGTATCTCTACAATTAATCACAAAATAATGAAGGATTCAAGCCATCACAGTCAGGCATTGGGAGTGTGAAAAGATGCATGCTGTGCATGACAAGAATCAAAGTGCCAGAACAACTCAGGAAAAAGCATAATATAAAACAGTTGATGTAAGTTAGAGACACTGGAAGCTTTCAACCTGCAGCAGCCTTTTTTATGTGGCCAGTCCCACTGATTTTAATGGGGCCACTGCTGCAAGCAAAAAAGTTCCATGCAGGAGCCTGTCTGCCAGACCATGCATCAAGCAACGTGTCAGGAGAAGCTGTCAGGACTCCTAACTGATGCAAGATCAAATCCTCCCTCTAAAGACACAATTCTGTCTGCTTCTGAAACTTCGAGCAGATGCTATTTCAGAAAATATGAATTCTAATTCCCCATTAAATCCAGAGTTGATTTGACTTTTGGAGGGGGCTTGGAGCTTCATTTGGGTTTTGGTTGGGTTTTTTTCTGTATGCGACATACATCTTAAATGTACTGCTCTGGAAAGAGGCAAAACATCTGCTGATCTATTTACAAGCATAATTTTAGAACACTATTCCAGTTTCATTCCAGATCAGTTTATCACACTGGTTTGCAAAATCCAAATTAGCAAGTGGCACAATGAATAGTTAATGTCAATTCTGAGCTGCTTCTTCTAACAAGACCAATATTTCAATGAAGTTTCCAAACACATGACAGAACTTTATCCCAAAAAGAAATAAAATATTAATATGTTGTTTATCTTCTGTTTCCAATTTCTCAGTTTTTGACGAATGGAATTGTAAGCTGAAATATTCCTGGAGCCTGTCCAACACAGATAGCTGATATTGTTAGGTCTTTTCAAATTTAGTGCATTATTCCAAATTAAATCTACCTTGGCCATACACAGAATGATTTTCCCCTCCTCCCTCCACAGACAAGTTGTTTTTCAGCATTTCTTCAAGGCAAAATTCATGGTCACAATGAATTAGGAGTTTTAATTCCCAGAGCCATCATATGGTATAGTACTGGCCCTATGGAAAGTGATGGGAATGGTCATCAACTCTCACAAGGGCAGATTTCAACCTCCTGATAGATTTTCCTCCTTATTAATTCAAATAGTAAGAAATTCTTTGGGTTTTTGTTTCAAGGAACTGTTTTCCCACATCCCAATGAGATAAAAATATATAGTTCTTTTCCATTTTTATCCAATCTTCCTCAAGAATTATCAAAATCAAAGTATTTATCAACATCCTTTTCTCAACAACAAAACACTTGCCTTTTTCTGTTCGTCCAATGAAAATTTTACCTATACATGCCCATTTAATATCACTCAACAATGTCTAAAATGGTTCTACTGCTATTATTATTTAAACAATAAAAAAGGCTTAGTAAGAGAGCTCAGAAAGTCATTTAGTGCAAGATTTTATTCCAGAAAATACAGAGAAACTGAGGCATCTACTGATGCAGAGCTAAAATTGCTTTATTAGAGGTTTCATGATTTATTACAAACACAAAGATGAAAAAAAATACATTAAATTTATTTTAAAAAAAGAAACCAAGTTAAATATGGATGGGACCCTCTTATCTAATATTGAAGGAAATCTGGAAGCAGCAAGCATCTTACTGGTACATGACATGAATGGACATCCAAGGGACCATGCACCTATGGGGAAACATGGACACTGCTCTATCCCATCTCCTCCTGTCATAAACATTAAATACAGCCTTTTCTCCAATTCCTGAAAAATGACAAAAGAAAAAAACGAGCTGCCAGCAAAGCCTGAGCAGCAAAACCATTGTCATGAACATTTTTATTTTCAACGTGAGCACAGACTTTTCTGGGATTAATTCGGCACTGGAAAAGCTCATTTACTGCTCAGATAATTTCAGCTCTTATGAACCCTGACATGTGAATAAGTGCTCCCCTGTGAACTCTGGTTCAGCTTACCTACATAATGCTGTTTATTTGACCAAAGCTACTTTTTCCTCTTGCAGTATGAACCATCTTCTCTGGTTACAGGGCTGGGGGCAGGGAGGGTAGAGGGACTTTTGCTAGAAGGTTATTTATTACTGTGGCTAAAGCACTTTCTAAAAATACTGTATTTTTTAAATTTACTAGCTATTTATACTCTAGCTGTACATTGTGTTTGAATCTCAATTCAGAATATTTTTCATGTGTGTCATTTACATTTCCTAGAAAGCATATCAACTGTTTGCAAAGCTGTTCATGACTCCCTTAAATGTCTATTTCTGGTATCATACTATACTTCAACTAGTTTGCATTCTAAATTATCAGCAAGACCTTTCTACGTATATTTGAAAAAGTCACAGTTTACAAAGTAACTTAATTTTATTAGCTGAAAATTCAGCTTTTGGTTTCATTTCTCCATTTTCCTTTATATAATGCATCTAACCCAGAGAGAGGGCAGGCTGCTCACACTCACCACTGCAGCATGGAATGAGGATAATATGCTACTTCCTTGTAGTTCTGTACTAATTCCTCCTATCAGGCTTTAGCCCTGGCTTCTGAACTATAAACCCTGGTGAGTTGGACTTGCCTGCTGGGCTTGGCTAACTCAGAAACTCACATCAGCATACAGAGAGTCACTCTGCAGAGCATCCAGCACTGACAGAAGCTGCAGAAAAATAAAGTGAAGCCCAAATACAGCATCTTCCAATTTCTAGATTTCATTGGTGTCTGTTGGTAGATTTTCAATAGGCTTCCTATCATCCTTTTTTTTTTTTTCTCCTTCCCCTCCTCATTCTGGGATCACAGCCAATCCCCAGCACAGCAGCTGACTTTCCCCAGAACTAACTAGAAATATTCCGATAGACTCTATTTATAGACTCAAAAACTTGGGACTGGAAGCAGCCAACCAAATTTTTCCACTCCTTGTTCCCCTCTGTTATCTATCTGTCTATCTAGCTATCCTGGGCTAACCTAAATTCCAGCTTCCTGTGTTTCTCAAGGGGGAACTATCCCACCCATAACAGGTACACCACAGGCACATACACCTCTTACACATCCCAAGGCACCTATGGAGAGAGCATGCAATTTGCTGAGCAGACTAAAGTAACAGGAAAATTCTACTTCTATGTCACTCTACAAAGTATTCAGGCTGATCTTCTCTCCTGTCATTAGCACTAAAAATTAAAGCTGAAGAAAAATCGAGATTTCTGCAAGAGATTCTACTGCCTGTACCTCAGACCTGTGCAAACTCATGAGACCAATTGGGACACACATGACTCCTTGGTTTACTATGAAAAAACAATAAATAATAACTTTTTCTAGCAGGCTTAAACATTGGCTTTATTATTGTATTTTTAAAACACACACACACACATATCTACAGCTAATACTTGTAGAAACCAAGTAAGGTTAGTCTCCATTAGTCAAAGTACAGTAAAAACACACAGCAGAAGAAAAACTACGTCCCAAAGTAGGAAAAATATTGCAGCCGACTTGCCCTTGGACATATGATTCTGCAAAATTATCTATTTACAATACTATCAGATACTGTTCAGCATTTCATACTGCAGATAATGTATTGAAAGTGTAAGTGTTGACACAGAAAGGCTAGTGTGCTCTGGAAGCAACACCTGGCAAGCCTGATTTTTACTTAACCTTACAAATGTTGCTAGGAAACCCTACCCAATATTTACTTCAAGTCTTTAAAGAAACAGACTCATTCATACTGAGCTACTGGTGGGAGCACTGGGGATTTGGAGGAGAAGTCCCACTCTAAGTTTACTCTAGACATCTCACTTTCCTAATCCACAGACCTGATGCAATAGAGAAATATAATTAAGAGCTGGGTATGTAGTTACCTTATGAGACCCGTAACAGCATTGGTATTTCAGACAGTGCAAGTAGTGCAAACTTTTTTTCCTTGGTTTTATGCAAAATTAAATTTAAAAAAAAGCTACAATGTTAATGCAGAGTCTTCTACAAATGGCATATTATTTTTACATTTTTGTGAACAGTGGATAATTTAACAATTTTCACCATCAGCTCTCATGTCTAGTACAGAAATATATAGCACCTTCATCTGCCCATATGAAACATCACAAAAAGCCTAGATTGTATCAAAACCAACACATGAGAAATGTTTGTGTATTTACTGCTGCCTTTCAAACTGATTCCATGAAATATATCTATAAAAATCACTCAAAGCTATTTCTTGTAACCCTAAGTGATAAGATGCTGAATATTCTTAATTTTTAGTCATGTCAGACAAAAGCATGAGCTTTCCTAGGACCTGGGGCACTATACAGAGCTTCTATCCTCTCGCACCAATACCTGCTATTTCCCTTGCTCCTATCATCCTCCTCTTTCCCACTAGATCATATTTCTTATTGCCTTGCATTCCTTATCCCAAGCTCAGTCCTATTTGGTCCTGAATTTTATTTTTTTTTTCACTGAGCATGAAAATTCCATTCCCTTAAATTACTGATTTTAGTCACACCAACATCAATACCACCTCTGAGTATGGGGCATACCACTTGATGAAAAAAAGCCAAATTATATCCCAACCAGTAGCAACCCTCCCTATGGAGTCAAACCCAAGCTCAAAGTCTCAAATACCTCAGGCAAAATTTGGAAAGAACTGTAAATGCCCATGCTGCTGGCACTGGGGCAAAGAAGCCCCCATGAGCACCTACTGACCCTCACCCCTCCAGCTGTCAAAAGCCATGGCTGGGGCTGCCACCCCCTTGTGCCTTGAAGCATTCCAGCTTGGAAAAGCAGCTTGGCAGAGGGAGGACCAGGCTTCTGCGCAGCAACATGGACCTTGCTACAACCTTCGTAGGACTTTCTTTTAATAAGCACAATATCAGGTGTTTGTGCTGAGGCAAGCAGAACCTGAAGCATCTTGAGATCATGGAAAGGGCTAATACAGGTGAAAGGACATGGAACAATTAGTGGAGGACATGGAGAATCTTGTTTATCACAGTATGGAGGGTATGAAGATAAGAACAGCATGAAGCTCCTCTTGTGAGCTCAGAAGTCATCTGGACCTGGTATTACAGTGCTGATTCATTAGAAATTAAGATAGGTTTCTAACTCTTTTTTTCCCGTAGCTACCTTATAAATAGACTTAATGACTCGAAGTCATTTACAACCACTAATACATCACCTAGTCAACTCAGTTAGCCTCATATTAAAATTAATTTATCAGACATCCACAATATCCAATTAGCTGCAAATCAATAGGTTTACTTTACAAGAATTTATTGATTACAGAGGATCAATAAATTCTTGTAAAGTAAACAAGGTTTTTCTCCTGAAATGACAATTTTAAGTCCTTAAATTAGTTGGTCTAAGTTACAGCTGCTTGTAAATACTTAAGGCAGCTGCATATAATCAAAACAATTCTGTTTGCCTTTACAGATTAGTATTATAATAAATATCAGAATATCCCTATTTAGCTGAAAAAAAGTGAAATTCACTTAATGAAAAAAAAAAAAAAAGATACAGCCTATTTGTCATTTCGGTTTCATTTCCTATTTCCAGGATTTAATTCAGCTTTTTTTAGTATTTCTAGATTGCAGTGAAGGGTGAGTAAGTAGGTACTTTTCTCATTCTGGTCACAACTTATGAGCAAATACATCTGCTGAAAACAGTGCCTCCGATTCTTCTGTGCAACAATTTCCTCTGCCTGTAACTCTGAATCTTTTCTCAATTACAGATGCCTGAGCTCACAGGTGAAAATGCAATTACGCACCGGCAGCACTTAAAAGGAGATCTATGGAGAGGAGTGGTCAGTCTGAGGACCCACCATCCAGTTACAGGCGTCACAAGGGTTGTGCTTCAGGCCATCTCCAGTGGGGTCCCATGGACAGAAGTCGAGGCTGGAATGCCCTGGGAACCTCCTGGAGTGCTTTTTTTCATTCCCTTCTGGCTCAGAAATATCTGATTGTTCTCCCCTCAGCTGCCCAGTGATGTAAACCACAGGACAGAATATGGTGGCAACTGGAAGATTCACTTCAAAAGAACATTTCTGATCCAAATAAAAATGTAAACAAAACTTACAAACTCTGTTATTAGCATTCAGCACCTAGTTAACTCCTGTTTATGTTAGAAAAGAAATGCAGGACAATTTGCAGACCCATAATAGATACATTTTGATTCCAGAAATAAAAAGTAAATCAGCAACTCAGTTTTTTACTTCTATTTCTATACATATTAGCTCCTCTGAATTTTCTCCCTTTTTAAAATAACATGTCCATACAAAGGACACTCATCCTCTTTGCTTCTTCCACCAAATGGGTTTAATATGAAGTGAGTAACCATTCTTTATCTCATTATCTACATGTGCAGTTTGAAGTTGTCATTACTGCATATTTAATCATTGAAAGTTTTCAATGCCCAGTCTCATTTTTTTTACTGTCAAATCTCCAGAAACATAAATTCCAAGCAATCCCAAGAATCAGAAAGGTTAGTTGGGAAACAAATGCAAATCAAATGCATTGTTTCACTGCAACATTATCTTATGTCATTAGTTGGCAGCAGCCATAAAGCTCTGGACCACTTCCAACATTTACTTCCATACACTGAGCATAAGCTGACATGTCTAACCCCCCACACTTTGTTCATCTTCCAGCTACTTTACATGGATTCAGATTAAAAATAAGGATTTAAAAATCCTAATTGCATCAACTGGAATCATTCTCTTTTACCACTGCGTATCTGAAGGAAGAGTATGGTAAAGCTGTGTAGGGTTTGCAGAGCTAATTCTGCAGCAATGTGGGTTTATTTGATGGATTTTCCAGCAGGGCAGCCTGCAACAAAGGTTCAATGCAGAATTTCGACAAGCTAGTCATGTTTATTAACTTTTTCTAATCCTTAAAGACTATTTATTGGCCAATATTTGTTCTTAATTATTAACATTAGAAAGTCTTAGTGCTCAAAACCGAACAAAATTAAAATGGAAATAACAAAACATGGTGCATACTAAATCCAAGGAAGTGGGCTACAAGCTGGGGGGCAATCCTTAGGAAATGAGGGAAAATGACCTCCACTGCAGCATCCCTGAGTATTCTCTGCCTGCTGAGCTCAGGGTGCTTGGGGAGCTGCAGGAACGCAGTGGTCCAGAAGCATGCATCCCCTGCCCAGAAATGATGACATGTTCAATTTCTACCAAACCATAAAAAATAACAGACCTTGATCCTTAGAAACACCAAACACCAAATTATATTGTCTTCAAGTGGAATTCCTGAGTTTTTCCAGGGAGTTTCCCCACATCCCAGGATCCACATCTGCGCAAGGTTTTAGTTGTTTTAATTTATCCAAGTGAGTTTGGAAGTTAACACAGCTATATCTAGCAAAGTAGCTCTGAAGATACCATTAGAGGAAGAGCTTTCTAACCGTTCTAGCATACTGCACTCTCTAGCACAAATCTAATTTAGTTCAAAATAATGAAGCTGACAGCTCAGATAGTCTGCCTGGAAACTGTGCAAATTTCCCACCCACCTTCATTTGCAAGGTCCCTGGCACTCCAGTCTTCAAAAACGCTGAAGTGCATGACAGGTTTCTAGAGACAAGTCTTCAGCAATGCTAAAAGTGAGATCTCCGACCTTTTGGAGAAGCCCATATTTGAACTCGTGCCTCCTGAGGGAATAGAAAGGCTGCTCTCATGATGTCTCAACCTTAAGGCACTTCCAGAAGTAATCCCTTTCCTGCTCCTAGTCTGAGGGCAGTGACTTTGATGAAACTTGACTATGAGACTGCATCCCACCTCCAGCACTGCTCCTGTCAGACGAGAGGCAGTGTTTGAGTGGGGAAAATGGTGAATCACCTGTAAAAGGCTGGAGAGGGACTTTTTACAAGGGCACACGGCGATAGGACAATGGGTAATGGCCATAACTGAAGGAGTTATATTAGGAATACCTAATTTAGATTAGGTATTTGGAAAAAATTCTCTACTTTGAAGGGTGGCAAGGCACTGGCACAGGTTGCCCAGAGCAGCTGCGGATGCCCCATCCCTGGAAGTGCTTAAGGCCAGGCTGGATGGGCAGCCTTGTCTAGTTGAAGGTCGGGTTGGAACTGGACGATCTCTGTTGTTGCTTCCCAACCCAACCCACTCTGTAAGAGTGAGGAGAGTCCCTTCCCCACACTCTTTCCCGCAGCAGCACTGAGGGAGAGCTAAAGACACAAACACAATTGATTTTTCAAGGTGAGACGCTGCCAGAGTAAACCGGGGCTCGCCGGTTGTGAAACCACACTTCCAAAGGGCTCGGGGAGCGCAGGTCTCGCTGAGGACAGGGCAGGTGCCGTCACGCCCTCCCAGGCAAACGCACTCGGCTGGCTCCTTGCGCAAGCCGCGGGATGCGGGGCGCGGGCAGCGCCGGCTCCCTGCGCCCTGCTCCCACCAGCCACGCTCGGCGCCTGCCCCTTCCCTGCGCGGCCTGGAGCTGCCAGAGAGAGGCAAAGCACCAGGTAAAAGGGTATGAAGCAGAGCACCGCCTTGCTCGGTAACTGCTGCCATCTCCACGGGGCACTCCCGAGCCAAGACTGGGACAGCTCCCGTGAGCCGTCCTGACCCTCTGAGCCAGGTACAGAGAGGAGCTGGTGAGCAAAAGAAATTCAGTACAAAGGACTGCACTACGATCTTAGTACAACACAGGATTCAGAAAAGCATTGCCAAAAATGCTGGCTAGACCCTACAGTTCTCAGCAGCTGGAAGAAGCAAAATCCTGGTCAGGACAAACTACTTAATTCCCCATTCTGCTCTCAGATTAAAAGTTCTCAGACCACTGATAGATTACACTGCCCAAAATAAACCTCTAAAATACTGCTTTGTTTTGTAGACTTTAAGCTGAACATGCACCCAAAAGGGTCATACACACACAAAAATAAGGAATTAAGATATTCCCACAAATCCAAAAGATTCAGAAAGCAATATTAAAGTTTTTAATTTCTTTTTTTTTTTTTTTCCAAAGACCTAATTACTATGGAATTGGTTTATAAAGCTGCCACTTTTTGGAGTAACACCTCTCAAAAGCAGATATGCAATGAAAAGCACAATAGAAAAGACTCATGTACTCAGCAAAAATTTTAGCCTGAAAGCTCATTCAAAAAAGTTATTTCACCTCCAGATGCAAGTAGAAAGTATTGTTTAGGAGAGAGGATGGAAATGAGCAAAGTGATAGAAAAATTGTCAGAAACATTCATCAATTAGTCTGAAATTTGCTTTTTAACCTTAGGGCTGTAACTCTTTGATCTATTATCACTAACAACAATCAGCAGCATATCCAGGCATCTTAGAAGGAGCATACAAATTCCTATAAGCCATTTTATGTATTATCCACAAATACTAGATTCTGTTTCTGCTCAGAGGTTCTAACTAAAGTCTACTTTTTTTTTCTCCTTTTCAAAAAATAGCATTACATATTAACTCCCACTAACCCTACTTCCAAATATGAAATTTAAGCTATCAGCTTGTTCATGAAGCCAATATGCACCTTAGAGATCACGGATCAGGAGAAATTTAATTTAGCAACCAGCTAACAAGAAACTCTAATGTAATTGCAGGTGCTTAATTCACTGTTTAAGATAAAAAATAAAATTCAAGTTATTTCATGATCTACCAGCAGCGTGAGAACTTCTGCTATAACATAACTCAGTAAAGAAATGGCATCTTGCAAAAATACTTGTTCACATACTGAATAGATATAAACAGTGTTACTTATACTTTTAAGAATCCAGAATGAACAGCATGGATTTGGTTTTCTGCACTTTTTCTGTTGTTTTGGGAGAAGGTTTCAGGAGATTGGGGTGGGATGGTGGGGGGATGGTGTTGTTTTATGTGTTTTGAATCTTTCAGCACTGATTTCAGCAAAATAGAGAAAGAGAACCCTTCATAAAACACACCGTTAAGCTCTGATAAACCACATTAATAAATCTCACTGCAAAACAAAACAAAAACAAACAAACAAAAAACCCAATTCCAAACAAGGTCACAAAGTCTCCCATTTAAAGAGACCATTTATTTGAAAATTTTGTCCTGAAAGCAAACCAGCCCTCAAGGTTTTCGTAAAATCCTGGGGTCCCTGAAGGGGAAGACCTGGATGCACAGAAATCCTGTGTCCAAGTCCGAGGGGGGAGCGTCTCCTCCCACACAAGCCCTGCAGAGAAGGGGAGACGTTGCTGCTCCTCTTGCCAGCAGTGGTACTGGAGCAGGCAACACTGGGAACTGCTGCCATGGGTAAACAGGCACTTCCTGACCTGGGACCACTTCCCTGCAGCCTAAGCCAAAAAAGTGTGCCTTCCTCCAAGGTCAGCCTGACTCCTCCAGCAGGAACCCCGAGGTTGCTCCAGCAGGAGAGGCCAGTTGGAGAGCCCACCAGATGGTGACCTTCTGCTGCGGGTGACACAAGTCGGGCAGCGAGCAGTCACATCATGCCATGGTCTATTTAGGGTGCATTCAGACGTGCCCAATAACACTGCGAGAACCTGGTCCACTGCACCCAATGGAAATACTGCTGCTTTTTTCTTCCTCTCCACAGATGTCTCACTCAGAGGAGACTGCAACCAAAGTAATTCATATGCTGAGCACCAGGCACTGTGCAGCAATCAGCTGCATGTGAAAACTGATAAAAGTACTAAACTTAGATGGATTTAATACCTGTTTTTCACACACTCTTTTTAGTTTCCTCATTGGACTGTTTTTCTCGCTCTTAGACAGCCATATTTTAAGACACATTTGCCAGAGAACAAGTTATGGTTCTATATTCATCCTTAACTGTGGTATTTTCTGACCTCTGAGATCTTAAATCTCAAATCACAGCACTTCATTGTTCCAAGAAGTTTTGGTCAAAACAAGTCCATTATTAACTCCATCTCCTAAAACTCTGTTCAAAGACTCAATACATCCAATTGAAAAAGAGAAAACACCTTAAAACTACATCCTGAGAATACCAGCATTGAGATTATGGCTCTGCAATACATTATCTTTTAGCAGAAAGGTGCACTTGGGATATTACACAGGCTCCACTCCCTTTCCATCCCTTCAGTCTGTTCTCGTGTCCATATCACATCACACTGCTCACCAAGTTTGACTGTCCTGTTGGTTCTTTAGAGCTTCAGAGTGGACTGGATCAGGAACCCAATCTTGCTCTCACATACAACAAGCCCAATCAGAGGGCAAAGCCAGAATCAGAGTAGACAAGGCATGGCCTAACAAAGTATTTTCACCACTGTAAATAATATATTGTTCAGCTACAAGTGACACCCAACAGCAGCCACTGCTCCAGCCTGGGATCAGCAAAGCACCAATAAGTACCTGGCAATCTGATTCAGCCAGGCAGAGCACTCCACAGCAGGTTGTAGCTCCATTAATGTTAAGTGCTGGTTGAGTAGGGCCAGGTTATTGAACCACAACTTAACAATTTACTCCCTCTGCAGACAACACGAGTACTGCACGAGCACTGAATCTGCTGCAGCAATCCCTGGGCTTGCCTGCCTTGCTGCAACACACATCTCATAAAACAGGACGGGAACATTTCTAATACAGTTCATACTTTTCTGTCTTCCAGTCATGAAAACGGACTGAACCATACTGTTGGAAAATGCGCAATCAAAATTTCTTCTGCTTGTTATAAAATCTGTGCATTGAAGGTGACCCCACCTTCCTGTTTTTCAGAAAACCATCAAAACAAGATTATCATAGTGAGATTCCATACCATCAGAAGTGATAAAAACTAGGCAAAAACTAGGCAACTATTAGCTACTATCAGAATTAAACATGGCAAACTGATTTCCAACAGCCAAGTACTGCAAAGTTTAGTGGTATCAACCAGCAATTGAAACATTTTGGAAATACACTTTATTTACCCCTGCACAAAGAAACAACCAAGCCCTGGATCCTGGTACCCAGCTTGACAACAGAGCTCTTATTTCCCCAAATGGGGAAGACCCACCCAGCTCTGGAACATAATTTTCCATTAATGTGGACTTCCCTGTGCCACAGCACAGGAGGCAATGGATATGTATAATTTAAAGGGAAAATAAGGCATTATTTGCATTCATATTTTAAGGGAAAATACTTTATACAGACTTTGAACTTCTCAATAAAGAGCAATACAAAAACCCAACACCCTCACCAAAATAACAACAAAGAAAGCTGCAGAAAGTAAAAAGCTGTTCAATGCATGCTGGTATGCCCAAGGGAACCTTTCAGCCTCCTGGGCTGACATATTAATACACACTTCTAATTTCTTTATCGAGAAATAAAGAATATAGCTGAGCAGAAGTCTCAGCTATGTCAAGACTACACCCAAAGCTGCATTAAAAAAGACACAAAATTATACAAGAACCTTCAAAAACAAGTATACCTTCTCAAATTGAAATAAAGGAAAAATACAGATTTGAGGCTATGGTCCATTGTATTAAAGAATCATTTTTGAAAAAGGCTGGCACAGTAAATTTTTGGGAAGATAAAAGGGAATACAGTCCTGCCAAGCATAGAGAATATTTTAACAGCACAGTCCTTTTCTCATAAAGTCCATCAGCAAACAGAGGTCAAGGCCATTCATAAATTCTAAAAATAATATTTACCAGACCTTTATCTTTCTGGCAGGTATGATTCTGATAAGTGACTATTCTAGATAATATTTAACATAAAAGTTTATTTACAAAAATACTTGCAATAGTCTGAAATCAGATTTTAACCAGAATCAATTCAAGCCAGTAAAGGCTACAGGTAAATCAAGATCGTGTTGCTGGGCTGCTTTCTGGTTTTGGGTTGGGTGGGATGGCTTTTTTGGGCGGCTTTTCAAGTAGGGTCTAAGAAATAAATACTGACACATGTGAATGGCTCAGGAACAGACAGGGATAAGTCATCCCTAAAATACTATCAATGTCTGATCAAAAATTTATTGAAACACTATTATAGATAAACATATGCAAATAATATTAAAACACTAAACCTTCTGAATAGCACATCAAACTCTGTGAATTCCTCCCACACTGGAGTACGCCAGTGGAATTGCCAGGAAGAAATGACAGTAGGAGGGAGTATCAACCCTCTGTTTCCACCACAAGCACTGAGAAAAGCGAGTACACGTGTGTACATACATGAGTTAATATGGAAATTAGAGGGAAAAGGCACATTTGCACAAGAAGCTTTAGGTAAGAGCTAATGCAGCAGAAGGTCATCCTCCTCAATTTTTACTGTTGCTTTAAGCAACCATGACATTTTCTTAGGCCATTTTGAAAATCACATAATTGGCATGATCATAGGGCTTAGGCTAGCACCCCAATTCAGACAAGCACTGATCACCTTATAGTGAAATCTTCTGTGGATTCTTTGTGTAGGTATTCATCAATAACATCACACAATTGCATATACCTTCTTTTTCAAGCCCACTTAGCTATTATTTAGTTTAGAAACCAGTATTTCTTAGAAATGCCATTTGTGGAAGGAGGAATCTATACACACAGCCAGACAAGTATGATTCACCCTTTATTAAAAATTACAAATGTAAAATCTTTCAAAAACAAAGACATGTTCTGCATGCATATTAGCAGAAGAAAAATATTAAAAAGGGAATAAGGCAATTTGGTTTTCCTTAAGAGGGTATCATTCCCCAAACACCGCAAGCTGCAATGTTATAAAAAAGTTACTATCAACTAACATAAAAAGAACCATAACTGTGTACATCTAATAAAAGTAACTGAAGGAGAAAAAGAGAAATGTTCTAGTTGGCAGTGGGTGATTGGCACAGTCAACAAGGCAGCAAGGCATTTTAAATGCCTCAACTATGGCTATTAGACATTACTACTGATTCAAGAAAGGGAACATTCTAATATGACTTTTTTTTAAGAGCAATATTCTTAAGATTCATTATAAAGATGAAAAGTCAAAGTCATCTTCTTTTGGCCATCCACTCCTTTTCACCATGTAAGCTGCAAGTCTGAGGCAGTTCAGAAAGGGTATGACATCAAGGGTCAGAAAATAATGCTGCTGAAACAAGACATATTCCATGCTGGTCATCTACTGGCTTTAGAGAGCCATGTAGCCTATTTTTTCCCTTCACCTTATTCTTTGCTTGCAGCCATTTATATTGGAAGTCAAAAAAAAAAAAGACCAAGACTTAGAATACTGGAAACTTCAAAATATTGCAAACTTTGAAGGGTTAATCACATGCTGTAAAAGTCTGCAAAATGTGTGATGCCTGATATGATTGACACATCAGAAAAAAAAAACCTGACTGGAAATAGCAAGAATCTGGTTTAGTTGTAGAGGACAGAGGTGTGATGCTGCTGTTCTGATGACACAAAGAAAGAGGCATTTTGCAATCCCCATGCCACATGGATATGGGACAGCTGAAACCAACCTTGCTTGGGATGTTGGGTCTGGCACGGTTTTAAGCTATGTGTGTTTTATTACAACACCTCAGAGCACCAGCTAATTTGAGCATGATTTCCTCTGTTCTAGCTGCAAGACAGCACAGAAACAAAGAGAAAAATAAAGATCAGCCTGAGGTTCAATAGAGAGGCTGAGCTTTTACAAGTGTGACATCTTATGAGATTCTACATGTGTGACATCTTATGTGGAGTCTTTATGACTTGTCTCACCAGCAGACAAATATCTCAGCAGGCACCTCTGCACTCAAATCTGCACTGCCAAAAAGATCTCTACATGAATTTACCTTGAAAATTTTAAGGGCTTTGCACAGGTCCCTGGCTGCACTGTTGGCATATAGCCATCACCAGCCATTTAACATTGAGTTAAATAATGGGGTTGAGTTCTGAGATTTCAAATGATGACACATGTCCTAATCTGGAGTACAGATCAGGCTGCCTGGAGTGTCGCAACCCCGCAGCAGATCTCCATCACCTGAACAGAATTTCACACATAACAGCTCTGAGCACTAAACATTTCAGAATTCCAATCCTGCAGAGTGGCAACTACACTCACCTGCAAATTCTACAGAGATACCAGCTTGGAGAACAAAGACTTGGGGAGTGCACCCAGCCTGTGTCATCATCGAATCTGATTGCATTTACTGATCTAGAGCTATACTGGACTGATGTCAGATCAGGAGACTCCTTTGAAAGCCTTATAAGAAACTGTCACTCCAAACATAACTATTGATGACAACCTTGCTCCTTCCTGCATTATTTCCTTGTTTATTGTCCTGCAATGGATGACAGCCTTGACTCAGTGCAAGCATTCAGTCACACAAGAGTTCTCACAGCCGGCAGGAGCTACCTGTCCAAGCAACAGTGCTCAACCACAAAGGCAGTAAAATAGTGGGTCTTTGTTTTCAGGAATCCCATCAGTCTTCTGGTGAACTTTTCTCACTATATAAATAATACAATTTATGAACATTTCATCAGGTAAAATAACTAAGAAACAGAGACTGCATCTTCCTTAATCCAAGAAAGTACATTTAAGCCAAGACTGGATGGTAACAAATATCCAGTTACATGCAAAGTTCAACATGATGATAGGATACAGCCCTTTTAAGTTGAGTATATTAAAAAGTGCATTCTTTTCCAAGACCGTATCAGAAATAGCCAAAGAAAAAGTGAAGAATGGACGACAAAATGATGGAGAGATTGTAGCAGCGCTGGACAGAACTGACAGTAAAATGAAAACAGATTTTGGTTTTTTTTCTCCTTATAGGTAGATAGGCTGATTTCCCTCCTGAAAAGTACCAGTGTTTTAGATATTATGTTTTTCACTGCAACACTATTTTCAGAAATCTGTAGTATCACACAAATATGGAAAACACCACGCATCCTTCTAACCCCACGCCAAGAATAAGGCAGATGCTTCATTCACTGAGGGCAGCTGCATAGCTCGTGATGAGCAAGAAAAACCACTTGAGAAAGGTAAATGCCAATCTGTCACTGGCTATTTCAGCTTTGGCACAAGCCTTGGTTAAGCCTGCTGGGTACATGGGTATGCTGTGCAACCATTTGAACTCAGTCATGCTGTCAGAGGTGCTTCAGAACATGTACTATTGACTCTGCAACTAGATGGTTTAGGAAAGTAGGCATCCCTCATGTGATACAAGGACACCTGCTTGAGGAAGGACGTGCTGCCACACGTCAGCCAAAGATCAGCCAAGAAAGCCAAATTCAGATGGCACTTGCTCATTTCTCTTCCACCAAAAGTGAGGGGATCAGTTTATCCATTTCTCCCTTTCAAATGCATCAAGTTTTAACAGTTCTCCTCCTTCTGGAGGCATTTTTCTATATATATAAACCAAATGTTCCTACAGTTAAAATTCAGAAATAATATGTTGCCACAAGCTTGTAACGTTTTTTAAACTTAACCAATTAAAGTCCAGTGCAAACACAGAACCATGCTTCTTCACAAAAATAGATTCCTGACACTACCATTTTCTTATCCTCATCTCAACATTTCATCTGAGGTACCACACATTCAAGCACTAGCTAAGAAAAAAATAACCATTATAGGACACAAGAGAGCAATTTTACTAAGCTCTCATTATAGGAAAAACAACATTTGTAGTAGTAAGAGCTCATAAACATACTAAAGCCATACCTTCAAACCTAATAACAACAGAATACAATATGTTCTTCTTAAATATTAAAGCCAGCACTTTGCTTTCATTAAAGGCAGAGTAAAATACAGCAAGATAGCCACAAATCTAAAATTAATGGAAATTCAAACAAAGAACTATGCATCAGACTGAGAAATACCACCATGGTCCTCATTTTATTTCACGCCTTGTTTGTTTAGTGCAGGGGAAGAAAGAAAAAAATAAGGAGATTAAAAAAAAAAAAAGGCAATTTGCCAGCTCACCTGGACACATTTTCTGGAATGTACTCTAGAACTGGATACCCATCACTTCTTCTGGATGCCAACTCCGAATGCGACTTCCAGGTCTCTACGAGCGTGCTGACAGCAGGGAAGGAGCTCAAGTGCTGAAATGTCTGCTCTCGAGCAACCGGCCGCGACAAGGATATCGTGCCCTGGGCGCCGATCCTGTAGTGAAATGACTGTCCACCTGAATTTACACCCACAATGGCAGAGGAGGGTATATTGTTCTCTTGGTAATAGCTGCCATCATCAGGCTCCTGCTTAATCCCCACACGTAGGCCTGGATTTGGAAAACCGCTACCTTCACAATTTCCATCAAATGAAGAAACAGGTGGTCCTAAAATCCCAGAAAGAGAGTAATAGTCTTTGTCATCCATAAAAGAAAAATACGAGCCATCTGTAAATGGGAAAGGATTTACTGTTTGATTCCCTTTAAAGGAGGCACCAGAACAAGGATGTTTGGCAGACTCTTGCTTCACTGGTACTGGAAAGGGGGAATTGGAGTTTATTTTGCTGCTGCTGTCGCCGATGCAGGCGCTGCCAAAGGACCCGTCTGGCTCGGGCTTTATGAACTGAACAAGGTTCATCTGGCTGCTGTTGGAGATGGCATTCTCCATTTCCTCCATCTTAGGAAACGTGAGTTCTTGAGCACCCTTATCTTTTGTTTCTGGACTAGGAACGGTATCTTGGCTTCTGCTAGGCCCCACTGGCGTGCCGGAAGGCGGGAACCCTATGGAGTTGTTTACGGGGCTACAGATGGATGATCCCACAGTGCTAACTGCTGGACTAGAACGTGTGGACCTATTATTGGCATTGGAAGGGCTGGCAATGGAGCTCCTGGAGTTCAGATTTGCAGGACTGGACACAGAAGATCGCATAGTGATATTGTTGGGACTGGAGACGGGAGATTTCACGCTGCAGTGGCTGGGAGGACTGGAGATCGGCGACTTCATGCTACTAATAGGGCTGGAAAGCGGAGAGCCGACGTTGCTGACATGCGCGGGGCTGTGCAACATGGAGCCCCGGCTCTCAACGTTGGGCGAGTGTGACAGAGGGGTGCCCTGCCCCATGGGGCTGTGCATGGCAAAGTTCCCAAAGCTAGCGGTAGTTGAGGACATGGAGTTAACTCCCGCAGGACTACATACTGAAGAGGCCATGTTCTGAGGGCTGCAGCCTGAGGGGCTTTTCTCTTGACACATGATAGGGCTTTTGACAATCGTGTTCATGGCACCGCCGTTCACAGCGCTCCCAGAGTCTGACATCAAAGACCTCAAGGGCCTACTGGCGCTGTGGAGGGGAGAGGAGCAATGGCCGTTCTCCTTGTAGAGCTTCACCAGCTGCTCCACATTCTGGTAGATCTTTCCTGGGCTCCCCTGGTTTTGCTGATCGTAGTGGTAATCGGCGTCTCGTATCGAATCCATATACAAACCCATGGATTCGGCCACCGTTGCCGACAGCTCCTTGGACTCTGTTTCGGTTTTGATGTCAGAGCGCAGGAGACCAGGCTGGCTGTTGTCTTGCTGCAGGCAGGAGAGTAGCTCAGGTTTTTCTTTGCCGTTTCCTTGAGTGCTGCTGTTTGCGAAAGTGCCGGCGGTGCAGCTGACGTTTACAATCTCCATGTAGTTACTGTCATCAGTCTGCTCTCCAGCACCTGTGGAAGAATACTCCACAGACTGAGAAACTTGACCCCACCGTCTCTCCATATCTAAGCCTTCTGGGTAGCTGTGGTATCCTTTTGTCTCCATAACTAGCAAAGACATATATAAAAAAGTAAAATTAATGACAGGACAGTGTGACTTCCTAAGGAAATTTCCTAATTTCCTAAGGAAACAAGGCATATCCGCTTTCTCTGTCTATCCTCCTCTCTCTCTCTGCCTGCCAGTCCCATTTCCCTGCTCCATCCATCATCTCTCAACCATTTGTCCAATTTCAATCAAACCGAGGGAAAGGTCTCATGGATATGACAGCCCTATGGGCTGAGGGAGAAAACAGCTCAGCAGTTAGGAAACACCCAAATTATTGCTCCCAGCCCTGCCCCAAAAGGAATGGCTTGGCAATGTCAGCAAACCGCCCACCCTCATTGGCCATAGCCCCATGGTCAGTGCCAGCTGTACCAGGGGCTGTCCCTCACCTAAAAAAGGGAAAGGGGAGTAAGGAAGGAGGGGATCCAGAGAGGTCCTGAAAGGACATGCTGGTGGCAGGAAGGATGAAAACCCTGTGGAAACTGCTCATTACAGCTCTGCTCCTCCAAGGACCTTCCACTGCCATGTTACAGGGACAACAAAGCAAGGGAGACTGCTGTTTTAGGGGGATTTCTCTTCACCCTCACCATTCAATGTAACACAGGATGCTTTAGAAGGAACCAGTGGTTCTGAAGGGCTGGGAGCTGACTCATCGCTTCCCAACTACACAAACTTCTCATACAACCTCCCAAGGAGACATGAAGGTGTGGGGAGACAAGTAGGACAGCAGATCAGCAGGAAACACTTCTGCCACAGAGGAAGGGGATCAGACTAGGTGGGAATGCACGGCTATTAAATGGATCCATAACTCTGCCAATTCTGCAAACTTCCATGGTAGCCAGCAAGAGGAATGTATAAAGAAAAGCAAACCTTGTTTTAAAATGGACCCTAAAAAAACCCCTCCCATCCCACACGCCACTTTCTCTAGGTAAGGAACAAAATGCATGATCCAGTCTCTAACAATATGAAAACCACATATAAGTAACAACAATTTCTTATTTTTAAAGGATTTGGCTCATAGTATCATTAGAACTGCAAAAACTCAAGTACCAACAATTACAATATCAATATTATGCAAATATTTTTTCCTTTCAGAATGTATTCATTTTCCAATATTTAATTTAGTGTTCAACCCCTTTACTTAACACTACTTAACTAAGCTATTTTATGCAAAATAATAAAAACAAAACAAAAAAACATTAACTGAATTACTTGAATACTTCTTTGCCCTTACTTAATTGGAACTATAGCCCAATGCTTACATTTCCCTCAAGCATAAATTTTATTAGAACCTAGAATTCTGTGTCTCACATCATCATGTATACTAAATCACATTCCTATAGTATAAAATTTTCAGACAGAAGTGCCTAACTCCACATAAAGTCACTCCCAGATAATCACCTACCCCTGATTTAAGTGCTGAGCAAGCCTAAATCCTAGAGAAATCAATTGCAGCTGTGAGTGACCCGCATTTCTGAAACCCAGGAAACTTAGTTAAGGCTTAAAATTAGGATGCAAGTTAATTTTAACTCTCAGAAACACCAGCAGAACCACTGCATGCCAGGAAATCTCTGTTACAGGCCTAACATTGCACCAGTGTTTGAGCTTCGTAGCGACTTCCCTCACGGCAGTAAAATTCAAACTTCATATATAATCAATAGCCAAGCATACTCTGAAACTTCAGCGAATAAAAATCTGAGTCACACAAAGGAAAAGAAAGTACAAAATGCAGTGATCCTGCACTTGCAAAGACTGGTAAATATATCTGAGAGGATCAAAAAGAAGCAGAGATTATTTGTGGCCTAATGCAAGTCCAGTTTAAAATGAGAGCTATAAATTAGGGAGAATGCAGCAGCAAACAGATTTTTTGGGAGTGATGGTTTCTGTCACCTCCAAGTGCCTCGGTGAATACCAGAACCAAATTAATAATCTCAGGGGTTACTGGTAGCATTAGGGTTTGGTTTTGTTCTTTTAGGCAGAACTTATTACAACTTGACTAGCACATCTATCCACAGAATCCACACTTCACCTACTGCACACACATGCTTTTTTACTGACTTTCACTAAACAAATCTGACTGGGGGCTACAACATCCACGGACACCCACAACTAAAGCTCAGCAGTGTTACGCACTGGAACTAAGATCATCTCTATCTGACACTTTACAAAAGCAAGAGACATTGTGTGAACAGCAGCTTATCCAGACGCCCTCTCCGAAGAACTACCAATACATTGCTAGCTGTGTATTTGACCCCAAACACATCAACAAACAGCCCTCCGCAGCACAAATCTCCGATCAATTAGGCATGAAACTAGTCTCGCAGCAACAGCCAAATAAAAAATCAAATGGTACCTGGTATCCCTGCAACCAAAAGGTCACCTAGATACGGGGAAATCTGAAGTAAGCCCAGTTTCACAAAAAAAAATAAACTGGAGGCTCAAGCGGCCACCCACTTCTTAATTCTCGGTGTTTGTAAACCAAATTTCCTTGAAGTTTCACTGTCTGCCAGCCACCCCGCTGACACAAGATTGCCCAGGGGACCTGAGTTTCATGGCTGGGGTGGGGTTTCCCCCCCCTTTCTCCAGGGTACTGGAGCGGCGCGGGCAGCCCCGGCACCGGCGCTGCCCCGGCACGGCCGCCCACGGACCGAGCGGATCCGGGCGCGGATCCCCCCCCGTCGCCGCGCGTTAACATCCACGCAGGCGGCGCGCACGCTGATTTCCCTATTTACCCTACGCTGCGAGGAGCATCACCGCAGCTCCCAGGGAGCAGCCACCGCTTTGCACCCCTGTAACCCACGCCCCCCGCGCCAGCCTGTTTTCCCGCAGGTGCAGTCCGGGTTGTCACGCGTGGGGGAGCCCAGCACTGGCCGGAAGCTCGCTCCCTCCCTTCCCTCCCTCCCAGGAGTCCGCGTGGGAGGGGTATCCACAGCCCAAACGCGCTTTCGGCCGAGCCCTCCCCGCCGCCCCCCTCCTGCCGCCCGCCCCCCGAGCGATGCAGAAAAGCGCTTCTTCCCGTGCAAACGCCGCTCCCCGCCGTTCGCGGCGGGCAGGGTCCGGGCCCCGCTGCCGAACCCGCCGGCTCCCGCCACACCCCGCCAGCAGCACCTCCCGCCGCGGACCAGGCTGCGGAGCGGTGCCCCCCGGCTCGGCCCCGGTACCTGTTGCGGCGGGGCGAGCCCGAGCCCCGCGGCGCGGAGCGGAGCGCAGGGCGGCGCGGAGCGGCAGGGCGGGCGGCGCGGCTCCCCTGCCCCTCCCCCGCCTGCCCGCCCGCCCGAGGCGCGCCGCGCCGCCCGGTGACACGGAGCGGCACCCGGGAGGGGACGGGAAAAGGTGCCAAGTCCTTTAAAAACATGTCACATGCCCACATAAAGTTCAAGTTTACGTCCCGCCCGCCGCCCGCCGCGATTGGCGGGTGCGCCTCGGAGCGCGGCGCGGCCGGGGCCAGGCGGGCGCGCCATTGGCTGCGCCGCGCCGTCACTCACCCGCCGGGCGACATGACTGATACAAAGTTGCTGCGACACAGCCTGGGAAACGCATCTCCTTAAAGCCGCAGGGACCGCACGGCCCCCGCGCTCCGCCCGCCCGCCCGCGGGGTCCCCGCGCACCGCCCCGGGCCCCTCCGGCGCGGCGGCGGCGCGGCGGCCCCGGGACCCCGCGCACAGGTGAGGTGCGCGGGGCGCGGCCGCCCCCGCCCGGTGCCCGCGCCGCGCCGGCGGCAGGGCCGGGCATCGCCTCTCCGCCGGCCCGGGGTTTCCGCCTGTCAGCGGCGCATGAATGCGCACCGTGCCGATGCAGCGGCGATTTAACCAGGGAAATTTTTAAAAATTAATATCATTAGGTGGAGGGAAAAAAGAAACAAGGAAAATGTACGGGGGTTAAAAAATAAGGAGCGGAGGAGCGACGGCGGCGGAGCGCAGGAGGGTTCAAGGACTCGTCCTCCGCTCCCCGCCGGGCTGGCTCCGCTCCGCGGCAGCCGCGCATCCCACCGGGCGCCCCGCCCGCTGCCTCCCGCCAGCCAGAAGAGCTGCCGGAACGACCCCTGGCCCCGCGGTTGCTGCCACCTCCTATTCCCCAGTGTCCCCCTGGGTGCCTGCGTCCCGGCTGCAGGAATACCCTTTTCCCAGACAAGCCTTAAAAAAAAAAAAAAAAAAAAAAAAAAAGAAAGAAAGGGGAAAAAGCCGCCGAGCAAACTTTCAGGCGATGCGCTCCCAACTCGCTCGCTAAATACCGCCCCCAGTCCCCAGGTGCGCCCCACGGCCCGGCAGGGACAGCTCCGCGGCACCGCAGGGTGACAGCGGTACCCCCGGGAGCGGGCCGGGGGGCTGAGCCCGCCGGGCAGCGGCAGCGCCGGGCACCGCGCACCTTCTCCCGCAATCGCCCGTGCGCGCCCGCAGGGACCCCGCGTGTGCTGCTGCGGGTTTGTATTCCAGAGTCACGGCGAAAGCACCAACATCCCTAGGATTTGGGGTGTCACGTGCCCCTCTCGCTTTCCTATTCTGCCGAATATCGACCCACACTCACGGGCCGAGGCGGCGGCTCCCAGCGCCCGCGGCGCGACCCGCGGAGGAGCAGCCGCCACACCGCCGCGCTTCCCCGCGGGCGCTGGCGAGCAATGGACGTGTCCTTCCCGCGAAGTTTTCACGGATGGGGACGGGACTAGCCGTGACCTGGATACGCCGGCCGGTCTGTCGGACACCCGCCCCACTGCCCCCCGCGCCGCTGCTCGCCCCGCGCAAGGTTCCGCGCTGCACTCACTCACCTCCCCTAGGACATGGTGGCGCGGCGAGGGGAGGAGACGCGGCCCCCGGCTAGTGGCAGCGAACCATCCGGGAGCCCGCACCGCCACCCAGGGTAGAAGAGAAAAAAAAAAAAAAAAAAAAAAAAAAGTACGCGGAGGAAGCACCGGGAGCGCGGCCGGGCGGCAGGAGGGAGCTGCGGCGGCAGGCGGTGGGGCGCCCGCGGCTCGGCTCGGCTCGGCTCGGCTCGGCGGACAGCTCCCACCATGGACGCCTAGGTGGGTGGGTGTTCCCGCGGGTCACACCCTCGCCCGCCGGCGGAGGGGAACGGGGGGTGGATCCAGCACCGGTGGGGGAGGAAGGGGGTTTTTGGGGGTGGGGGGGAAAAGAAGAGGGGGCGGAGAGGGAGGGAGAGAGACCCCCTCAAAAAAAAAAAAAAAAGCTAAAAACAAACCCGAAAAAAAAGAAATCAAACTTATGTCATTCCAGGTAAAACTCCCATCTGCGCCACCAAGGAAGAGGAGGGAGGAGAGTGGCGAGGGTGTAAACTTTTTCCTCCCCCCCGCCCCCTCCGGTGCCGCCCGGCCCCTCGCAGCGCCCGGCGGCCGCGGCGCCCCCGCCGCCCCCTCCCGTGCCGCCCGCCCCGGCGGCTCCCGGCGGCTCCCGGCGCCGCGGGGTTTCTCACGCACGGAGCCCGCCGCCGCCGCGGTTCCTGGTTCGCGGAGCCGCCGGAGGAAGGGAAGGAGGGCGGGCGGCGGGGGAGGAGGAGTGTCTCCCCGTGCCCTTCCCCAGGCGGAGCGTCTCTCCCGGCCCTGGCGGCGGCGGCGGCGGAACACCCCTCCCCTCTCCGACCGCCCCGCTCGGCCCCCGGGCGGGCTGCGGGGTGCGGAGCGCCCATGGACGGGATTGCGGGAGGAGGCTGCGACCCCCCCCCCCCACCGCCTCCCGCCGGGCCTGCGCCTTCCATCCCCTTGTCCCCGCCGCTGCCAGGCGGGGGGAGCCGGTCCCCGCTGCCCCCCAGCGTGCCCTTGTGTCCCGGGATACGGGCAAGGAGCGGGAGTATCCACGCCGCACTCGCGGGGCTGCGGTGGGGCAAACCCGCCCCGATTTCACACATTAACAGACAAATCGGTGCTAAGAGCGATTATTTTAAAATAATATTTCACTTGTGGCTAAGACCTTTTAGAACAGATTATGTTTGAGTTCAGGGCGTTAAATGTCTCTTCATTTGAACATCTTAAGAAAAAATTAGGCATTGGAGGGAGCAAAGTCTTGGCCCTATTTTAATAGCCTTGATGCAAGTCTTTAAACGTGGAAAAGGGCTGCTCGCCGGGAATTTTACCTGTGCTGGAGTCTGTAGGATCGGGGCCTTGGAAAAGGCAATATTTTATCAGCTGTTGTTTGTGGGTAACTTGATAAATGTTAAACAGGGAAGCAGAAAGTGCTGGTGAGGCCAGACTCAGAGATAACAGCACATTCAATAGCTTAATTTCACAATTAGTTTACTGTATTATTGGAAGCAAATCATATTTCACTGTGCCTACACTAGTGCTCTATTTTTAGCCATAATCTAGCTAAAAAGGAGGAACCTACTGAGATGTGTTATAACATCAAATGTGAACAATTCTGTTCTCTCTCTTTTTACTCATTCCGTGTCATACATCTGGTTTGGAGTGCAGCTCATTTATTAATTGAACAGAACTACTGTGGATGGGCCAGCTGGAGGCTGCAACTCCAAGGCAGAGGAAAGTTCCATGCAACTCTGCAAGGAACCCGGCAAGTCACAGCCATGCAAAAAGCATCCAAGCCCACTGTCTGCTCTCCCAATAACTGGCATAGCCAGAACAACTATTTTTTATTAATTTAGAATTACAGTGTGTTTGGCTCTTTCGTTGCACTTTTTCTTGTTTTACTTTTCTTGATATTTTTTTTTGGGGGGGGCAAAGGTATAAACAAAAAAGGCATTTGAAATGCTTGGACGTAGCCTCAGTCTTTGTGTTGCATCATCTTTTTTATTGTATTTTTAAGAGCAAAATGGAGATAGAAAATAAAATTGAGGGAATAGACCAATGTACTGCCTTAGTACCAAATATTTGATCCCCTCCCTTCCCCCTGTTATACTGACAGAGATGGCTGCTGGAAGAATAAAGCATCTTTCATGGTATGTGCAAGATGCTCAGTTTTTCCACAAATTCAGTAGAAACCTAATTTGTTTTCTGTTTGTGGTTCACAGGAGCACTTAGCTTTTTAGTGGTTGACACTATATCTATTTTTAGCAGCATTTTAACAGCTGTCACTAACAAATACGATCCCATCTTGAACAAGAAAGGGAGTTTATCTGTTTTATTTTAAAAAATCAGACTACATGGTTGTCAGATTATAAAATGTAATTTGGATCTTTATCTGCAAAGAGAAAAGGCTATATTTTCTCATTATGCCAATTCTATGGGGGAAAGAAAAGGGGGATGTGTAGTGGGCTTGATAAAGTAACAGGGCGTTGCAAGGTTTGGAAGTAATGTTATTCAAAGGCATACAAATGTATATATAGCACATTTCAGATTTGGTTAAAAGTGGTCCTGTTTTGCTGCCTTCTACAGCTGTGTTGCGATGGGGGAAGCCGCAAAGAGTCGAGTCATAGTTTTCCAAGTAGGTCAAGAGGAGCAGCACGGACACCTCCAATGAGTGATTCCCTTCCCTCATATTAGATTTTCTATGAGGTTAACTCATGTCACACACATGACACTGAAAGCAGCAGACAGACAAGTGTTAGAGCACTCTTGCAGCAGATGTCATCTCTGTTCCTAAAGATAAGGGCAAATTTGCTATGGATAATGCATTACAAAACAAGATAACGCTGGAACTCGGCAAGTGTTAAATTGTACCTCCTCCAGTGTTTGGAAAAGTGAGTGAATTGGTATTAGGGGCTGCAGGAGCAGCGGTGTAGTGTAAAAGCAGCCTACTGTACTGTCTTACTTAGAGGTCATGTGCCCTATTTTGAGAACTGAACCAAAGCGGATGAAGTTTTGAGTCAGTTCCAACTAAGGCAGCTGGGCATTTCCCACTTCTCTCCAGCTCCAGCCCAGGAATGCAGGCAATCACATGGTCACACATATTATTCCTTTACCCGACATTACTCACCGTAGATTTAATTTTTGTGCCATTTGGCTCATGTGGGTTTGATTACTTGAGATTTGCAGCTGGTCAGAAGTAGTTGTATTTTGAGAAGACACTAGAAAAACATTAGGGATGACAGGTGGAGTTTACTTTCCCTGAGCAACAGACATGAGTCTTCCAAGAGAGGAGTCCACAGTCTTCTCTGACTTGCCAGTTAATTGTGTTAAAGCTAGTTTCCCAAGCCATGCTGAAAATCTTTAGAATTTTTTACAAGACTGTAAGTAAGCATGTTTTCTGTATGGTATGTTTATGTTCTCCAAGATATCAATATTTTATCTATTTAGTCCAATTTTGAACAATTTTGTTTTCTAATTATAGAGAAATCCTTTAGTTGAGAAACAGAACATGTTCCCTTTTAACCTGTATACTTTCTTTTCTACCTTTTTTTTTCTTTTTTTTTTTTAATGCTCTTTAATGGCCCTGTTGTAACTGTGGTTGAACCACATCTAAGTATAGCACAAGTGCATTTCTAATGCACATTGGCATTAGCAACCACTTGCTTGTGCAAAGAGCCAAGACGTGCATTTAAAAACATCTATTTCCAATACATTTCAAATCACAGTTTTTATTGACTATTAGCACCAATAGTTTTATCTGCTTCAAAATGAAAACATCCCACAGAGAGTTGCTTGCTGGGGATAATAGATCTTGTAGAGAATGGCAGGATGAACAAAGCATAAAGAATAACACATGGGCGGTACTTTGTATTTTCTGGACCTTTAATATTGCCACATATGTTTACATTGTTTATAGTCAGCTTCTCTTTGCACTATTTCTTGTAAGAGCATGTAATTTTTTAAAAAATTGTCACTGCCACAGAGAGCAGCCTTATCTCGATATTAATGAATTCCCAAGCAATAAAAGGTAGTGGCAGCTAATTGTATCTTAATATTTATCTACTACCTACTGGCATTTCTACAGTATCAAATGGTAACTCACGCTGTAATCTGATAAAAATTTTCTAGTAACCATAACAGTACTGCACCTGTGTCAAAAACCCAGACACAGTGTTTAACAGCAGTAAAAAGAGCAAATAGCACCCTCCAGCACTTAATAAACATATCAAATGCAAATTGGAGGAAATTATTTAATCAGTCTATAGGCTAGTTAATTTTGATGATTATTTACAGTTCTAGTGGCAATACTTAAAGTGTGGGATAAGTTAGTAGCAAAATTGTCATGACACCAAGGTCAGAAGCAGATTTTGAAACTTGCTGCATAGAGGAAATGATCTTCCTGATTGAATGAAGGTGCAGCTTTAAAGCTCCTACAGCAAAAGGAGAATTCTTATGTAATTTTCCAGATTCTTCTATAATCCTGAAATTGCCTGCTCTCAGATATTATGCAATGTTAGATTGTTTGATATTAACCTGCATGATCAAAATCATATTGAGACTTGAAAAACCTTTGTTTTCTAAATTTTTTAAAAATCTGTATTTCCTGGAGAAGAGAGATTTTGGCTGGACTCTCCCCAAAGCATACAGCGAAGAAGAGACTGAGAAGAGCACTGCTGTGAAGCTAAGAGAATGAGGAAGAAACATGTGCAAGACAGAAAAGGAAAAAAAATCTATTGATTTTGGTGGAAGATGCAGAGCTTTCCTAAATGGATGTATTTTGTTGACTTTGTTCATATGGTGAACTCTTGCTTCCTTTGTAGGCTATGATCCAGCTCCAGGAGCTCATTCATTGTGTCCCTTGGGCCCACCTGGGCAGTTGATCTTGCACAACACGGAGAGTTGGTCCTTGCCAGATGCACGTTGATTTACACAGGTTTGGTTAAAAAAGGAACCATAGGTCAGTGTTCTGAGAACATGTCCTGGCTTTGGAGATCGAGGTCACACCAGAATTTGTCTGCCCTAGACTAAATATCTGGTAATAAAAAGTCATGCATTCCAGCATTTTCCCACTGAACTCATCAGCACTTGGCTCACAAGCCAGGAGAGACAGAAATTTTGACACATTGGATTGGTTTGTCCCTAGTAACTCACAGGTGAGAGTAGTATTTTCATCAACCCTTTTGCCTGGCTGTGGTCCATTTTCTTCTGGTTTAAACCAACCCAGCTTGGTTTCCACAAAGGCTGCTCTCTCTATCAGTGCTTGTGCAATCCTGGCACCTGCAGCATCCAAGTACCACACAGACCCATTTCTTCTGAGTTCTAGAAAGAAGAGCAGCATTATCAGCATTTTATAGGCAGGGAGTGGAGGAACAAAGAGATTGCAGGGTTTATCTCAGGCCACTAAGAAGGTTACAAAGTACAAAGATTGTTACTTCCCAAATCACAGATCAACGCCTTCCATTGCAGGACCAGGGTTCCTTTTCAGCCAGGGCCTTCCCAGGAATGCTGCCTGAGCATGAGTGACGTAGAGGTAAAACACTTTTAGTTGTTGTCTGGGAAGGAAAATGCTCCATGCTCTGTTTGAAAGGATTCATTATTGGAATGAATTTTAGAAACCCCATATTGTTGGGGATTAGCAGCAGCCACTGAAGATTGATGTTACCTTCCCTGCCTGCTTGAACCTGGTCAGAAGAGTCACATTCCATGAATGTGCAAGAATTTCTGGCATGAATTCTTGTACATGCATATTTTCATTTTGGCTTCTGTGCATGTTGTTCGTGCCCTCACCACTTTGAACTCTGCTGCTCATGAGTAATTCTGATAAAAAAAAAATCATTCCTTCGTATATATATATGTAAAGTAAACACATAAGAGGCTAAATGAAAGCAATTTTATAAATTTTTTTGTTATTTATTCATTTTGTATTCTATTCTCAGCCCTGGTTAGACACTCATGGAGTAGAAATTATGTACCCTCTCAAGATTTTCAAAGGAATATCAGCCAGGACTCAAAGGAAATCTTGATTAAGAGTCAAAGTTGTTCCAGGGCAGGACTTATAGAGGGTTTAGCAAACAAGAATTTCTCTTGGCATGGTTCATTTATGTCCTCTATGCATGACTTAAAATTGAAAACATGAGCCTATCAGAAATATTTTGTGTTCAACAGCTGCATGGAAGATGTGAGTACTTCTAAATGTAAGAGCAGGTACTGATCCTTTTAATCTGGTTGCGCTGGTCCTGCCCTAGGCAGAAGACACCTGTCGCTGTGGTGCTAGTCCTGCAGGACTTTTCAAGTCCTAACCATTACTCTTTTCTGTAAGAAGAATGAAAAGGACAACTGAAAGGAAACACAGGACAACTGGAGGTGCTGGGCTGTATTTGCATTATTTATACTGCTTTTATATAACCACAACAATAGTGATTGTAACATGATTTACACTATCAGGAGAGAAAGAATTAGACCTTCTTTTAGTGGGAATCATTAAAAAATTGAATACATAAGGTAGGCAGTACACTCTGCCTGCACATTTTTATTTCAGAGCTTGTACTGAAGGGTGTCTAAGCAAGCGCTTCCTTGTAAATCCATTGCGGAGAGCAAATGAATCCCAGGGTCTGTCGCTCCTTGTTGATCATCAGTGGGCGTAGATGCAGTAGATGTAAAGGTCTATGACTCACTGAGCTAGCTAAGGTGAACCCAGATGAGAGGAGATAATTGCACCATTATAAAAAGAATTATCATAGTTTGATTACAGAAAAAAAATCTTCTAATGGTGCCATAACTCTTGGGAACTAAAATATGAGATGAGACTGAAAGTGAGGAGTTCATGTCAAGGAATAGCAAAATGTCCTTTTTAATTGATCCATTTTAATCAGACATGCCAAAAAGATGGTTTTAAGGACTGAAGGTATAATTGGTCAAAACAGCCTAAGGTACTTCCCCATGCCAGTTCTGATTACAATAAAAAAGAAGACTAATCAAAGAGACAAATTGACAAGGGCAAGAAATTTATGAATCCAGAGATTACTGGAATACTTCATGAAAAAGATGATGCAACCTCCTGCCTTGTGCATGAAAATAGATACCGAGTTAAAAAATTACCCATCTACTCTGATGATCCATAAATTGAAGAGTGAAAGGGAAGGGTTGCAGGTAATCCAGACTGATATGAGAAATTCTAATATCTACAGAGATGTGAAGAATGCATTTCCTTTTGACAGACAGTGAAGATTTGGTGTCACAAAGTCCAGAAAGCATGTATATAAAATGCAGAAAGTATTTGGGCAATTAAGAACAAAAAGGAAATATGGTGTAAATTAATGGGCATCTTTATAGAGTACATGAAACACTTGTCAGGACGGTTTTCATACCAGTAATGACATTATAAGCTGACTACGATTTAAGCTGCAAAAGCAGAATGAAGGCAATAAACATTTGAAGGACATTAACAAAAGCCTGTCGTTTTCTCTTTCCATCTGTGTCTGCGTGGAGGTTTTAGTAGTGGTGTATACTAAGGTGAGTAGCAATACTTGGGGAAGTACCAAGATTTGAAGCATCCCTTTGATAATTTCCTTCTAGCTTGGTCTGAGTCTGCAGCTTCAGGGGTACAGATTGGCAGGAAGAAACTGAAAGCAGTTTTTCAGTATCACCTTAGGGGTTGTAACGGAGGGGAAACAGTCACAACTCTTATCCCAAAAGTTTATTTCCATTAAGGTGACCCAGAATTGGCAAAGACATATCAGTTCTCAGGTGGGAGGTAACTTTATATGGCTCATGTGAAGTGAGAAAGGTGTTTCTTATAAGGCTCCTTCCCAGCCAACATTAGATTTGAGGCTCTCCAGCACTATGTCCCAGTGGTCTTGGTAAAGAATAAGACATGATGCTCCACTGTTGTTATGAATCAGGAGGGAGAGCAGTTCAAAGAAACCTCAGCTGAAAGTGACAGATAAGAAAGTCCATCAAATTCAGTCCATCCTCCTTTGCCTCTGCATCCCAGCACCCTGCACCTCTGTAAGAGCTGAAAGGAAGAGGGAGACTCAGACTTGCATGTTACAAATCCTATCCAAAGCACATCTGTAAATGACAGCCTCTGCCTTCAAGTGTTCAGTGCTTACTCCTTGTTCACTGCAGCATTAGCCATATAATGATGTTTCTTCAGGGCTTGGTAGAATGTAATATTAAATATTATTCCAGATGTTGATGTGCACCCTCACTATTTTTATTTGTTGGATTTAAAGTTATTAATATTCTGGCATAGCCATGGTTCAGGCGAATGGATATCTTTTTTTATCAGTTTTCCATAAGAAAAAAACCAGGAGATTTTTCCCACAGAGCTAATGCTCACAGATGGACATGAGCCCTGTTCAAAATGCTGTTCACCACAGGAAAGCATTGATAAGGCATTGATAGAGACAATCAACTGCATTACAGAAGTTTCTGTCAGGAAACAACACATTCTCACAGGGCAAGGAAGTCTGTGTATTGATCCCATTAGGGGCTTTCTTCTTTCAGGGCAGTGCCACATCTGGAAACTAGAAGCTGCACATCATTAGGATGATGAAAAAACAAAGGGGCTTTTTGGGATTGTGAGAAGTCTTATGGGGCTTTAGTTAGACTGTGAGATATAAGGTAAATCCCAATGCTCTGGTTTTTGGGGTGCTTAGGAGGACAGGCAGTGACCAGACAAATGAGTGGCCCAGAGGATTAGGAGACACCACTTCTCTGGGTTTTCCCTTTAATATCAGCGTAAGTCCATTTGCATTCACTGTGAGTACTCATTTCTGAGCAACCCATGCACAGTCGTATTGTGGATCCTCAACTTTGATTTGGGGATGATGTATTTCAGTGTCTCACTCTCACCCTCCATGGTATGACTGATAAGTTCTGTCTGCTCAAGTGGTCCAGCCAAAAGCCATAGCCCTAGGAAGGGGGCTACAGCGATTTTAGCCCTTCCCTGAGTTACCATGGGTTAAGAGCTTCTCTGGCATGGCATGAAGATGTTTCACTCAGCTCTTGGGTTGCTGGTGGTTCTGGGTGTTTTGCTGCAGGCTGGCAGGATTTTCTGAGAAGTGCAGGGGATTTCTGCTTATAAGAATGTTTGGCTGATGATGTGTTTGCAACTTCTTTGGGAATGTCCCCTCACGTGAGTGTCTCAGGCCCAAGAGGCTGCAAATCTTACCTTAGCTCAGTGCTTGGCAGGTTTCCTTTGTGGTTTTCTGCCTTGTCTTTAGTAATACAGTCAAGTGAAACAACCATGCACAAATATGTATATAAATATATATGTATACTTTATGCACATCTGGACTGTAGCCACTCTAAAAGCAAGTAAAACAAGTTAGAGTACATACATTACAGAAATGCATATCAGTTTATTTTACAGGCTATGTTAACTCCTGAAGAATCACACATTGATCCCTCTCCTGGTTTCTGGAGGAAACTTGTCTCTACATTGCTCTTTTTCATGCAACGTGCGTGTGCAAAGTTTGCTGTCTTTGTTGTAAGGATATTCTGCTAGGACCAAGAAGAGGAAAAAAAGTTGGAAACACTGCTGTCATTTACAGTGTAGGCAGGGAAATGGTTTCAAGCCAACAATTAACACAGATGCAATTGCTGACCCAAGGCTGGGTAATGCACATTGTTTCTGAAATAAAGCCCAGAGTTCCCCAGAAGAAACCAAAGAACTATACAGAAATCTCCTGGGTTTTCCCACAGCTCTAAGTACTGCAGCTGAAATAGTTGATAAATAATGACTTGTTAAGAGCTTCAAATTGCAAGATAGAGAAAAATCCAAACCCTGAGATTCTATGGATGTACAGGGACAGAAGGACATAGGCTCTAATTTTTCCATCAGTTATATGTCTGATCAGTGAGCAAAAAACTATACATACATAGCTAAGCAGAAAATGCCGGCATGTGTAGATGCTTACTTTACTGAAATCATTATATAGATAGGTAGTGCCATGCAGACATGCAACAAAATATGTGGAGATAAGTGTGGGGACAGAAAATCCAACCCAGAGTATGTGTTTTAGATAAGCGAATTTTTTTTGCTTTGGGTTCCATATTCTAGCAAGCATGGTAGTGCTTTGACATGTCATAGCATAGATTAGTAATAGAAAAAAATAGTTGTTTTGTAAATTATTAGAATTTTGCTTTTCTACTGCTAATTTTAGCCCTTCTTTTTTTTTGCACATCATCCTGTGTTTGGTAAAAGTTTAGTATATCT
Organism: Haemorhous mexicanus; assembly: GCF_027477595.1. NCBI lineage: Eukaryota > Metazoa > Chordata > Aves > Passeriformes > Fringillidae > Haemorhous > Haemorhous mexicanus. The sequence continues at coordinate 18,333,205 of NC_082344.1, read as the reverse complement.
GTATAAATACAGTGAGAAATACTAATTTTTAATACTTTGAACAGCAAGCTTCGTCAAGGTTCCCTCTTTAGAAGAAGAATTTGTTTCGAGAGGCAGTTTCAATAGCATGTGGTAGATTATTTTAATAAAACAAAGTGAGATCAATATCATGGAAGCAGGATTAAATATCTTTAAGAAGATGCTTACATCATAGCCCTTTGTATCTGGCTTCATATTTTGATGTGGAGAGATAAATAAAGGAGAATCACAGAATATGATTCCCCTGTTCACTTGTATTCAGGAAGGCAAAGATTTCTTGAAATATGTCTGATGAAGTTGGGTTTTCATAAAATAAAGTAGAAGAGATTATTCAGTGAGCCCAAGAAAGCAGTCTTCCTGAAGGAGACAACCAAGAGGCTGCAGGTGAGGTAAACAGATTATATTTCTTGGAGATTAAACTGAGGTTTCTGACATTTGAGAGACTCCATTAAAAAATGCACTGTGCTCGCTATCATCTGTGGACAGTATTGATTGCTGAGCTGTTTACTTGTAAAACTAATTCTTTCTGGTCAAGTGATGCAGTTTTAGGAAAGGAATGACCTCTGCAGGATGAGGGGGCATACAATTATAAATCATACCAAATGTGATTGAAACTCTCCCACTGGCAAGAGAGAAAATCAAATTAAAGCAAATATTGTATTAAAGAAGTTTCAGTGGATGCCTTGGAGAGCTCTGACTTTCATGTAAATGTTCATTTAGACTGAAGTTTACTGCCTCCTCAGAATAATGGCAAAGAAAAGAAAAGCATATTTAATTGGAAAGGAGGGGAATGCCAAGGAAACAGATGAATTGCAACTCCCTTTCTAGATTTTTTCCTGCAGATCTAGCGGCTATGATAGCTCAGTGTCTTAAATTGTTCAAAGGAAAACAGTAATTGAACTTCAATCCATATAATTCAGGAAATCTTGCTTTTCTTTCTTTTTTTAATTTTTTTTTTTTTTTTTATTTTTCACGTCTTCTAGATTATTGGAGCTTTAACTAATTTTCCTGTCAGGTCCTTTTGCATGTCCTTGTGGGAATTGCCTAGTGATTGACAGCTTTGATCTGGAAATTGTTGCAGCTAAACTGCTACAATTCGTATGGAGAGAACTGCCAAATAATTTGACAGATAAGTGCCAAGAAATGACGTATGAGGATCTGTCAGACAAAGTTTTTTAGAGGAACCATCCTTTGAGTTTTGCTTCTGGTGAGCTACAAAGAGCTGGCAGCACCCTGTTCTGCAGAGGCAAAGTGCTGGGATGGACTATGGCTGCTCTAAGTAAATCCCTATAAAATCATCATCAGAAATCAGGAATTAAGGATTTTTCAGTGATGGCACCAGCTCACAGGCTGACACTTTCGTGCCTGAAAGAGTGTGAACTTGATGTAAAATATTTCCTGAAATGAAATGTTTAATAAGAAACCCAGGAGTAAATAGGGTTGTTTTATCTGAAAAACCAAACATACTGTATTTCTGCTTTCTTTTTTATTTCTTTTTTTTTGGCATTTTCACAAAAAAAAATAGCCTAAAAGTTATAGAGATTTACCCGAACTGTAAAAATCAACGCAAGTATAAATGTCATGGTAGGCTATCAGGCAACTGAGGCCACACATGTTCAAACCTAACTGAGTAAACATATTTTATTTGCATTCAGGCTAATGCATTGAAACTGGAGTTAACCTTGTAGTGCTGAACTCAGGGCAGGTGCAAGGCCATTTCCCTAATCCAAAAAACTGAGATGTCAACAATGTAGCCTGAACTATTCCATTCCTAAACATTTTGTTGCATTTCTCTGTGTACGTGGAGGTTTAATGCAGCAGGGTATTGAAAATCCCATCAAGTTCAACAGAGTAAACCCTTAAAAGGGCTTTTCATCATTAAACATTTCCGTTCTCTGTAATGTGCGAGTAATGTGATCGTACTTTGAGGAGGATTTCAGCAGGAAAAAATGTCCCAGTGCCTGAAGCTGGCAGTGTGCTAGTTAAAGATGCACAGAAGAAAATTTAAGGGAGTAGGTTTTAGAAAGGAGGGAAGGAAGGAGGCCATCCCTTACAGAAAGATGTGACGCTCCAGCTGCGGAGCCCAATCACCAGGGAGCAGGAGGGCATAAACAGGAAGAGGCAGGAAAGGAGAAGTCACTTAATTGTGGGCTAGGGAAGAAAAACGTCTCCCAGGAGGTTTATTCTGGATGGATTATGGGAGCAGGGAGCCGAGAGCTCTCTTGGTTGTGCCTGTCCTGGAGTAAGTTAGAGGCACCAGTCAGACCGAAGGGTGAGATGATGTAGCAGCAAAGGAAATTAAGCATGTTCATCAACATTTTAATAATATTTCCTGAAGTGTTATCCTCTGGTAACTTTTTCAATTATCCTCCCATATCTTCCCAAATTTCTTCTTCTAAACCAACCCACAATAGATTTTTATAGGGTGCCCAGCTGAAAGTGGAGGCGTATTAGAAAGTCTGGAGCACAAGGAGCCTCAGCTGAGCTGTGGGATCTGGTTCTTGTTTGGCTCTGCCAAAGAGTCCCATTAGGACATTGCATAGTTGCTTAAACCAATTTTTTCACAGGTTATCCTTAATTTAGTCTTTTACAGACCCTTGGCCATGAGTTCTGGTTTTCAGACATATGAGCAGCTACATCTGTAATGAACTCTGAATGCCTGAAACATTATGTAGTGGTAAATGCTCTGAGAAAAACAAATAATGACTCAGAACAGACACCAAGAATAGTAGAAACTTTGGAACTATTCCTCAGGTTTTAGATTTTTTTTTCAAAATGTTGTTAATAGTATCACCTCAGTTTCCAGCATGCTGTGAAAATGAAATCATTGATGTTTGTAAAGCACTCAGGACTGGTAGTGGTGAGTGCCATTAGCAAATTACTCTGCCTGCTTTGTCTTTTCTACCTCATTCCTGTCCTCATGCTCCCTCTCTTGGTGTTGGCCCCTTGCACTCTGCCCACTTGGCTGGTCCCAGGCTTGGTACCAAGGTATTTGGTAGCAGAGACTGGTGGTAGGTCGGCTCCTGTCTTGCTTGTGCCCTAATGCCACCCTGATGCACAGCTGGCTTCTGCTCTCCTGAAAAGCAGAGAGGTTCAGACGTGCTCCATGTGGCTGGCAGCCTCACAGGCAGCGTCTCTTCAAGGCTATAGCAAGTCCACACTGAGTGGATTCCATCACAATTTTTGTAAAGCTCATCTTTTGACCAAATGTGGGTGGACCTGCACAGAAACTGCACAGAGAAGCTGTTCTTTGACAGAGCTTCTTGTCCTTGCTCTGAAGTTATGGGAGGGTACTGGATTTTTCAGCAGGAATCTTGTTCCTGAGTCTGCTGCTTAGAAACAGCTCAGCTAATTCAGCTGAAATTTGTATTTTAAAGTGAAAGCAAAGAGAAGAATTGGCTCACTGTGGAGATGTTTTGTAGTGTTTGGAAATGTCACACACAATTGGAAGTGGGCTCTTCAAAGAGGTTGGCAGCCCTATTAATATGTAAAACTACTGCTGTGCTGATATTAGCAGTGCAGGTAGGAGTGACACATTAAATGCACCCAAACTGGGTTCTTCTGGATATAAGCTGAACGGAGAGATGCATTTTACCTCTGGGAGATTTGGAGAGCAGGGGAAGTAAGCAAAATTTGCTTGCTTGAGATCCTGAGGTGCCTGACAAAACCTTAGGGTTAGTCCTGCCTTGAGAAGGAGATCAGTTCCCAAAGTTCCTTCCAACCAAAATTTTTCCATCATATTTTCATCATCTAAACTTCTGAGTGTTTCATATTCTAGTTGTCAGGATGGTTGTGTTTCCAGCAATGGACAACTGCTCTCTATTTAGAATGGTGCTCTTGAAGATCAGCTATGGCACACATTTTTAATTGATTGATCTTGGATAAGCGGGTCGAGAAACTTAAGGTAAGTTTCTTAAAGTGTACTACTTGTAAGAGGCGTTATTTGTGGGCTATCTTTGCCTCAAAATTGTTTAGCCATGCTGTGCATTCTTCCCATGATTTAAACTGCTCTGTATGAAGTTGGGATACCATCATGATTCTAGCAATAAGAGCAATCACAATAGTAATAGTCTGCCATTTCTAAAAACTACAGAGTAAACCCTAATAAATAACAGGCTAGGTCTCAAAGCAATAAACATACCATGGTATGAAAATCATCTCTTTTTTTCATAGATATAAATGTTAAGTGCGATTTAATGTTTCATACCTTCATTGTATCAGTACCATCCTCCCAGCAATCATCCATGATGAACTGTTACACTACTTCAAACTGTGTATAATATTTGGTGCTCAGGAAGCAATGTATTTGAGAACAGTCAGGCTGAAAATCTGTTCACAACAATATTTTTCAAGTATCTGTATTCCCTGTGAGTGTATATATATTTTTATATATGTGTGTATGTGTGTGTATATTGATTTTTGTTTCAAATTTAGAACTGCTTAGGTTCTAAAGAAGTCAAGTACCATTGTGCCCTCAGCTCTGGTGGCAAAACACAGAGAAAATGGAGGTTGCAGGTATGTTGTGAGTCCTGCATACAAAGTATGTGGTAAGAGAATGCAGACTGTGAGGGCCTTCTGCAAATCTCTGAATACAGCCTGAAAAACTAAAGCACACCAGAAATGTCTGGTTGCCTGTACAACTGGTTGCACAACATCGACTCCCCTTTGGTCTAGCAGAGCTGTTGACCTGGACAATCTCTTTTAGCCTGAGCAGAGAAGTTACAAAAAGGATATTTAAGTAAAAGCCTGAGAATAGGGAGAGATTGTCTTAGTGCTTCTTCATAATTTTATAAATCTGTGTCTGTGCCGTAAAAAAATCCTGCAAAAGTTATGCAGCGTAGTATTTTGGGAATGTATGATGGTCTGAGCAAAGGGGCTTGTCCCCAGAAAGATGATCAAATATGATCCCAAGAACCTGAACCCCAAACCTGCCTTTCTGATTTGCCTGGTGACAAACACATTCCCTTTCTTCCCCTTTCCTTCTGCACACTTGGGGCAGGGGGATATGGTGCCAAAGCCTTTTTACCACAGAATTAGCACCTCTGGAGCAGAATCAGTGACAACAAAAATGTACATGGTATTTCCTAACTACCTTCCCAGTCAAGCTGTAATGAGGCTTCTTAGTGAGCAACAATTAAGTCTGATTGTGTTGGGAATCAGAGCAGATAAGTTATTAACAAAACAGTTCTACTAGGAGAATCAAATGATCTTTTTTTAATCACAATAGTCTGTTTTCCCAGGCAGGATTTTTTTCTGTCTCCTCATAGGCAGTGGATAAAGAAGCAACATGGTTTCCTGTGTGCTCATAAAGATATACTATGGGGTAATAAACCTGAATAATATTCATTTCCATTTGTTATAATGATTGTAATAAATCTACAAGGCACAGATGAAAGCAGTTGTACTAGCCTTACATCTCACAGAAGATAAAAAAGCTTCTCAAAAGGACAGAATGGAGTGTTTATTATGCCTTCTTAATTTTAAGTACATTTAAAAGAATTGCCATTTCCTTCTGTTGCCTCATTTACAAGCACCAAGTTAGGTAGTAATTATAAGATAATTCAGTAACACTCTAAAATAATGATTCAGCTAATTAATGCTGAATTACAGAGGCAGTCCTACACAGATACTTATAACACCCCCATTAACATTGACAGAGTTCATCATGATTATTCCAGCAAGCACTGAAGGAACTGAATGTGATTAAGCCCTATCTTGAAAGCTTTTTTTTTTCTTTTTAATATAAAAGTGTGGCCTTTTATAGAGTTCTCTCTGGCACAGGTGTCTTAGGGAGCAAATGGGGCAGAGGAACCTTCCTCCTACATCCATCAGTCACCTTCTGCAATCTTCATGAGGTCTATGGAGCCTAAACTGAGATGCCAGTGGAACCACGGCCGCAAAAGGGTGTAGCCTTTTGGCCACAAGCTATGGGCAAGAGTCATTCTGTCTTCTGTGGTATCTTTGAATTTGGCTGAGGTTGGTGTAGGGCAGAAGACAGGAAGGACTTCTGACCAAAGTCAGGTTTTGTTGCTTCTCACTCATGGTCAGCCTCAGAATCACAGGGCTCGGCATCCTTCTCTTTTATTTTCTCTGGAGAGTTATTCTGGATCACTGTCTTATGTTTGCTGCAGCTTTGTGTTTTGTAAATGCTGTCACATTTGTATATGCTGCATTTGTGCCTCTCTGTGGGAAGTGGAAAGGAGGCTATATGAAGACTCTTAAAATAGACTCCATTCTTTTTTAAAAAAAATTTTTTTTTTAATGGGCAAATGTTATATATAAAAAAAGCAGGTTTACTAATTTTATTTGCATGGAGAGAAGCACAGGTCAGCATACAACGTGTCACAAGGATTTCAAGACAGCATGTTCAGATGTCATAGAATCATGAAAGACTGGGTTGGAAGGGATGTTTAAGACCATCTCATTCCAATGCCCCTGCCATGGGTAGGAATGCTTTCCACTAGCCCAGCTTCTTCAAAGTCCCATCCAGCCTGGCCTTGAACACTTCCAGGACAGTCCCAAGCAAATTTTGTTGATCTTACTGCCTGCAAGTTGATGCTGACTTTTTGAATGAAGTATATAACTCATTGCTGGCAGAGAGGACTCTGGAAACGACAGGAACCTACCCCTTTATGCCGGCCGCCTGGACATCAACTCCCCCATGTGCTCTCTTTCACAGGAAATATTTACAAGACTTTATAAAAAGTCATGGCACTATTCTGCCATATGGATCTGCACCCCTAAATGTTCCATGTGGGCTCGAGAAGAAAGAAGCTGGAAATTGTACCTAAATATACTGCTGGGAAATTGAATAGAAACTCTTCCAATTACGGGGTCTTGGTGAATACTTTTTGCCCCAAACTTGTGATTTTTTGTTTCTAAGTGGGAGTTGTGGAGACGCTAATGTGTGAAAATTCCCGCAGCAGGGCCCATGGGGCTTCCGCTCCCGCCAGCGGAGAGCAGGCTCTCAGCGGAGGCAGGCCGGGAGAAGCACAGCGTGAGGTGGCAGCAGAGCTGCTTCAGCCTCCTGCTTCTGGCTGCAAGATGGGAAGAGTCTGGCGATGGTCCTCGCTTCCCCGCGGGGGGCAATGGGTGATGGATCCGCGTGCTGGCGCCGCGTCCGCAGCCCAATGATCTCCAGCTGTCCGAGATGGCAGCCGGCTGTGTTAGAGCCAGTTCAGAGCTGGGCTTGATGGTTTCTTTGGGTTACCAAAATCCCTTTCATGCTGGCCGGAGGATCTTAAGAAATGCAATGCTATGGATACAGAGGCAAATTCAGGCTTGGCAGAAGAGAGTTGCTTTCACTTATGTAAGGGCTGAATCTGCCTCCCGTTGTTTTAGTGGCTGCTTACTTCCCCTCTCTTCAGTGTGAAAGTATTGCTGTCCCAGGCAGATAGAGGTATTGCTAAAGCACATTCATCCAGCCCTTTGGAATCAGTAAAAGCTGGAATGGGTTCAGGTGGAAAATTACAGGATCAAAATCAGGATCAAGGATCAGGGTAGCAAACTCGAGGGGCTGAGGCTTTGCTTGTGACTGTGCTGCAATCTGTGAGGCAATAACCTAATTTTCCCACTTTCTCTCTTGTCCATCTGCCAAAAGGGATGATAATATTTTATCTATTTTACCTATTAGAGTAGAATATACACTAAAATGTGAGTAAAAAATAAGAGAAAATTAAGCAAATGGGCCTGGGAATTTAGGCATTACAGAGTAGAAAGAATCAAACCCAATATCTTGAGAAAGAGAAATTCTGAATGCAATTTGGAAAACTGCAGTGAAAATCCTTGCTTAGATACATAGCTGAGGGCAGGTTTTGTGTAACGCTTTCCTTTTCCTTGCCTATAAAAGCAAGGGGGGACTGGGGAAGAGCTGACTCCTGTCCAAGAGCTAGAGGTACAGAGCTTTTGTGGACTGTTGGTGGCAGATGTTTTGCTAAAAGGGGAAACCCTGCGTGCACACAGGGTAGTGCTCCTGTGACACCTGGAAATCCAAGGTGGCGGAGGTATTAGAAATGCCTTTGGAAATTCAGTGAGTGGTAACTAATTTCCCAAAAAAGGGATAAATTTATTCCCCGATGAATGAACCATGGTCAGCCAAGGGAGAATTTTAGAGATTGTGTATCTGTTTCAGAGACTAGCGAAAGAGTGGAAGAAATGGGCCAATCTGGCCCATGTAAAGATAAACAGTGATTAGAGAAAGGAAACAATCCAAGGAACAAGCTGGATTTGGCAAGAATACATCAACACTATGTTTTCCAACTCTGCAAGTTTACAGCCCTTAGGCAAGACCAACTCCAGTGGAAAGCTTCAGCCAGCAAACTGCAAACACTTTAAAAAACTGATGATAGGCTCTATGGGAGCCTCTTTGGAAGGAAGACTCTTGTCTGGCAAAATGACTTGCATACTTCTGGCACTAAACAAACCGTGTCTAACTATGGTGCTTCTGTGGTCACTCATTGCCACACTATTTCTGTGCCTCTCGGCCCTAACCCGCGCTAAGCGCGCAGTCCCTGCGGCAGAGCGCAGAGCAGGCAGCTTTCCCCAGCCTGCCGACAGAAGGCAGAAGTTTAAATCTGGGCTTGAGGAAGGGTTCTTGATGAAATCCAGAATCACCAGCCAAAGCCCTCTCTTGAAATTAGTTGTACGAGTCAGCAGGAAAGACTTTTATGTCAGTGGTGCTGCCCAGCATCATTGCTGCAGCAAGGGATGAGCATGATTTTGGGGCATGGCAGCAGTCTGTGCCACAGGAGCAGCACCCCATGTTCCCAGAACCCCCAAACACCGCAGCCGCTGCTTCCCCCACCCACACTGGCTGTGCCTATCAAGCACTGAAGGCGGCAGCCAACCCTGCTTGTCTTCCAGCACAGCTCTGCCACCTGCCATAATTGGCCAAGCAGCCATCCCCTGCCCCCTGACACCTTTGTCACCCAGCCCCACGCAGACAGAAGTCCCAACTCCTGCTCTTCACCTGGAGGTCAGCTCTTCCCTTTTGGGTGGGGAAGAAACTCAGTGTCTTTGTGTGCCCCTCTTCCTTTATGAGGAAGGTTTGGCCTCCCATGAGCCAGTGCTTTATGGGGCTGGGATCTCCAGCCTTGGAAAGATGGAGAAGGATTTTTTACAGGAGCGTGTAGTGATAGAATGAGGGGGAATGGTTTTAAACTGGAAGAAAGGAGGTTTAGATTAGATATTTGGGAAAAATTCTTTACTGTGAGGATGGTGAGGCACTGGCAACCGTTGCCCAAAGAAACTTTGGATGCCCCATCCCTGGAAGTGTTCAAGGCCAGGCTGGATGGGGATTTGAGCAACCTGGTCTAGCGGAAGGTGACCCTGCCCATGGCAGGGGCGTTGAAACTAGATGATCCTAAAGGTGCCTTCCAACCCAAACCCCTGCATGAATCTGTGGATCTCTAGGCTCTGGGGAGGTTGTATTCCCCATGGCCTTTACTGAAGTAGCAAAGTGGGTGCAGAGACAATAATGTTCAATGTCAGTGAGGCTGGCTCTGAAGCCTGCTGTTTATGGCATTCCTGGGTGGGAAAGAAATTTTTATTTCACTTGATCTCTCTTTTCAGAGAACTATTAAAATGTGAAATGTATCTAATTGGGTTGTCAGAGGAGCCGAGCTCGTGTGACATGTAAGAGCAAGATATCAGCCCTGCTGCAAAAGTCTGGGATGGCACAGAAATAGTGTTTCAAGGACAGCGAGGAAGGGTTTTGGGGATACAGGCATCTGGGACAGTCCTGCTCCCTGGTCCTGTGAGGCAGGGGTGTCATTTGCCTGAAAATTCACAGGCAGTCTGTGACATAGGTAACCTCACGGCACCAGGTTTGAAGTTTGCTTCACTGGTACTTCCCAGATTATAATATTTGTGTCACAATGTCCACTATACACCTCTCGTGTTTGCCCTGAATACAATGCGATTTCTACCTTTGGATATGCACACACTAAATGATAGAAATCAAGAAACATCCTCTTTCCAATGTGACAAGGAGGAGTGACCTTCTGGGGGCCACAGGTGCCAGCAGAGACAGATGGGGGCAGGAGAAACCCATGGGCTGGGATCAGAGCCTACCATGATTTCTGTGAAATGAGACCTACCCTTCAAGCAGCTCTATGGATTCCCATTGGGGAATAATTAGATTTTTTTTCTCCTCTCCATGTTAGACTCCCATTGGAGACCAACTTTTTGCTGAGCAACTCATACTGAGCTTGAGCCAGGTCTGGGTCTTCACTGTGTGTGTTTGGAACCCACTAAATATGTGACCATCTTACCAAGTCAACCCTTGTGTGGTTTCTGAACACCTCCTTAGGCCAACACACAGGCAGTGCCTGCTTTTGTCATGTTTACAGATTTTGTGCTTCTGTGTTGTCACATGCTTTTTACAGATTCACTGGGAACTCTAAAGTGGCGACTTGTAGCTTGGTGTGATTTACCCCATTGTTTTCTGCTGTGCAAAACTGTTTGTCAGTGGAGCTGCGATTTCAGGAGGATGTTTGCACAGAAATATAATGAGGCTTGGCTGGTCCTTGGGAGCAGGAGTGATTTTGAATGGCTGCTGACCTCACGGGGAATCTGGGCTGCAGTCAGGCAGAAACCACTGAGCTGGAAACAAAAACCTGGGGAAGCTAATGCAGCCTCTCCATCTTCTGCTCTGAGTTAGCAAAGAGATAGTTTGTCCAAAAGTCAGCAGCAAATGCTAGAAGATGCATTCATAGTTCTGCCTTTGAAATTTATTTTGAACTGTGATACCACATTTTAAAATGGGTCTGCACTTCTCGGTGTTTGTGTAAACTGTTCACTTGCAAATGAGCTGGCCTCCTCTTCGGGTCTGTTCTGATGGCTAGCTTTGAGTTTGCTCTTTTTCCTTGGTGTGGATTGGACCCCTGCACAGGCTCTGCAAAGCAGAGGGTACTTTTGCACTCTTTTAACTACAGAGAGAAAGATTTATTTGTTTTATAGTCAGGTTTATTAGCTCCCATTCTGTTTACAGCTAATAGCAGTGACTTTCTGATTTCCACAGTCACACAATGCATACAACTACAGGAAAAATATATGTAGGAGTTGTTTTTGAATCAGAAGCATGATAAAACTAGTGGTTTTGTCCAATTGTACTTTTTCTGGCCTTTTTTTAGCAGTTAGCCATCCTATGGTAATAAATCCCATTTTGCATTATGAGGATACAAAGGCTTGAACAAAAAGGCTGTGGGTTACAGAATTGTTCCTCACAGGGTTGCTCTGCCCTCTTTCCAACATCTTCTTTCTTGAAAATGAAGGGTTTGCTTACACTTGAAAAAAAAAAAAAAAAAGGGTTGCCTTTGGCCAGAGATCAATCATGGAAAACTTCAGCCCCATCAGAGATTGTTTTGGAAACATAGAGGCTGTAAGCAGATGATCTGATCCTGATGCCACTTAGCTCACAGCTGGTTGAGTCCTGCTGTAACAGCAGCGAGTGCCGTGGATTTCACCATGGTTTGCCCCCATGAGCTGGGATTGAGCTCAGGCTGTGGGCTGCTCAGCAGCCTTGGCACTGGCACTTGCTGAGGGTGGAAAGAGACAGTGGAAGGGGCTGTCACAGCCCTTGCTCTCCTGAGCAGCAGTGGTGAATGGGACCATTCATGTGCTTAAGACCAGGACCCACCTAGCTGTGCTATAAATAGAGAGCTGCAGACCTCAGAAGATAAAGTGCTTTAATTCACGTGGAAATCCTAGCTAGCTTTCAGGTGCTTATCTTGACCAGCTGTATTTGGCCTGCCAAATGCATTTTGGTTCGGTGTTTTAGCACTTCAGGCACTGGGCTGAACTGCTATGAAGGGTGAATATTGATTAAAATTATATTTATCTGCTCTGTCTAAATCATCAATCCCTTCTTATATGCATAAGGTTTTCCTAAGGACTGATGGCTCTTGCAGAAGCTGGTGTTTGGAATATGCTGACCATTGGGACAAGTCTGTCCAGCTCACCAACACTCGCAAGAACTGTCCAGTTTTTGGCTGTCCAGTGGTTTTGTGCATCTGTGCCTACTGCTTGCACCAGGCACAGTTTGCAGTTCTCTTACCTGTCCAAAAAAGCCTGGAGAGTCATTCTTTCAAGGAGACAGGAGAAACTGCCTCATCAGACTGTCATTATCTTATGCCCTGGAAGTGAATAAAATATGGTAAATGGTTTGGTGAAGGTGATTAAAAAAAAACCAAAAAAACATGTGTCCCTTTCAACCTCAAACAATACAGCTATGCTTACTTTAAATTGCTTGGTGTGCAGCTTTGAAAATGTCGTGTCTTGTGTATTTCTCATGAATGTTCCTGAGAAAAAGAGGATCCCTAAGCTTGCTGCTCCAATACTTACGGAAATTCAGGAGCTAGTCTTTTAAGCCAAGCTAGCACACCTTTATTCTGGAGCTGTTGCTTGTCTTACACTTCCGTGGGCATTCCTAGAGCAGCTGTCAGTGGCAGGACATTGGGTGAAACACAGCCTTGGTCTCACCTGCTAAAAATGCCTGTATGCCCCAGTTTTTATAGGTGCAGTACCCAGTACAGATATCCAACATAATCCATTCCTTTTCCTGGCCAACCTGCACCATAAAATTTGTTCATGTCATTTGAACTACAAAATTAAATTCCAGTCTGGGATTTCATATACTCTGAAAAGAGCACCCTGTCAACAACTCTGCTGCACTTGTGCTGCGATTTGGGCAGATACTGGCTCCACCTGTTGTTTCATTTCCCCCATTAGTTATTTAGATGCCAGCACCCTTGGAGACACCTCCTTCTGTTATAAATAAAACTTGAAATGAAAGACTATTGTGAAACCATAGAAGATACCCACTTCATACCACTCCAGGTCTTGGTGACCCAACTTGGAAGGCTTCATGGGTGGCTTCCAAGCTGCTCAAGATGTTACTTTCATCACGTAAATACATGTGTCTGAAAATGTTTGTTAAAAAAATTTTGTTAAAGCACGACAAAAAAGTAGCTGGTAACTAAGGAAGCAGGACTATTTAGCTATTGTTCCTAGTCAAGGGTATACTTAGTCTTCCTTCAAAAACTATCCACCTGCCAGGAGACATTTGCCTTTTTTATTATTAATTTGCCAATGTGCTGCTCAAAGCAGGTGTCTGATCTGATTTTCAGTTGTCAAAATAAACACCAATGTCAATGGGAAAAAAGCAGGCTCTGATGGAAATGAAAATGTAGAACTTCTTATGATTTTAGAGCTGATAAATGTTGTCCAAAAGCATTAATCATCTTAAATTCTTTAATCATTAGCAATGAAGCCCCGAGCCCTAGAAGAGCTGTCAGTGCCCTGCTGTGTGTGAAAAGTGGCACATCAGTTGTTGTTGCTGGTGAACCAAATCTTCACAACTCCTGTACAGATGCTGTATGTAGGAATCACTCAGTGACACGTCAAAGGAGGACTTTTTTCTGGTTCTTTTCTTGCAAAATCCTTCAAAGAGGCATCCCTGGATCTGGCAGACTGTAGATCCTGGGAAGTTTCAGAGAGACAACTGCACTCCTGAGGATGGATTTGGAGCATGTGCAGATCCCTGCAGATTCATCCGAGTCAAGGAGTAGCACTTTTTTTCAATGACATCCTAGGGCCAGGACTTCCATCCATTAATTATGTGAAGGAGGACCTCCTTTAGTCAAACCTGCCAATTTTTAATGTAATTGAATGTCACCTTATCCTCGTATGACTAGGGAAGAAAAGCAGAAGCTCTTGCTCAACATCCATTTGTTTTATGCCCTTACATATTTTTTTGTGCCATTTGAGGCTTTGTGAGTCTGATAAAAGCAGGGAAAGGCTGTATTTACCAGAATTTGAGCTAGAGGTACCAGGAACTAAATTGAAGAATAAGTGTCCTGCCTTTTTTGGCTGACAGAAGGGCTGCAAGTGGTGTTCCCTCAGGTAAAGGACAGGTTGCAGCCGTAAGGAGGTGCCATGACTCTCTGGGGTCTCTCTGCTCATGATCATGGGGCAAGAGTCCCCTTGTTTTGCACCATCTCACAGCTTTTTTCTGTGCTGGCCAGACTTATCCTCACAGATAAGTGAATCAGGACCATCCTTGTTAATAATACTTAGTGTATATCCTTTATACGATGAGAATTTTTAAAAAATCCTTTGTGAAAATAAGAAAACATGGCATGAGAAATATTTCTTTTGTTTTATGATATTTGAATAATTTTCTTCTTTTCTTTGAGAAACAAAACGATTGGAAACAACTTTTAGGAAGTATGCAAAATAAGCTTACATTGGTAAGCAAACACAAAGTAAACATGTGTTGCTTTGGGCCACTTTTAAAAGCTGAATCTGACAGTTTCAATTCAGTAAATATTGATAAGCAGACAGAAACACCCTTTCTTTCAAAGTCCAAGCACTGAATTCAGGTGTCTCCTTTTTGATGGTACCTGGCAATTAAACATATCCCTTCATAACCTCATAGAGGAAGTTGGCTGCAAATAGGGTGAGTCAAACTCATCAAGCTGCCTTATGAATTCTCCTTTTTTGTGTTTAGAATAACTCCTTCTTACAAGATGATGAACTGCCAGTCACACAGGAAGAGAAAAGCAGGCACTTCTTTTCTGGATAGATTAAACTCTCCAGAGGATGGTGAAAGCGAAGCAAATCAAGTACATAATCTTTCATATTCACATCAACCCATCTATTGTGGAAAACATCAGAAGTCAGAGTTTTCTCACTCAGCTGAAATATTATTCCTGTGCTATTTCTACACTGAAGAGACAAATATTGGAGAAGTGAACACTTAATAATCCCCCAAAGGAAAGAGAAAAACACCAAAAAAGGCAGAGCACAAAGTCCCACTGTATGCCAGCCAGTGCTGCTGCATTCAGAGAGAGACTCTGGGAAGAGAAAGTTCTAGTTCCTGGGACTTGGGGAGCTAGGAGGTTCCACCAGTAGTTGTCTCTTTCTCTCTCTCCAGAATTTTTGTTTGTTATTCCTGCTTCTTTTATGAGAACATGGCTTTCGAGAAGGACTAGACAGAAGAGCAGGGACTGGGTGCAAGGGGGTCAAATTATATTGGTCTTGTGCTATTTTATGAAAAGCAGACCAGCCACCAGATAAACACAGGTGAGAGAGCAGGCAGGTGACAGATTGCCCGTGCTGGCAGGTGGGAGGTGACTGCCAGTGTGTGATCCTGTGGTCTGAAGGCTTTCCCAAAACCGGCTTTCTGTTGGTGGGCCCCACGCCTTTTTCCCCAGTGGAGTGCCAGGGGACCAGAGCCCACACTGTGGCTGGAGCAGCAGTTCAAAGCAGCATGCACAGCTGAAATGAGGTGTAAAATGTTTTTGCTTAGTCATTAGATCTTTGCCTGTACCCAGAGATGATTTAATGGCTCCTGGGTAAACACTGGTACTTCAAAGGATGTGCTAATTTGGCTTTGGAAATGAGAAGGCAGGTAAGATGCATGACCTCTACTGAGGCATCTTTTGATATCCCACATTAATACTGGGGTTTGATGGTTGTTCATTTTTCCATCTCAAAGGGAATCTTCAGTAATGGCTTATTCTGCCTGCCTGCAGGCTTGGTTTCTCACTTGGGCTGCTGGTTGTGAAGTATACATTGCATACATTAGGGAGTAAAGCTGAGCTACTTTTTGTAATGCCACAAGTGGGACAGAATAAAATGTAGAAGAGAAATCAGTCCTATATTTCCAAGTATCAGATGTGCTTGAAATGCAAGCATATCTTTCAGGAAGTTTAAGTTAATATTCCTAGGATGACACTCCCACGTCTCTTCTGTGCTCATCTGCATTTCTCAATGGTGTACGTGCCTGTGGTGCAAAGCACCTATAGATGAGGATCTGTGAGTCTCAGACCCCTTGGTCTTCTGTAGCCATCCCTGGTGGCATCCCAGGAAGATTTCTGGATTTTTCTGTCATTAGCGTGTAGTGAAATACTGTTTGGAAAGTATGCAAAGATTACTCTTTGTGGCAAGCCAGCTGGTAATGAGGCACGGCACAGCCACTGCAGTGCACCCATCCCGTGCATGAATCATTGCCTATTTTTCCTGCTAATGACTCAGCAACTCAAGTGGTGGGAGCGACCACTTGTTGTGGTCCTGATCTGCCTAATGGCATCAGCCAAAAGCCACTCTTGTGCAAGGCATCTGGCCAAAGTGGGCTTGCTGATGACAGGAGGTCAGAGGTGTAGCTGGATGGCCCAGAACATGCCTCATCAGCGTGACCGCATCTGCAGCGTCCTTATCCGTGCACTGATGGGGCTGCCAAGGAGGAGGGCTGCAAACCTGGTGGTTACATTCAAACCTGGTGGTTACACTCTGTTGCAAGAGCCCTTATAGGTGGTCGATTACGGCTGCTGTGCTCATGAGACACCCTTTTCTGGCCATTTTCCTGTACAAGGCACGGAAGTATGTAGGGTGTGCCAGTCATTCCTTTCGGTACAGCACATGACACTAAGGTGCCATGGGAAACTGGGATGTGCTTTTCTCATCAGAGCTGTTTGTCCTTCAGCTTTCCAGCTTCTTGCTTAAGCATGGATATCCTCACACTGACTCGTCAGCAGCTGTTAAAAACCACGGATTTTCCATGAGCTTTCTTACTGCAACTCAGTCCCTGCTGCAAATCAAACAGCTTGGATCAATCAAAAAGTTGTCAGGAAATTTACAGCTTTGGTGGCTGTGCCCCTGTTAAATAAATGTTAAGCAAGTTAAAACATAATTTAACATGCTCACATCTACAGCAATCTTTGATGGTGTACCTGTCATCAGCCATGGTGGTTGGTGTACCCACAGAGAGAGGATATTAGGTTATAAAGATTTTTTTTTTTCCCTATGGGTTTCCAAAATTCATATTAACTAACTGCTACCCTTGGAAATACTTTTAAAGTAAGGAGTAGCTACATAAGAGAAATAAGAGAGCTGCTCAGTAAGATGTGTTTAGAAGGTTCATGTCAGAAAAAGGATTTTAGAAATGGAAAACCTTTCATTAGATCCATTAATGTTATAATTCCACCAAGATTTGCACTAAAGCAATTAAAGACGTTACTCTAGAAATCAAGCCCATGAAAACAATTGGTGACCATGGCGTATGTAAGTACTTTGTGTTCTGATGAGAGAATGCCTAATGTTATTTTTTAGTCAGTAGAGGTCATAGTTCACATCTCAGTGTCCCTGTGCTTGGAAATCCTTCACACGACTACAGTAGTCCGGATTCCAGGAAACATTTTCATTCTTCACTTTGCTTGAGACATCCTACCTGGCCTCAGGGAAGGCATTTAGCTGCTCTATACCCCTGTTTCTCTTCTGTAAAACAGAGGTAGCATTTCCACTCTTCTCAAGGGCATATTAGAAAAAACAAAACCAAAACCAAACATACTATAAAGCCTGAGACATGCAGATATCCCAATGGTAGAACCTCAGATAAAGTACACTGTTTGCTTGAGTCTTCTAAAAATCTGTATAAAATTTGCAAGGATGTAAAAATGTATGCCCACAAATTCAAATGTGGTCAGTTTTAGAAATATGAAACAGTCACACTGATATTATTACCACTGGAATTTTGATGATTCAGAGTGCTATGCTGACACCAGCACTACCTGACCAGGATGAGGAGAAATTAAGTGCCAGTCTTTGTGTGAAGAGTAAAAAGTCAATCCAGACAAACCATGAGAGTAAGAATAAGCAAGTCGAAGATGAGAGTTATTGCATACACATCTTGTAGTGTTTCCCTCCTTCCTTCCCTTCCAGACTGCACCCTGCCTCATTTCCCACCTCTCTCCCTGCAGAGGGGCTTGGCCCTTCCTCTCCCTCACTGCTTTCCCACTGCTGTCCCAGGGGTGCCAGCCTGCTCTCCAGAGAGCGCCTGCCTTCTGCCCTGCCGCGGCTCTTTGGAGGAGAACCTGCACTGCAAGTTTCAGCTCAAAACAAACATTCATGGCTGAGTTATGAACCCCCAGAGGGATAGATGGTGAAGTGGATTAAAGCACTAACTCTTTGCCTTTGGCTCGAAGCCACATTAGGACAAAAGTTAGAGAGAGTTTCAGGGTTAACTTTCATTTATTGGTATGGCTTGGGTTTGGAAGTGGCAGAAATGACCAGGAATGAAAGGACACTGTGTGAGAGAGACACATTGGTGAGGTTTCAGGAGGAGCCCACAGTGCTCCAGCCAGTTTGACCTAGTTACTGATGACAAGTATTGACATTTCAGGAAATGTTTAAATTACGGAAGAAAGACCAACACCCGTGGACAGCCCTATGGAACAAGGGCCTGTGGGAAGCGGAGACACCCAGCATGGTGCTGCTGGGAGGATGCCCTGCTTGGGAAGGGCCTCCCAGGGAAATGCTTCCAGCCATCCTACACCATCCCGTCTGTGGTGGGGGTGTGAGGATGTCTGGGGACAACCTGTGCCTCTGCAGTGGCTGTGAGTTGCTGTTTGCTGCTCTGTGTCTGCAGGATGGTGCGTCCTCATGGTCTGTGTTCCTCTGGGAGCTGCTTTGCAGTCATGCTCTGGAGCTAAGCTATGTCTCTTGCACCTCATGGATACTGTGGGAATTGTCTAGAAAAGTCTGTGTTGTGGAAATAAGTTTTTGGAGTTTTTCCATTCATCCTCTCAGATGAACCAAATCTTAACGGTGAGTTTAGAGCTGCCTGGAAAGCTTCTGCTCTCCTCACATCTCCCTTAGGGAATGAGTAGCAATGCTCACAAGCTTTTATATAAATCATCCAGGCATACTAAGGCTGAATAACAGAGGGTTGTTTTTGTTAAACTAAGAGGCAGATCCTTAAGAAGTGTGTATGTACACGTCAGTGTTTGTTCTTCCTCTCCCACATCAACAGTTGTCTGAGAGTCTAATTCAATTTGCTGTTTGTAAGGTGGGAAACAGAAGAATAAAAAAATTAGGAAAGGCTTGTCTGAATAATAGTCTTTCCCTCAGGATAAAGAAAACTCTTTTCAGTGTATGGTAGCCACCACATTTGAGAACATTTATAACCATTCATTCATGTATGGAACCCAAAGCACCTGTAGAGGCTCTCCAGCCCTTGGCTTGAGGTGTGGGAGGGGTTGGGAAGGAATGTGTCTGGGCAGGGAGGAGGAGTGGTTGAAAAGGAGATGAGGCAGTGAGCTGGAGAGAGACCCAGGGAGGGAGGCTCTCTCTGAATAACAGATCAGCTAGAGAGATTTCTAATTTTTCTAATGTTCTAAGCCACAGCACAGGATGCACAGGTATCCATGCTAGATGGCAGAGGTGCTGCAGTTGTCCTGCACAGGACTGATATTTACTTTCTGGCAGTCTTCCTGCTGCATCCCTGGTCCTGCAGACTCAGTGGCAGCTGAAATGCTTCCTTTCAGGAAGCAATGTAGGACAAGTGTTTGGTGCTGCTTTCTGGAGCCAAAGCAGCTCCTTCCAAATCAAAAATCTCCCTTTCTATATAAAGAGATGCTACACCTCTGAAGGGAGCCCTTTCAATGGAGGGTTGTGACTCAGAATACTTAGAAAGGGTTTTTACCCCTCTGATCAGGAATGCTCTCAAAGCCGGGTTGAGATGAAAAAAGGAGGCTGCTGGTGACTGATTTCACTGATCACCTCTGTCAGAGCATTCAGACTCCTGATGGATAAACAGGCAGCTGATGGCTTGAAGAGCTCTGAATAAAGCACTGTGACCCCTTTCTTGTTTCTTAAACTGAAAAGAAAGCCAGTAAAAGGAAAGGGAGATGGGACTGAAACCATTTTAAATCCATTCCTTTCCTCATACAACTGCAGAGGCTGCACTCAGGTATCCTCTGCACACTCTAAATTTTTTCCTTTTCTTCCAATCCATTCCCTTCTCCTTTAGGCTAACATTATGTGCACTATTTCTTACTGATGGTTTTATAAGATTTGATCTACCAGAGAGAGAGAAAACACAAAAAGAAAAGACACACCACTTTTTTTTGTTGTTGTTGTTTTGTTTTGTTTTAGTTTGGTTTGGTTTTGGTTTTTGGGTTTTTGTTTGGTTTTGGTTTTGGTTTTTTGTTTGGTTTTGTTGTTGTTGTTGTTGTTAAATGTACATAGTCAGTTTGTTCCTAACTTTGGTAAGGCTTCTGGAAACATAGATGTTAAAGGCTAACAAAAATCTCACAGTTATACCAGTTCTTGCACCATGTTAATTACTCCTGCAGGTGTATATGGGCAGACAAGGAATGCTCTGCCTGATGCCACTGAGTCAAAAAATAGCTAACCTTAATCCTGCCTACACCTATAGTCATGTGCACATGCCCTGGGAGATCAGTGCTGGTAGGCATTTCTACAGGATGAATTTCTGGCTCAACACCTGAAAGCATGGCAGGTACAGCTTCTGCCAATCACCAGAATTAATACACAAATTGGGATGGGGCTATTCACAGTACTGCAAATATGATGCAGTACATACATTTTGCATGTAGAAAGACAAAGTAAAGTGAACCAAAAAGTTTTCATTTCAAGTTTGGTTGAATAAGTTTGTTTGTTTTTTTGAGAACTGGCAAAAGTAAACTGTATGGCAGGTTGGTGCGATAAGCTGTTGGTATATGCCTCAGGACCACTGAAAGGAAAGTTAATGAGCTGCATTGCATTGCTGCTTTAAACCCTTAAAAGGCATCATGAATAAATGTGTCTGCAGGTTCATCGAGATTTATATCACTGAATATTCATGTGGTAGCCTCTGCAGAGAATTGACTACAGAAAGGAGAAAAATGGGTATAGTTATTTTTAACAGTTCATAAACATCATGAAATTAGTTGTTTCCTAATGTGAAAAAACTCCACCACAAACAAAAAAAGACTTGGATGTCTCTGGATTTGGATCAGAAACCAGTTTGTCTCCCCCAGTGAGCAAAGACTTGTAATGGTACAATATTCTGTATGAAAAGCAGCAACACATTTTTAATGTTCTTGTGCTGACAGAAGTGAGTTTTGCAGTAATATCTCACACATTTACTTTTTAAGGTGGCAGAAGAAGCACACCTGATCCTGCACAGCTTGGCATGCACAAGGGAAAAGCAGTTGCCTGGCATGCCATTGATGTGAAAGATATATTTGTCACAAGTCTTGCAACCTCTACTGCTTTGTTGTAGAAAGCAAACTCTGGAAGGAAATAGCCATAACTCCTGACTCCAGCCAGTTGGGAATTTTGCAAGGAAACCACTTTCCAATGGAAATAAGGCATGTTTGTCAAAACAGAGATGGGCTGGGAAGCAGGGAGGTTAAACCCTTGCTAGAAACCATCCCCCCTCTTCCCTCTGAGAGTTTCTTTTAAAAGCCTCATCTACAGGATATGTATTTTTCCTACTGTTGGGAAAAGCATCTTTGCCAAACTACCCCAAATTTCTCAATGTTTCACGCCGATATGTGTAAGATACAATATGGATTAAAAATAATTATTGTGAAATTCTTCTCTGTCTCAGATAAAAATATAACATTACTTTATATATCAAAGTGATGTACACACTATAATTTAGTAAAATAACTCGGCATACGATTTATTTATTTCTGGAAAATGACAGCTCTGTGCACCCTGAGTTCATTATTTACACATGCATTCACAGCCACCAATCATCCCATCTCCAGTGGATTTCTAACAAAACACAACCATTTGTAGTAGCGGAACACTGACCATGTCTTTTCAGCAGTACAAATATTAAAATTATTTCATGCACCACAGTGAAACACTAAGCTATGATTCTTCTATGAAATAATGTAGTAAAAGCTGTGACAGTTTCAGTGGGTTTAGAAGGCTTCTTTGAAGTAGCTTTTATAAGCAAGCAGTGCTTACAGAAAAACAGCATAGACTTAATAATTCAGATTTTTTTTGCATTGCATACTGAATATCTGCTTTCAACTTTATGTATTTTGAGGATATGCAGCACGCAAAATGCCTGACTTCTTTTTCTGATACCGCGTTTGTTACCCTACAGGATACCATGGTGTTTTTTAAGTGCTTATAAGTCCCTGTTTTGTGTGCTTACCACAATTTTTTTTTTTTTGTGCTTGAGTATTTTTTTCCTGATATAATCCCTCAGACTTGTTATTTTTTCATTTTTTCTCAAGTTATATTGTTTTTTTTAACAGGGTGGACAGGGATACCTGCATAATTCTGCAAACATGTTCAAAGAGAAAAATCTATTCACACAAGACGTTTTTTTTATTGTAGATGTTTCTATGGAATCACCTAATTTATAATTCAGCGCACATTTAAATACACTGTGTGAAAGTGTTTCTCACAGCTTTATTATATTTCTCTCTTTGCACTCAGCATTATTCCTTTCTGGAGTTGCTTAAATTATGCTGTTATTGGGGAAAACACCAGCTCAACCCACCTGTTGATCATACGTTCGTGTTTTTATAAAGCCAGCCTGAAAAGACTCTCACTGTTCCAGGTGCTGCGCTGATGTTTTGTGGATATCAGCATCTGCACACGAGCAGAGCAGACTTGCCCAGCATAACCCTTTCCAATTGCTAAAGAAAGCCAGAAGATAGCCGTGTGCTTGGACTGCACTGGGAAATTGTTTCAGGATGCAGCTGGGAAGGAGGAGGTTAGAGGCAGCAGACGCACCGAAGAAAACTGGAAGAACAGGAACATGCCTTGTGTGAGCATTCCACAGGGTGTCAGTTCACGCTCTACCCGAAATATCCCTCGAAAGGCACAGTTGCAAAGGTTAAGATTCTCATATGATTGAAATAATTCCCATTTATGTGTTACTTGCTGACAAAACTGTTGACTTGTTTTCTGCCATGTATTCCAAGATTTTAGAATTTGCCTCTGTCAAAACCCTGAAGTGAAACATTCTGAAGACATTTACTGTTCAGCTTGTAAGAAACAGTTTTGTTTGAATTGATTGCTTTGATTTCTCCTCTCTCTCCTTTTCACATCCTATTTTCTCATCTGTGGAGTTCAACCATTATGAATTTTTGGAGCTAGTATGAGGGCTTAAAATAATCAGGATATGGATAGTTTGGTGACTCAGATGCAGATAGTTATGGTAAAGCCAAATATTACTGACTGCTATGAACTAGGGATTGTAATTAAAACTACAAGGAGATCCTTATAGTACCATTACTTTAGTATTTAATCATTTCTGTCTTTGGAAATTTCTCTCAACACTTTCTCTACCAGGCATTGTAAGTTTCTAGATGAGACTTTTCTATTTTCTAATTTGATCACTGATCTGGTGCTGACATGAGCAGAGTAAGATTTCTAGCAGAACCCTCCCCATGGCAGGGAGATTGGAACTGGGTGATCTTTAAAGTCTCTTTTAATCCAAACCATTTTATGATTCTATGGTGACAGGAAAAGAATGCATAATCCTTTGATTTTTCATTTTATAGACAAATATTTCTTAAGGACATGATGCAGACAACACTCATTTTCCATTCCTATTCCTCTGCGTTTTGCTGTGCTGCTGGTTCTTGTCACAACAGTAAGGGGCTAAAGAAAGCACTTAATTTCTTTTTATTTTTGAAGCATTTCTCCTCATACCTCCAGCACACGAGAGTGTCTGGCAGTATTGATAGCCTCTCGCTTCACTAGCTCTTCTTTGTAGGGACATTAAAATTGATTTTCTGCATATTGGCATATGAAGACTCAAAAGTGTGTTACATGCCCTATTGCCCAAAAATGTGCAGCCACAGAGCAAAGGTTGCAGCGACGGTGACTTTTATGGCACCAGGAGGCCTGAGCTGCTGAATTGGAGGAGCGGAGAGAGGGACAGGCTTATTTATAGTGCTGCTGAAGAATTAGCCCGCCTTTGAACCTGCTGCACACTTACCCTGGCTGAAAAATCTGCTTTCCTGACAGGGGGGAAGGCAGGGGTAGAAAGTGGAGGCAAAGTTTCAAGACACACCTGGTGATGTAGGGCAGAAGGCATCATCCCTTACAGCAGTGCCTTGCCATGGGGGCTGCTGGAGACATATTTACGGCTCTCAGGTAATAAAGGTGTCACTTAATGCTGGGACTGGAATTGCTAAGAGAAAGCGTGCAAGGAGAAATTCAGAAATAAGGCATCAACAGAAGCTGAGAGAAGAATTCTGAGCATGAAGCAGCCAAATGACTGCCACAGCTTCCTAGTGCCCAATTAAATCAGCTTCTTTTGCTAATAAAAGTCCCATTGGGCAGTCTAAGTGTTAAGAGTAAGCATGACCTTAGGCAAAAGAAAGCTGGCTGAAAATAAAGATCTAAGACAACATTTTAAAGGACCAAGAAGAAGATTATACAGTAGAGAAAATCTGTCATGATCACCTCAAAGAAAAAATGTTCTCACCCTGAGTGCCATGACAAAAGGACCAGTCTGTTTGCAGCTAATCTGTCAGTGAATTTAAAATACCCTGGGCTTATTTACAGGGATGGAGAAAATGTCCAGTCTCCTGGGGACTCAGGCAACCAGTGTGCTCTCATGGGTAGCTGATAACTCTACTACTGGCTCTCAGAGAGACCAGGAGAGAGAGCCTGATCACACTGAAGTCAATGGCATGGATCCTGTTAACTCTGTAAAATCCAGGTTTGGCTGTCTGTTACATTTATGGATTGGGCTTGATCTGGTGGGATACTACTTTTGTTCAGTTGGATCACTGCAATAATGTGTTTTCCCACTTCTGTTTTTCCACCTTTAGACAGTAGGAAAGCCAACACCTAGCTCATTTCCAAGTTAAGGAAAACCTTTTTCATGGGCAAAAGATAATTTGGATTAAGGTCTTTAATAAGCACAGTTAGCTTAGAGTTAATTGGGAAGGGAGGGTTTGGGAAGGTTTGGGAAGGGAAGGTTTGGGAAGGGGAGGGGAGGGGAGGGGAGGGGAGGGGAGGGGAGGGGAGAGGAGAGGAGAGGAGAGGAGAGGAGAGGAGAGGAGAGGAGAGGAGAGGAGAGGAGAGGAGAGGAGAGGAGAGGAGAGGAGAGGAGAGGAGAGGAGAGGAGAGGAGAGGAGAGGAGAGGAGAGGAGAGGAGAGGAGAGGAGAGGAGAGGAGAGGAGAGGAGAGGAGAGGAGAGGAGAGGAGAGGAGAGGAGAGGAGAGGAGAGGAGAGGAGAGGAGAGGAGAGGAGAGGAGAGGAGAGGAGAGGAGAGGAGAGGAGAGGAGAGGAGAGGAGAGGAGAGGAGAGGAGAGGAGAGGAGAGGAGAGGAGAGGAGAGGAGAGGAGAGGAGAGGAGAGGAGAGGAGAGGAGAGGAGAGGAGAGGAGAGGAGAGGAGAGGAGAGGAGAGGAGAGGAGAGGAGAGGAGAGGGAGTCTTTCAGTCACTCTAAATTCCTGCTCTTGCTACCACATGCATTTCTGATCTTTTTCTCATAAAAAAAATAAGCAGAAGGGGAAGAGAAACAGAGAACAACAGTGATTAAAAAAAAAAAAAAAAGCATGGGATGTATCCCGTAAGAAATAACTCAGCAGAATAAGACATAAAGAAAAATACAGTAGAGATCCGTGGAGTTAATTGTGGCAATAGAGAAAGTGAATTAGGAACAATTGGTCATTGTTCTGCATGTGATAAGATTAGGGTTGGGTAGATAAGATTATCATCCAGCAAGTTCTAAACAAACAGGAGGAGGAATTTTGCCATGCTGGCATGTGCTGGTCTTAGAATGCTGCTGATGCTCAACTTTTCATTGTGCTCAAGAAGTTTGACAAATTCATGGAAGACCTACAGGTGCAGGGTCATTGTACATGGCTTAGGACGGGCTGAGACACCTGGAACAGTGGAAATAGCACATAACTATCATATGTTCTCTCTGCTCTGCTGCTCTTTGTTTTACTTACATTCCTTGTCAGCTAATGTTATGGGACCTTTGGTCCAGTACAGCCAAGATGCAAAGGTATTGAAACAACAATAAATTTCTTTCTCAGCCTCACTCAGTCCACACAACTTTCCTTGGACACAGTCAGGCTATAATCAACGGCAGTCAGGCTTCTGGGGAGGAGGAGGAGGTGGTGGTAAGAATGGCTATTACAAATCCGTTCCTAGAGGATCTGTTTCTAACATATGCGCCCCAGCACACAGATTTGGAGGTCTAGTTAGATTTTCAGTTAGATACATATGATACCAAAGATATTTATTTCTGACCTTGCCTATAGCTAGAGAAACAACATTTTACACAGACTCAGCTTAAGTATTCAGTGGTTGCACCATCTGAGCAACAGACCTGGCTAAACACAGAAACGACAGAAGGATTTTTTGTTATAAGTGAGGAGGTTTAATGCAGATGAAGTGGCCATATGGAGTGAAAAAACATAGTCATTAAGAAGATGGAAAGATACTATTAGAGCAAGGATTCCCAAAGTTTGTTTATGGAAAGCTGGCACAACAAGCAGGGTGTCAAGCAGCAGGACCCAAAATAATTAACCTGTAACAGAAACCCCAAAACTTTTGGTGCCCCCTTTCCTACCACTCTTGAAAGCAGGAGAATGAGCCTCAGTTTCTTGCTGCCTTTCAGGGAAGAGAGGGGTGAAGTCAGTGAGTGACACACTCAGCTCTCCAGACTCTTGGGGTCCTCAAACACTCAGGAAACACTTTGAATGTGTGTTGCTGACTTTGCATCTGGAACAGCCTCAAACAACACCTGAATTCATGAGGGAGGCTGTGGCCTTGTGTCTTATTCAAAGGTGTCTCAGACTGCCCTTTGGGAGCTCTACAACAGAAGAGGTGTTCAACAAAAGGCATCAAGACGAGTCTTGGTGTGGGAACATAGTGTCCAGAAGTCAAAAAGTGGCTGAAACTCTAGTTGGGTAATATAAAACCAAGGATCCCTCAAAAAAAACCCTCCTGTATATAAAATCCTGTGTATAAAATACTCCTGTATATATAAAATAACTTGCATGAGCACTTACTTCAGGACTTAATGCACAGAGCAGGGAAGTGAGAGTCCTCCACCTATTGTAGGAGGTGTTGTATAACACTCTACAGCAGGTATGCTCTCATGTAGAAGATATTCCTAGCCTGATAAGAGACTTTTTTCATGAGTCATGGTAATCTTCACATCGGACACAGCATCGAAGGTAGTTAAAATGCTTTGATTGGTAGCTGTCAAAAGTGGTGTTTTGGATCAAAAGAGAGACAAGCTTAAATGGCACCTGAAAACTGTTTATAAGCACTCCAATAACTGTGTGGACAAACACAGTGGTAAATTCACAGCGTGGATAACAGTCCTCAGATACAGAACCTCAGAAACAAATGAACCTTTTGCCATAAGCTTGCAATATAAAATCACTTTAAATAAAAATCACAAAAAACATTAAGCCTTCTGGTCATTTATTTTGTGTTATGCTGTGGTACTGATTCTGCAGCCCAGAGGTGATTAGCACAAAATACCACTCTACCTTGTACAGAGAAAAACCCTTAAAAATCCTCTTAATTATCTGTCTGTGCAAGAAAACACAGTCAGGTTTTTCTATTTTTTTAATCGGTGTTGTTACTGTTTGAGTCTCCTCATGTTTATTTTTTCATTATTTAAATACAAAGATTTTGTTGAAATAACGCACTTTGATACAAATAATTTAGAGTGAGGAATGTGTGCCAGCAAAGCTAAGTTAATTATTTTGTCTGAATGCTTGGCAGATGAAAATGATGATAGAAGTGGGACATGTCTACACTGGGCCGGAAGGTGTGGTGCAGAAATCCCCAGACGAATGCTGAACGATCTAGCTCCAGACCTGGAACCAAAACAGCCATGCTCGCATGGAGCTACTGACAGCAAGCTTCAGTGAGCTCGGGACTAGCCCTGGGAAAGTGCTGCTGGATCACCAGCTTCCCAGCTGGCCACCTTGCAGTGCTGTGGTGGTTGGATGATGCTGGGAGTCAAGGATTCAAGTCAACCTGAGCCTAACCTGCAGCACAGATCATAAGAAACTGATGAAGACAAACTGTGAGAAGGTGCTTTTGCCCTAGTGGCAGCTGACTCTGGTTGGACATCAAAAATTGGCTGCCTTGTGTGCTTCCTTAATTTTTTTCCCCTCATGTTTGGTATTTTCAGCCTATGTGACAAAGAAGAACAAGGCATGGCTGAGTCACATTAATGCCCACTAGACATCCTTGGTATTCCGCAGCAAGAGGCACAGAAAAGCTGGTTGGACTTCATTCTTCTAATCAAATGTCAGAAATGTTGTTAAATGGAAGGTTAGTTAATCATTTCAGATTCCATCTATCTTATCACATACATTTACATAAAGGTAATTATTTATATGGTACACTAATTTGTTTGTATTCCCTATGGGAAAAATCCCAGTTTATAGGAAGGAAACCAGCAGCCACCTATAACATGAAAAAATACTCCAGTGCCACCTTGTGCTACAGCCACCACCAGGATGAGAAGATGGATGTGAACCAAGTGGTTCCTGTCTTCTTGGAGGAGTTGGATTGGCAAGGGACTGGAGAGGGGAGAAAGAAAGAGAATGATGGAGAGAGAGGGTGCATTCACAATCATCTTCAAGACGAAGTCCCTAAAAAGTGGAGCTCAGTCTCTTTGTAAGTTCTTTGCTGCAAAAACCACAACTGAGCTGTTTTTCCTGGTTTTGATGGAAGGTCTAATTCTCCTAAATTACATTACAAACTGACCTTACAAAGTGACCTGTCCAACTGGACATAAAACAATGGAGCTTTTTTCCCAGGCAATTAGTAGGTAATTAAAAATAATTAAAAAAACCCCCAAACAACAACAAAAAAAAAAACCCCAAAAAACCACACACGAACTTCCTCCAGCCTGTGCTGCAGAAGTATCCTGGTCTGCACTGGGCAGGCAGGCCAGGTGAGTGGCTGCCGTGTGATTGCTCACAAGCAAGATCTCACTCCCATGGAATCACATCATGCTCCCATGGGTGTGGTGAGGAGACTTTTACAGCTTGACAAATATTTGAACTATTGTTATAAGTAGCTATTTACACAATTCTACAATATTATACAGTCTGCAAGGCACCACTAGCGATGTGGTCACCAATGTTTTGGGTAAGGTGTAAAATGAAGTCATGGACTCTGGCCACACCTTTGAAGGGATGTGGGACCTGCTGAACCTCTTCTGAGGAGCCTTGGGTAGGTTCAACCAGTATGTCTAGGAAGCATCAAGGAATATGATTAATCTTATCAATTTGGGCATCTGAAGCTGCTTAGTCATCCGTCTGTTTGGCAGGAATTTATCTTCATGATTTTTCTCGCTTTCATAGTCACCATGGGCCCAAGGCTAGATGTCTAAATAAATATCAAATTACATCTGAAGCAGAGCAGCACCCCAACATTCAAACATGCAGAGAAACCTAAGTGCCTTTCTCCCATTTGTGTCAAACAGCCAAGGCTGCTTAATCCACCAGCCAAGTCCTAAGGCAATGCACCTCCGGTTTCTGAGCCTCCAGATTCCTCATTTGCAATCCGTTCATAATTACCCATGCAAGGCCTGAGCTGATCCCAGCTGAGCAGCTCTGAGATGGGGCTCTGGAGGTGTCTCTCTGGGATGTGGCAGGGAGCAGCTGCAGTGGTGGCTGGCTGTACCATTGTCTTCGCCTTTCTTCTTGGTGAGACCACGTGAATCTTGTGTAGACCACGTGAATCTTGTGTTTCAGAGAGGAGCTGAGGTTTGCTGGTGTCTACTGCAGTGTGGGAGGTGGTGAACAGGGCTCCATGAGCCAGTTTATGCCAGGGCTGAGGCACCTGAGCAGATGCTCAGGTGTTTGTGTTTCAGCTGTAGCTTTACAATATGCAGTGGGTATGTAGGAGGCAGGACAGAAGCCAGCTCATACAGCAGAATGGAAAACCAATTGCTTTTGCTCCTGATTACCTCTTTTCAATAGAGCAGCAAATTCCAACGTGCCTCTGCCACCCAAACTCCTTAGACCAGTCCTGCCACACTGTTGGAAAGCTGGTTCAGCTCCTAGAGATGCCTCCCCCTTCCTAATGGCTCTGCTGGGCACGTGACAGCCTGCAGGAAACTCTGCCAGCCTGAAGGAGCAGTCACGAGGAATGGGTGTGAAACTGGCCCTGGAGAAATTGTCAGTTCTGAAGAATTTCTGGCTCCCGTAAAGAGATGAAAACCAGCTGGGTGGGAAGGATGGGTCCGAAGTCCTCCTGGCTCTGGCAGGGCAGAGCAGGAAAGCCAGGCCATTCCTTCATGCAGGCCCTCCCCATGGAAGGTTCTCGATGTGGCTGGATATGCCTGCTGGGAGCAGGCTGGCATTAGCAAGAGATGGCCAAAGCCAGAGGGCAAGGGCAGAGCTCTGCCATGCCTGCTCAGTCCGTGACTTGGCTGGGAAAAGATGTAAATACAGAAATCTGTGATTCTGGGATCTCTCCTCCAAGATCTTTTCCTTGACGTGCAGTTGTCAGACGAGGTGTAAGCACGTGTGATTACACAACCAAATAAAATTAGGAACCTCTATTATGATGAATACCCAGGGGCACTCAGGTAGAAATGCTACTCGGCAGCACAAGAACACCCCGAACAGCCTCACAACTTGCTCAGAAATCAAGCAAAGGTGCTGGCCCCTGTGCTGCAAGGATAGCTCAGAATACAGCTTATGTTGGGGAAGCACAAGTAGTTTTAGCATCCACATGTTCCTGTTTCCAGCCTCTCCTCCCTAGTGCAGATCCAGGCTGTCAGCTAACTGGTGACAGATATGTACAATCTCAGCAGGCAGAAGTTGGACAAGGCTGTAATGTACTACCCTTAATGAGGCACTTTGATCTTACTCCTCCCTTTTTTTGTTTGTTTTACAGTGCTTTCCCTTACTTTCATCCCCTGCAGACAGCACTGGAACTGTAGAGACCCTCCCTTCACAAATAAGTTTACAAGGAAGGAACCTGTGAAGTGAGGCTGCATTTCAGGGAACTTAAACCTATGTAAGAAAATATCTTTGAAAAATTATCTATAACAATTCATAGGATTCCTAGGAAGCCATTGAGGCGTAAAAGTGCTGTGAATAGTATTAAAACAATCCAGCTAAGGAAAACAGTGTGGGATTTTTTCCCCCCAATCTTTCTAGTTAACTGAAATATATAATCATCATTTTATGAGTTCAACAGTTTCCAATTTCAGTGGTAGATTCACCATGCACTAAAGACTGAATTTAGCCCACTACCTTCCCTATTTATCACAGAAGATATTGATATTCAATACCAATATCATGAAGAATCTGGCTGTACTTTAGCAAGTTCCATTAAAATGAATCTCTGTCTTGGGAGCCATAGAAAAATCTCTGATATTGGATATTTATGTATCTCACTATCCCTTCTCTACCCCTACACCTACATGTACTTATTTACACCTTTATGCTAAATAAATAATTTTAAGATTGGGACTAAGACATCTTCTTGGATATCAGCAAGTCTCCAATAGGAGCATTTGCACTCGCCATATTGCTGGAACAGATTCTATATCTTCAGAAATTGTTAAAAAAAATTTACAAAAAGGGAAATCTAAATAATTAATTAAATAAAAGCCAGATCTTGTGAAAAAGACCTCATCAGCTACTTAACAGCTCTAGCAGATGCAAAGGCATTGGGCAGTTGCCTGTAGCAATTTCATACACGTAGAAGTTTGGGAAAATGGAAATGAGACAAAAATGCTAACTTATCGACTTATCAAGACGGGGGGGTGGGAGGGTGACTGTGACTCCGAGTATCACTTCTCTTCCCAGACATCTCAAAATCACGGGTATGTAAAAGATGCAGTTTCATGCCCATGTGCCTTCCTCTAAATATTGGTGATGCATCCAGGTGTCTGACACCAGCCCCAATAGACGCCCACTGAGCTGTCAGCATCGGGGCACACGTGCGTGCCTCTTCCATGACTCGGGGTTTGTTTTTTAGTCATACCTAACTGAGCAGCCACATGAGAGCCGTGGCCCGTGAGTCACTGTCAGACATCAGATATCACATGTGGGAGAATCGCAAAGTATGACAGATACTGTTACCATTATGTAAACTTCCTGTCATCATCGCTCTTGGATGTTCATATTCATGAGTTACCCTCTGCGTGCCTCGAGCTGGAGCTTTGCTTTCTATGTAGGAACAGGCAAACCCAGTTGTTGCTGGCTGTGAGATGGAGCCTCTTTTGTTCTCTTGTTTAGACTCTTGGTTCAGTGTCTTCACCGAGGCAGCAACAGTTTCTATGTGAACATTCAGTTTCTGGCGCTAGGATTGTCAAAAGTCTCAATTATTAATTTGCACCTGCCAATAGGGAGACTACATATGCAGACCACATATTCAAACTTAGAATCAATTTGACAAATAAACAGTTGGAGGAGCTGTCCTAAGTTTCCTGGTATTTTTGTGACTTTATCATATTGTGTAATTCCACCCACCCCGCCCCCACCTGAATGAACAGATCTTTAATGCCCCTTGGCGCTATTATTTTCTCACATTAATAAGGAGAGCATCTGTGTGTCTTGACTCAGAAGATAATCTGTAACACATACAGCCGGGTAAACAACAACAGCAACAACAACAACAACAACAAAGTGAGAAACGTGTGTTTATCTGAAAAGCTGTGTTTTATAAGCAGCATAGACTCAGAACCTGAATGGATGTATTGAGGCAGCTGATGGTTGAACTGTGCCATGTGCCAAAGGCACCCAGGATGAGAAAAAAAGGTATCCTGATGGTCCTGGATGCCCATCCACCCTTAGCTGGTATATACCTAGCCTCTGGACAGCCATGTATTACACACCAACTTCAACATTCGGAGGAGGTAACTTGGAGCAAGTTTTATAACCTGGCAGCTGATGGTTTTACTGTGTTTTAAAAGGTTTTGTGTTCCACAAAATTAAAGCGAAAGGTGTTATCCGATGCCTGGAAATGGCGCAGGGAATGGCAAAAGCACCTTGTTCCCTCAGACTGTCTGAACAATGTGTTAATCTGTACCTTGAGAGATCACCTCTAGAAAACAGAGGAGAGTTCCAACCTTTCTGACAGAGTGAGCCAGTTTTTCTACTGTTGCAGCCAAAAGAAGGTGCCAAGTGACGGCAAAGTAGGTGTAGTTTTGTAATGAATAGGTCTGAGCAAACCTTGGTTTTCTCCCAGAACCTGGGAGATGGGAAAGGGGCAGAGTTGCTTAAGAAAGGTGCAGGAAAAATGCACATGGAAATGGAGCATCATTTTTATTATTGAGCATCTGCTAAAAAGTGGTGTCCCCACTCAGCTCTACCTGAGGTCATGATGCAGAAGGTGACAGTGTGGTCACAGCTCTGTGTCAGCAGCTGTTTTGGTGCAGGCAAGGCACAGTTGCCTGCACCTGGAAAGCCAAACAGAGCTAGGAAAACTGAGGTCTGCAAGGCTGAGGAGGGTAAGGTAGCTGGGGGGTGGGTAGGTATCACCTTTGCTGTTCTTACACACCCAGGAACTCAACAGGCAGCTCACACTCCTCTCATGAAAAATGGAAACCTATAGTGCTGAAGTGCTCTCAGTTTTATTCAGAAGTTCGTTTCCCTAGGGAGGTTGTTGGAGGTGAATGGTCTTTTTTTTTACATCTGAATGTTTTGCAACAGAAAAAAAAATCTTTTTGAAATGTTTCAGTCCCATTTAAATATAAGTGTTAAAAAGTCTGCTGTTAATTATCCATCCAGGATGATGGCATCTGTTATTTCTTTTTAAATGCTCCATTTACTTTAGCTTTATAATGAAGTGCAGTAAATCTATTTGCAGTGGTTGTTAACTTTTTGAATTAGTTTCAATTTTTTTTTTTTATTATAGATGGTGTTTTTAGACTTTTGCCACACATTGTCCTCTTGAGGGGCTGAAGAGAAAGCTAACATATACTTTTGAGGGAGGTTTAATTCTGATCTGTTATGAAATATCTCCTGATAGTTCATAAAAAAATAAGAACTTTAAAAATTTTGAAGGAAATAAACGATGTCATTTCTCTCAACATTTTTTTTTTTGGAATTGCCAACATTTCATACAGATTTGCACTCTCAAATGTTTCTGCTGGAAGCTATTTACATCAGAAAGGAAGAATTGTGAATCTGGGGGCTGAAAAACAGAATTTACACTTTTTTTCCACAGCATTTCACATATATTTAATGTTCCTTTTTTTTTTTTTTTTCCCTCAGGTCTTTGTAACACACTGTGTTCCAGATCTCAAGCTGGATAGATTAAGTGGCATATTCTCTATTTGACATGTCAAATTTCAGTTACTGCTGCCTTCAATACATGGGAGCAAATGTCACATGTATTTTTTGAACATATGCAACAAATTTCAATCTAGTAGTCAGCCCATGAGAGTCTGGGGTTTTTTTCCCCTCACTCTCTTTTTTTCTTCCTCTTACAATGCCAAAAGGCTTTAGAACCAACCTAAAAGTAGCTGACATCAGCTCTGCGGTTCCTCACCCAGAACAGTGTAAGGGGGGGACTCTAGTAAAAATGACAATTTTCCCTCTAGGATGATTCTCCTAGGATCTGCAGCCCTGGAGAGCTAGGAATCCTGGAAGACTCAGTATTTTCTCAGTTTTGTTTGAGGCAGACTGACAAAAATAGAGAACATTGCCTTTTG
Organism: Haemorhous mexicanus; assembly: GCF_027477595.1. Lineage (NCBI taxonomy): Eukaryota > Metazoa > Chordata > Aves > Passeriformes > Fringillidae > Haemorhous > Haemorhous mexicanus. The sequence goes on along the minus strand of NC_082344.1, from coordinate 18,298,750 downwards.
TCCTAAGAGTGTGCAATTTCAGCTCTTAATTAGGTCTCAGCTCTGCAAACCAAGAGCTGGTGGGAGCAGCAGGACCCTGACCTGCTGCCCTTCCAGCAAGTGCCCTGCTCCCACTGATGTGGGGCTCTGCAGCGAGTAGTGGAGCTGGGGAGGGGGATTAATTTGCAATGACTTCCCCCTGGAGACCATCCAAGGTTGTGCCAAAGCTTGTGCTGGTGCCAGCTTAGGATGGATGAGCCCTGAGTAAGTATATGCCTTGGTCATTCCTCTTGACCTTACTTTCTTGTTCCCTTCTTGCAAGAGCTTATGCTGTATTTCCATTTTACAGGATTGCTCTAAAAAAGTATGCTGGAGATGTGATTCCTGCTGCAAAATCTCACATTCCATTTAAATTGCTACCAAAATGTATTTCCTTCTCAAAGCCTGTTGTTATGTGCAATCTACAATTAGTCAAGGAAATGGGTTATCCTTTCTAATTCCAAATCTGTTTAAACACCTTTCTCATGTGTTTGGAAAAGGATATTACATAAAATATCTGTCTACTATAAAAGGCAATAGTGAAGCAATAGTTGTAACCATGATGTACTGTGGACATTGCTATGATGGTCTCTTAGAAGTTCAAAACATAAAAAAGGGAAAAATTATTTTATACAGAAAGTGAAAAAACTTCAAATAATATTTAAGTGATTTTTTTCTTGTGAAAATATTTAAATTGACAGTAAACAATTAGTTGAAATATGAAACCCAACTGACATCTCTTCAAAACATGGCATTTTTGCAATACTGTGTAAGTTTGCCAAAATAAAGAGAGAAAATCAGTCCACACCAAAGACAATTTTGTATAAGTCAAGACCATACTTATGTGCAGTTTCAAAAATTCTTTGGAGGCTGCTGATTCACTATGAAAAAGTCTTCTCTCTGGAAAGACTTAATAGACATAGAGATACTTGTGAGTGTCTTCTCTCCTCCAAAAATAAACATAACTTATATTTATTTCAACTGGATGACCACTTTCTCTGAAATTTCCCGCAGGGCTGTGGAGCCCTATGAGATGTTCTCCCAGTTTTGCTGTTTAGCTTCCAAATCTGTTGGAGGACAGAGACTTCATTTTTTCCCTTCATTACCAGTTTCCTCCTCCCCATACTCCTGTTACCCAAAAACTGCAAAGCTGTGGAGGTGATTTATTTAAATATTAGAACTAATCCTACTCAAAGTGGAATTAACTACTGTGAATGCCCCTGATTAGCAGCCTGGTGTCTGTGTGAGGACATGAAAATCTCTGATAATTAAAAAAAAAACCAACAAAAACAAAAAACCACTTTATTTTCAAAACTCTGTCTCTTTTAGCTGAAAGTAATAGAATTTTTCTTTATCTTCTAACATTTTGAACTATTCTTTAAAGCTTTCTCTTTTTAATACTCTAGCCCTCTTCCACCCCTCCCTAGACGAAAAAGGAAATCCCCTCCCTCCAAAAGAAATGGAAAATAAAGCACTTTCTTCAGCAGATATGAAAACTGTACTGCACATAATTTGAACCACAGTTTTCATCTGGGGATCTCTTGCCTCCTCAGACCCCTTGTGAGCTGCCTGCCCATGCTCCTGCTACCCTTGGCTTTCTGCCCAAAGCTGAAGTACATGTTTAGTATCTTTTTAATATTTCATGTGTCTCCCATCTGGTGGGCCATCTTCTGGTGTCACAGGAGACGGACTTAATGATCTGAAGTTAGGTGGCCATTTCTCACTACAGAAGGGTATCATAAGGCAGACTGATGATATACCATACTATATAATAATACCTACCCGGCTTTTTTTTTTTTTTTTTTTTTTCCAGGATCCTCTTAGATCCCTCCACTAAATGCTGCAACCCACGTCTGGGTTATTTCTCTTAAAGATCATTATTCTATATTTATCCATACTGAAGTATATTTTTAGCCGATGTCTGTCATCAGTGAGAGGATCTGTGTCCCTTTAGACCCATTTCATTCTTCCCTGCCATTTGCCAGAGCTGATTGGCAATGCCATGTTGCTACTTATCCTTTTGGGGATTATTGCACTACTGCAAGGGTTTTGCTGATGAACTGTGGCATAAATTTTCTTGACCGTTAATTAATACCAAGAATTACATTTTACGGGTGGTTCAGGATGAAATAGGATTTCATCTTCCTACAAGACACATCAAGGATATATGGATTTTACAAATTAGAGACAGGCATGCATGCACTCTGCATAAAAAATATATTCCTAGGAACCAATTTCCTGGTGGCAAATTATTGGCTGAATATATCAGTACAGATGGCTGTCTAAAATGCAATAATGCTAGGCATGTGTCACCATGATGTGGGAACTCATTCAGAAATGGAATACTGCAGCATTGGAATAAATAGAAATGTAGCTGAAATTACAGATTGTGGAATACAGGATGGGTGCAGGCTGCTGCTGTTGCTGCTTGGTGCCGAGGCTCTAAGTTCCCTTCCTAGGAAGCAGATATCTCCATAGGCATTTTGTCATCTACTTGGTATAATTTCAGCTCTTAAATGTCTATTACAGAATGGAGAAGAAGTTATATTTAAAAAAAAAAAAAGGTCAGAATTTGGCATAGCCACCAGCTGTTGCTTGAGGTCCATCAGCATCACTACAAGAAATAAGGAACCAAGCCAGATGGCTTGGTCTGCCTGAGGTCAGGAGCTAACCTAAGTGTAGTGGATATCCCAGATTTTGAAGAAATTTCTTTCAGTAATTAGATTGAGACTTTTTGATTTGTGAGTGTAATCCTTGCAAAGGCTAGAGAGAAGTGAAAACACAAAACCACTGAAGCTCTTTAAATGGAAGAGGAAAAGCAATGTTTTTCTCAATCTCCATATGTTTATATTTTGAATATGGGTTGTAGTTTTATGTTGGTAGAGAAAAAAATTCAGTTTTCACTTTGTATTTTTGCTTCTTAACACAGCATTTTAGCTGTTTATAAATGCTGTGAACCTCATAAGCATAGCAATAGCTCATGGTTCTTAAGCCACTGTTTGAAATCTTGAAAGGCCAGCTTCAAGGACCACGTGACAAATTTTGAATTTACAAGAAGCCCTCTTGGATTTTCAGTAAAAATGAATAATAGGGCACTTCTAGCTTTTAGACTTGACTGCACTTCATGCTCTTCAGTGACACCACACAATTGTTCCTGATTTGCTGTAAGAAATGTAATGATTTTTCTTTAATTCTTCTCTATTGAATTTTTGTACTCTTCCTGTGCTACAAGAGAATTAAAAAGGGGAAGAGAGATGAGACCTTGACATTTGTGGCATTATGGTACATACTTAAAATTTCTTAACTTTTCACCCTTTCAAGATATGTAAAAATCTTCTTGTCTTTACCATATCGCCTAAAAACACATGCCATGTACATTGCCACAATGATAGTGTACATGGCAAAGCACTGAGCTTGTCTATGAAATAGATACTAAGCCTAAAACCCCTGAAGATTATGGGTTTGCTTTGGTTTATTCTGAGTAGTGATCAATGGTGTTTCTTTGTATGGATGCATAAACCACTAATATCCTTATGCCTAGGTGTCTTCCTGAAGACTGTTAAAATGCAAAAACTCCCTAAAGATCAGATTATTCTCTCTGTAGCAGACTAATTAGAAATCTTATTTGTAGGCCTGTCAATAGACTCTGAAAATACAGATATTTGGCATTAAATTCAACTTTCAGTGACAGATTCACACAATTTGTGGGCATCCAAAGTGTTGCACTGAGAGTAGAATTTTGCTATCCAGCTTTGCCCAGAATAAAACTTGCTCTTTGGATTAATATAATTTTTGAAAGATCACAAAAGATTTCAGTACACCCAAAGATGTTTTAAATTTTGTTTTAACATTTAACCAAGCTAAGAATCCTATCAGAAGCTGAAATTTCTCACTTACCTCCACTCCCGAAGACCTGAAAAGGTTTCTTCTTGGAATGTAAAAGGGTATGAAAACCTGAGAATTCAATATATATTTGGAGAATAGCAATTATAATTGCTTTTCTCACTCTCTCTTCTTGTATGGGCTTACTTGTACGTGTGCCCGCTAAATATGGTACATGTATATCACTCAGATTAGAAAGCAAGCTGACCTTCATAACCATGTGTACTTATGCTCTGCCTAAGGATAAATACATTTTAGTGGAAGACTCTTCTATTCAGTTGGGTAAAGAGGCTTCATGCTGTAAGAAACATGCAATTTTATTTTCACATGGAATACTTTTTCATGAGAAGGGAAGGGAGATTAATCAGTTCCAGAAATCTACAGTTACTCGTTCATCTTAAATATAGGAGATATTCAGTACAACAGGTTTGTTCCTTAATTTTTGAAGTTTAAAGTGTTGAATAGCAGAAGAGATGTCACTCTCATTTCCTATGTAATCAAAAAGATGTTTTGCTATGTTTTTTTTTCTAATTCAGTTTTTGACTGTAAGAGTGGGGTTTTCACTGAGTTGACAGAGGCATTGATAAAGTAGAATTGGGTCAAAAAATATTTACTGCTGCTACTAAATCACCACTATTACTATTTATCTAAATACATTCATGATTTATAAGAGCTGTCCCAGAACAATTTCTTAGTTGAGCTCATAGTTGGATTAAATCTTACTAGATGATTGATTACATGTTAACTGAGAGGTGGTTATATCTTTTTTATGAGGCATGGACACGTTAAAGGTTATTTTCTCGCTTGTTGAGAGACGTTTTCTCAAATGTCTCTCAAAAAATGTAGGACTTTAAAGAGAGCTTTGAAAGAGCTTGCACTTTAAACGGTGGCTGAACTGAGAAACTGCTAAATATAAACAAATGGAGAAAAGCAGGAATCTGTGGTGGCGTGTGCGTTTTCCTCCCCAGCACGTGCTCGTGCCCACACACAGGCACAAACTGCCGGGTGCATCCTCACCTGAGATAAACTTCCACAGTTTGCAAAGCCACTCACAGTGCGTTGATTCATCTGTGATGGTAGTTTGAAAAAGCTTAATGATACCCTTGCTATACAACAGCATGAACAAGGAAGGAATTTAAAGTTGCTGCATTTGCTTTGAAGCAGACTTCCTTTGCTTCTTTAATTCTAGAATCAGAAGTTTATCACTTGGATGTAGCCCCATATTTCCATTAGAAGTGACCGTGTCAAATTAGGAAGTGTGTGTTTCCATTTAAAGGCAAATTTGTAGGAAGAAGGATAAATGCCTGCCTGCATTATTTGAAGCTTGGCTGAGATATTTGTAGATTTATTAGGGACAAAAGTAAAGACGACATGTCCCTCCTCATTCTAAGGTGCTCCACGCTTTTCTCTTGGCTTTTGCAGGCACTTTGCCCCACTACAGGGTAGGGCTCTGATGTCTCTAGAGCAGAATGGAGGCTAATTCAATTGTTGTATGTTGAGACACTGTGGACTCCAGTCGAAAACCCTTCTGAAACATTTACTACATTGCTGATTTATTTTCCTTGTGGGCACAACTCTCTAACTGCCCTGGAAGCTCACAGCTGTGCTGAGTGACTGGTGACAGTATTTATACTGCTTGTGGGGCATTCTTCTGTATTCTACCCCATTGTTCCAGTGTCTCAGGATCCATCACATCCATCCTCAATTTTAACAAATTATTGCAGTCATTTGGGTTGGTGGGTTTTCCAAAATTGTTTTGCTGTCACATTTTGGAGAAAAGAGAGAAATCCTTAGACTGTATATTATTGGTGCCTCCTGAGGTCTTGACGTAGGAAGAAAAAGATCTGAACAACTTAAGACAAAAAGAATTTTCTTGTCTCAAAACATGTAATCTAAAAAAGCTAATAATCACAAGAGATAAACCTCTTTGTGCTCATTTGATAGCAATTACATGTTTTATACCATAACCTACCCACAAGAATTTTATTTTCATAGGTGAAGACAGTGTGAACCTCTCATGTCTCTCAGTAATTTTACAGTGATTTCCTCTGTAGGAATCTTAATGTCACACACCAGTGACTAGTCCAATCACTTGTCTCCACTGATATTCATAGGTATTCCATCAGAAGGTAAAATTACTCTACAGCGCCTTTTTTTGACAAAACTTTGCAAAGCTTTCATCCTCAGGGAATCTTTTCCTGACTTTATTTTATGCTTTAAAGTTCAGGGATTGACACTTGTCATTTCAATGTAGCAGATAGAAATGTAAAACTTTTAATCCATACCACAGTACAACCTTTCCCTGAAAATGCTTTTTATGCCAGTAGTGAGCTTTGCTCGGTTATTCGATGCAGGAAAACCTTTTTCAGGTTTATGTAATTCTCACCTTTTCAAAAACAGTGGGACAGATCAGAGTGGATGGTGCCCAGTTTGGGCTCTGATCTGGCTGCCTGATCTCAGTATTCCTTGCATCATGCTTTAGAGATGGTCTCGCATCTGCAGAAGCCCGAAGGCTGGGAGCGCACACAATAAGAATCTGTCCCTCTGAAATCCAATAGGAGCTGCTCCCAGCTTGGCTCATGAGCAAATCACCCATATAACTCTGGAAAAGATGAGGTTTCCACAAAAGTTTTGGGGGGAATTGCATTAACTAGCACAAGTTGGAAATCAATTGTTGTGATTTCTCTGACTGACTGTGACTGGGATGCAAGTCTGGTTTAATGGAGAAGAAAAGAAGAAAATGGTTGAACAGACCTGATATGAATTTCCAAATTAGCTCTTAGCCAATGGCGTATTGTTGTGGCATCATAACAACAGTCACAATGTTTTTCAGAATGAGAAAAAAAAGAGCATTTCTTCCGGAGGACGGAAATTACTGGTGTGAAACAGAAATGTGGATGACGTAAAATCCCAGAAACTGAGGTGTATCTGACAGCACAAGTCTTGTTGAGGCCCAATCTGATTCAGAAACTGTAATTTGCTAATTCATACACCACAGGAAAATGTATCTGTCATACATGCTAGCGTGCCAGCAGCGTTTTGGCTTGTGATTCCCTTCTGCCAGCAGGAGCTGCGGTGTGAGGTGTGGGATCTTCCCAGTGCTGGAATGTGCTCCTGGCCCTGGTCCATGTCGGGATCGACCTGCACTGCCATGTCTGCCAGTGCACCTAGGTGAGAAGCCAGCCTGAAATAAACTGAATGGGAAAACTGGGCAAAACTCCATGGTGGAAAGAGCAGGGAAATGGATTGTTGGTTTAGAATACAGTAGAATAAAATATTTCAGTTTGTAGAGGCTTACAATGACCATCAAGCCCAACTGCCTGATTACTTCAGGGTTGTTCATGATACATTGAAGGTATTTCTTGAGTGACTTTTGGGCTAGGATTTTATTTTGGATGGTCTAAGCTCTCTGATGTGGGAAGCAGGTAAGGCAGTTGGCAAAGGCAGTGCGTGTGAAATTCACCCTCCAGGCTTCACTGAGGCTTTTATCAGAGCGCTATATGCGTGTCTAGCTTTAGTTACTGGATGGTATACAGAGACAAGACAGGTGTGCGGCATTTATTTTTAGAGAGCTTCTCAGAAAAGAGGAGGAAAGCTGCATGCAGCAAAATTTTACTCTGGCAGCACAACATAAAAATAATTTGCTTTCTGTCTGCAAACAAATTTAAATCCTTATTTTGCTGTATTAAAAACAATGTAAAATGAACAGTTAGCATAAATAAGTCTCACTGCTCAGTGGACTCTCAGCTACATGTGATAAAGAACGTAGATGCCCATATGTTTAGATGCTGCAAATTGAATATTTAGCCAACTGGTCCCTGGAATGGAAGCAAAAATATAAAGTTAAGTGCTTGGACCCTTTGAACAGCACACAGTCTCAATGAAAGGGCTTGTTGAAAAAAACCAAATCCCTCACAGCTAAGTGGAGACCTGCCAACTTGAAAACAGTAAGCCAAGGGGCATGGTGCTAATTTTGACCATCTCACAAGACCTGGCACCCGTGGAGGCAGCCGTTTGCTCGGGGTCTGAATCCAGGCTGGTTCCACTGGGAGCAGGGATGATGCAGGCACCAGGCAGAGCTGCCAGAGGTGCAGGGAGAGGAGAGAGTGCTGTTCTTGCTATGTGGGGAGTGACTCACAAGTTCACGTTGCAGCACAAGTGAACACAGAAATCTCCCATGGGAAAAATGCACTTTGTGCCTCTGAGAGCTGTGGGAGGCAGCAGGAGAGGAAAACTGGGTGCTTTGGATGTGTGAGCAATGATGTGGGACAGACTTTCTGGGGATCCTGCACCTCCAGACTCTCAGTACATCCCTCTGCTGCAGTTTTACTGCCTTTGGGGCTTCCTCAGCTTCTCACTGCCTTGATCTATCCTCAGCTTCTCACTGCTTTGGGTGCTGTGGTGTATATCACAGAGGGATGGACTCATAGTGGCAATTTCTTAATTGCCTTTCTTCTGTGGTCACAGCTTGCTGAAATACTCCTCCAGATTATGGGAGCTGTGGTAGTCAGATTTGGAAAGGAAGTCTGTGTGGTTTTGCAGAAATTTGCAGCTAATAAAATGATAATAGGGAAATTAAGAGAGAAAGATGACTACAGATCTGACTAGTTGATGATTAATCTGGTCAATGTGGGGAGACATGATCTGTGGATTAAAGTCAGTGGTAATCTCTGGTTATGAACACTGAAAAGCAAAGCTACATTACCTGTATTTTCAGAATGAGAAAGAGGAGACATTGATGGTAGCATTCAAGAGTCACAAAATATCCCTATGATATAAAAGTATATTAGTAAATGCTGTCTGTACTGCAATTGCCAGGTCAGGTCATGCACTTGTGGCTCTGAGAGAGGGGAGTATAGAGTCCAGATCTTGAAACAATTGTCATGAACCACAGAAAACAGGTATTTAGCATGTATGAAACAACAATGGCATCCAGCTCCATTCAATACCTTGACTCCAATAATTGTTCTCAACTACAACTGCTTGTGTTGCTGAATTCCCGGTTTCTGGTAAATAAGGAACAAATTGTGCTTGGAATCAAAGTATCACTAAACAGTCAGTTCTATAGGTTAGAATGTAACTCTTCCAGCGAAAAACTTGAATATTTTATGTTTACTGAAAAAAGGTCTTGGAACAGTAAAGTATTTCTGAAAATCCAAACTGATCTCAAGAAATCCCCAAGATACAATCAATTTACACTGAACTCTGAAGCCATATCAGGCATTGCTTGCTTCTAAGCAGAGATTATTTCAGAGAGCATTGTAACTAGATTTTTGAAGTTTCTTAGATATTTACTTCCCACTGATTTCATAAGAAACATCTGTAATTCTTGATTTCATCACCTACCTGCTTTAGCCAGTGTGGTTCTAAATACCGCACACGTAAAAGCTGTGGCAGGATTGAGAAACAAACCTGAACTCCAACTGCTCTGCAAAATCCTTTCAAAACATTCATTTTAGGTCTTTTAATAAATAATTACAGAGAAGTAGCATGCCAGAACCTGATAATCTGCAAATGTGACGATATTAGAAGCAACTTGCTGAATCTCCAGGCTTTTCCACATATTTGAACAGTATATCCTCCCCAGTTTGATACCTATTTCCCTGTAATTCATTTTTCTCAGACTGAGGAGAGGGTTTCTTAACAGAAATTATTTGCTTACAATTGTGAACAAATTCTTGTTACTGTAGTTTCCATGAAGGCATAACATCACTTTTGCCACTCGTCTGGTTATTGGATTATGCCAGAAAAAAAATTAAATTAAATGGTAACCTTATACATTTGTCCTTTTGATGAGGGAAATATTGCCAAACATTGTTTCTGTTTCTCTCCTCAGTTAAACTAGTTTTGAGTTCTAGGGAAGTTCAACTGATTGCAATCAAACATATATGAGCAATTTGCAACATGTATGTCTACAAATCAGGAGGAAATCTTCAGTTACTGCATATTTAAGATGTTGTAAGCCAAGATGCGTTAGAGCAAGAAAGACATTTGCAGGACTCACAAAAGTATTCCAGGCACTTAGTACATAGATTTATAGTCTCAGACACAACAAGGGGGTATGATAAGACATAAGATTTTTGAAGTCATTCTAGGGGGTCAACGTGCTATTACTTATATGCATGTATGAAACAGAATTGCAATACACTGATACATCAAAGAAAAATGTTATGCTAGCGCTTTTCTTTTTAATTAAATTAACAGAAAAAATAAATTAACAGAAAAATAGTTATGTGAGCCTCTGCAGGGATCTTTTTTCCATTTTTCTTTTTTTTGTAAAGTATTGAGAAATCAGTTTGTTTAAACGTTAAGCTGTTCATAGGAAAGTAAGACCCTGGAGGTTAGAGAAAGTGTTGTCACTCAAATCTGTTCTCCCAAAGAGCAATTACTGTAGTCATTAATGTGCCTTGTTCCAAAATCTAGTCTGACATTAAATACTACTTGAAATGTTCAGAAGACAGTTAAAAGGTAGGAATGGATCATTTTCTCATGCAACATGTGCTGAAAAGCTTCCCCGTGCATTCAATCATCTGGCTTCACAAATCCTAGTGGTGCTCTTCTGAAGCTGTTATGGAACATATTGGTTGCATATTTCATTTGTTTCTGGCAAGAATAATTAGACGAATGTTTAATTAGAAGTGATTTTCTTTCATGAATCATGGCCAGCTGACTGAAGGGTTGATGACAGTCCATATTAACCAATAATACATACATCAGAATAACTCTGACTTGCTAGTATAACAAAATTATAGGTAGTTTAGAAATGCCCCAGCAGAAGGATAAATCCCCAGTCAGTATAAATCAAAGATTCACTGAAGTTGACGGGACTATTTTATTAGAAACCTCCTAAGAATCTGGGAAAATTCACTGCAATATTATTCAGAAAGATTCCTGCTTTGCTGTGCTCTCTGTCTTGGATTCAAACCCCTGTAAGGCAAAACACAATTCCCCCTCACGCCTCTCCCTGCACACAGCTTTGTCCACACATTCCCATTCCTTCAGTCCTGTTCATCTCTCCCATCTTGGGATGCAAGTCCTCCTTCCGCCTGCACCCCTCACATCCAGAAAAAGCCCCAGCTCCTTTATCCCCTGCAGGTAAATGTGACTGTGCAGCAGCATGGCCAAGACAAACTCCCCCTCCCCACTCCCGCCATGCTCTCACCTTGTGATGTCATCGTGGGGCCCGAGGGATGCAGGGCAGGAAAATGAAGCAGAGGATCTCCAGGAGAGGGACCCTAAAGCTGCCTGTGGTGAGGGCAAGCAGGATCTGCAGGCAGCTGAACCTGCGGTCCCTGTGCAGGGTTGCTCCTGCGGTTCTCCCCACAGCTGTGTATGGGAAATGGCTGACTCCTTGGCAAAGTTGGTTTAGATGGCTTTGGATGCATTTCTGTGGTGATTCAGGGATTTTCCAGGACCTTTTCTTTATATAAACACCAAGTAAAACATGTCTATTTTTACAGTACGCTGGAAACTTCATCTCCTTTTGTGAAGAAAATCCACTTGTTTTACATCCCACACTTCTCCCAGGTTTTCCAATTAACCTTACAATTTATGGTTAGAAGGACCATACATACACATTCATTCCCAATTGTTACCAACTGCTCTGGACCATGGAACATTTGCTTGCTCTGGGGTACCAGCAAGGAAACAGTAATTAACTGAGATAGTTGCTGCTTTCCCTTGAAAGCTAAAGAATGGGATTATGCTCTTGATAAACTAATAGGCTTAAATCAATTCAATGTAATTAATAGGAACCCTTGATAACAGGAAGACACCTCCAAGCCTTCACTGTGAACTTTTCCCATTACTTCAAAACTGCAGACAATGGAGATAAATGAAATTTCAATTCTGCAGTTGTAATAGAAAGGGTAGAGGATAAAGTATGCAAGAATCAAAGCCTAAGTTGAATGACCATATTCTAATTAATGATTGTTATAATTCTTCTGACATCTGCAGAGCCCTCTGCAAACTTGAGCTTTTTTGTGAGTTAGGCAAGTGCAGCCCATGCTGAACTTGAACCTTCTCTTTTCCTCAGAGTCTCTTTGCCTTTTTCCATCTGAAAGGTTTGTTATCAGATTTAATGAAAGCAGGAACAGTGGTGAAGGCAGGGCACTGCTCTCCTTTGCATGACTTGTTAAAGGAATGGGGCCATAGTTTGTGATGCAGCTTCAAGGGCTTGTCAAAGGTACACCTTGATCAATAACATGGTGCTTACAGGAGGGTTTAAATGAATTTTGAATCCTTGTGTCAAAAAAAAAACCCAAACTTTTTTTTCCAATGTTCACCTGGAATGGAATTCAACACTTTCTCTGTGTGTGTCTCAAATGTTGAAGGGATGAGCACCTCACAAAGAAGACAGCTGTAGCTGCTTTGTTTTAAATTGCTGCTGCTGCCCTCTCTATCCTCTTTAAAGAGCCACCCAGCTGATGAGACCTGTGGGTTCAGCATCTTTCAGCAGAAGAACATGCTTCACTCTGTCTCCAGCAGTCAGGACCACAGGAGACGTTGGGTGACTCACTGGCACATCCTTTCTTATAAAACAAGGATTTCCAGGGTAATCCAGCTGGATAGCATAAAGGCAGGCAGGAATTGACACTAAATGACTAAGGCATTAGTAACGAATACCTGAGATCTAATCCACGATTTTAAAGTTGTATACTGTCCTTCAAACAATGGAAAATGAAAAAAAAAGGTCTTACAAGTACCAGAGTCCATATGTCCACTGGTCTGTGGGCTTCAGCAGAAGACAAATGACTCCTAAAGCCTCACCTGAGGTGACTGAGACCTTGGCAGACAGTGGCCCCCCTCTCACATCTCAGTTTCTTTTCTGTCCCTACCCAAAGTGACACCTGTTTAAGATCCTACTCAGAGCTTCTCAAGGGTCCAAGCACTTCACCTGGGGCTCCATTTTGCTTAGTTCTTTCTCTTTTGTATTTATTTGTTAACTGTGAACCTCCCACAGGACTATTTGCTCCTGTAGGAGCCTGAAGTTGAACTCACATCCCTAATCTGGGATGAGTAGCTTGCTATTCAAAAATACAATCTGTTCATCTTACTCTCTATAGAATTGCTTATTTTTTCATTACCATGTTTAATTTTACAGAAACACATTTCCCCCTCCTTCCTTTGAGTTGCCTACTGGCTGTTTGGGTTTCAGTCTTTCTAACTTTTGACCAGATAATGTCTGCTTGTACAAAATCCTTTTATTTGGTACCCAGTTCCAGTGGAATCAGGAAATTTCCCCAGTAATACAAAATACAAACCCTGGTTCCTTGCTTGTGAAATTGGACAAGGAACACTTTGCTACGCCACAGAAATTTTGGGAAGGTTAATTAATAAATACTGGGAAAACCTCAAAGTTAGTGGGATAATACTAAATAAATAACACTGAAATGATTAAAAGCTTATACAGCAGTCCGAAGGCTGAAACAATTCAGGGAGAAAGTGTTGTGACAAGGCTACAGCATGGAGCAGAAGGGCAGCTGGGAAGAATACAGAACCATACTGAAATATTTTTGGGAGGGTATTTCATCCCATGAATGAAAGAAAGTATTGCCATGTGAAAACCAGCAAGGTTTTGCTTCTTGTCAGCTGCAAGAGTGGTGAGGTAGGGAAGCTCCATACAGTGATTTACTGCTTCTGCCTAATTTTGTTTTTCATGGATGGTGGGGAGGGAGGAGGGAGGGCTGAAATGGAGGGCAGTGATCTAAAATACAAACAACCAGCACAATTAGCCAGCTTTATAAGGTTAACCTAGCTCTGCCTTCAGACAGAAGGGAGGCAAAACAGCTTTATTGCCTTAGATTGCCTCTGTCTATAAATCTTAAGCACATTTAACTCCACCCTGTCTTCTAGGCAATAGGCAACTGTATTAAGTACATTCATTTAAAGCTTAAGTTAAGGTAGGCACAGAAACCACCCACTGGTTAATTGCTCCTGTGCACTATTAGGAAGAGGACATGCTCCTAGTAAACCTTAAGGTCTTGTTTTTCAGGGATTTGGGGTGGGGAGTGGTTTTAGTTTTGGTTTGGTTTTTACTTTTTACAGTATGTACTTTTTGCACACGCTAACCTGACACGAAGCATGTCTCAATAGTGAGGTTAAACAGGTACAGCTGCCACACCAACAAAAGAGCTGCTGGTGCTTCTTCAAGCTGCTGCTGAAATAGTGTTTTAAATTCTCTGAAAGATACTTTAGCTTACCATGTCCAAATAAACTAATATTTTTATGGCAAACATTTCCCCATGCCAGTAGAAACACAAATATATCTAAATAAAGGTGGCTTGAGTAGAAAGGCACGGTTGCTAGGTAGCCACTGTCATGATAGTGAAGGTACCAGTGAAGCACAGAGTCTCTTGTAATTGCTGAGATCCATTTTTCATTCTCCTTGAAAGTGAGTCTTTATTTTTTTTTTTTTTTCCTGTACAGATGACAAGATCATCAGCTCAGCAGGAAGAAGTCTGCAGAAAAACAAAAGCAAGAGGCTGTACTGTGTCTGCCCATGGACACAAGGATTTTTTAGATGTATCCTGGAAGCTGGGGGACATTGGTGAAGGAGCCATGCACTTTAGTTATAGGGGAATGGTTAGATATGATAACAGGCAGCAAACAAGCACTGGTTCTAACTTCCAGTGCTCCATGATTGCCAGTACAAACTGGTAGAGCAAGGAAAGGAAGTCACCAGAGCATAAGTCTGGTTGCTCTTGTTTCAAGAGCTATGGAAGCAGCTGTAGCCTGGGGCCCTCCTGTTAATCCTGGCTTCTGAGGTTCTCCTTTGCTCCTCTGGGCAGTGACAGTGTTCAAAGAGGGAGGTGTACCTGGCTGTGAGAAGAAATGCTGCTAATCAAATCACACCTTAGCTTAAGCCCTTTCTGTCATCTTTGGTGTAAATGGGTGACAGCTAAACCATAGGCTGGCTAGAAATTAATTCTCTTTTTAAAGATCACATTAAGCCCGTGGGGCTGGGAATATATGAAATCACTGCAAGCTATTTACTTTGATCCTGCTGAAGTCCTCCTTGGGGCAGGGGGTAAGGGCTTGGGTGTGCTGGGGCTCTGTCAGGCTACAGAACTCATCCTCTGGACAGTGGAGATAACTTTGCTCATTGCACTAAAACGGGAAATGAGATACAGGGAAGATTAATTGGTTTGCTCAGAGATGCACAGAAAGTTTGCAACTATTTGAGGAACTGAAACCAACCCCAGATGGATCTTGTAGCACAAGCAATTATTTCTATTTATTTACAGTTTGTGTGCAAGTCACATTTTATGGTATGGTCTTAAGAGACGGCTGCTTTTTAAAACATTTACCAACTGAAACAATAAACTATAATTGCTCTGGTACAGAACTCCTTACTTTGCAACTCAGTTTAAAAACATCCTACCCTGTCTCCCGGGGTGTGAAAGATTCAGTAAGATTTCCCCCACAGGAAAGATTAAAACAATGTATGAATAACAAGTGCAAGGAGTCAGGGATCCCTTTGCAGAGTGTGTTTTGCACAGGCACACTGTCAGTGTTATGCTGTAGTCCAAGGACAAGTTGTTGATGGATAGGTTGGAGCTACCAAATATTTTTTCTCTGCACCAGATGACTTCATACAAGCAAGATTGCTGTAATACATACAAGGTGGATTCTTGGCTTTCTAAGTCTGCTGGTGAGGAGGAAAAGGGCCATCTTTTAAACAGCAAAAGTTGCACATTGCAGGTTTGAGGCCCTGTGTGGAACTCTGAATAAGCAGTTGGAGAAACTGAGACTTGTTATTCATCAGTGTCCAAGCATAGCAGATTTTATGGCAGAGACTAGATTTTTTGCATGGGGGACCCTTTACTCTTGGGATTCAACTGGACTTTCAAAGCACTCTAGTACTGTTTCGTTAGATTTTTTTATGTTATCCTGGCATTGTGCCTCCATCCTACCTGAAAAGATACTCTTGGGTCAGAGGAGTGTGTCCACTCAGCCCATGGTTTTCTGAAAAGACAGCAAACAAACCTGACAATTATATCTCAGTCAGCCGTAAGACCACAAACTCTAACCCACCCAACCCCAAAGGTTTAATGGGATTTGCTTGAGAGCAAATGGGTTTTAATAAGGCTCTTTCAGGTTCTTTGGGAAGCAGGGTCTCCATGCCATCAGTGTAGTGGCTGTGTGCAACATCTAGAGGAGACAAAAGGCAGAAGTGCCACATTTTCATTCTGGGCACATCCAGAATGACCTTGAGGACTTGCACAACCCCTCTGGGTGAAGATAACTGTGTCCTGACCACTGTGGTTCTCCATCCATGTTGGGTTGAACTGTGTTTTTCTTGCTGTGAAGGAGAAAAGAGGAGACAAGAAGACAAATAAGAAAGTACATTCTCATGGTTGTTCAAGATGCCCAAAGGGATACACACAGCTGTGGTGAAGGTTGGCTGCAGATGCCTGCAGAGCTAGTTGAAACAGATGAATGTCAGGCTTTGAGCTGACACAGTGGGACATTTACTCAATAAACACTTGGGAACAGCTGCAAAGGCCTGCCCAGCATTTCAGGAGGCCCTAATTTCTCCTCAGCATGTTAAACTCCCTGGTTGACTGGCATGTAGGGAGTTAAGGAAGTCACTGCTCAGTTAGTTTAGTAGCTTTATCAGCTTAGTGTGAGTCTCTACTTAAGACAATGGTTAACCACTTATCTCACTAGAAGTGTGAGGCGTGGCCTCACGGGCAGTTATTTTCACAGGAAATAGTATCCAGAGCAAACACATTGATTATGCAGCTCCAGCAGATGATTCAGCAAACATAGATAAGCCTCTTGCTCTGGTGAAGGCATGATGGAGAGGAGAGCTCACAGCTCTCCCTGGTGTGTGCTGGTCCAACCTATGACTTAATGAGCAGGCAACCATAGTTTATCAGTGTCGTTGATCTCTAGCACAGCATTAAAGCAGTAATTCAGGGAATACTGAGTTTTCAAAGCACTGTAACACACTCATAAAATAATGCTCACAACATGACTAAGAGCTAAATATGCCCTATCAGTATTTTATGGCTGGTGAAAATAAGCATAAGAGGAAGAGAATAATGCAGCTCAACACCTTGGGACCAGGAAAGAGGAGGTCTCCAGTCCCACCCAGCTCAGTGCCCACCATGCCTGGAATGTCCTGCCAGTGGTGGGACTGCTCTTTGACCTTTGTCTCTTGGTTGTGGGCCTCAGATAAAAAAAATAAATGGACAAAAATGGCCTCAACCATGTCAGTGACATGACTTTGGCATGAGTCCTGCTGTGGATGCCAGGTTCCCTCCTTTTCCCTCTCAGCTAAGGGCACTGCCTTCATCCCAGGGCTTGTTTCTAATACCATGGTACCCCTGTGTCCTGATGGTGCCATGTGTGGGAACTCACACTTCTGGGGATGCAAAAGCTGACTGGAATGTATCTCTGTGGCACCACAGCTTTTTTCCTTCATTCTGATGCTCCCACCAGATTAATCTCCTTTCCAGAGCTCTGTGAAGTATAATATCAGCATCTGAGGAAGAGGCAAGCAGATGCTGATAGCTGAGGATCACACATGTGGTGGCTTTGTGGTCTTCTCACGGGTAGGAAAAGCCATGATTTCCTATGGGATCACCTCTTGCACAGCAGTGCTGAGCACTTCCAGAAGGAGATGCCCCAGCTGCAGAGGAGCAGCCAGGGGCTGCTCTCTGCCAGAGCTGCTGGCTGTCTCACGTTCCCCCTCCAGAGGAGCCAATTGATTACCCTGTAATCAATTTGGCATCTGGGAAACTCTCTCCACCTAAACGTGCATTTTGAAGAAAGCATTCTTTTGATCAAACAGTGCCTCCTCAGATTACTGCCAATCAGAATGAGCTTTCTCTGAATGAGCCTGATGCTGCATGACAGAGAGCGATCAAGTTTCTCCCAAACCGCCTGGACCAAGTGGAAAAGCATTGCGGGATTTGACAACAGCCTCAGCAACAAACAGCTCATTTTATAGGTACTTGTTAACCATGAGAAACCTTTGCTGAGCACATGCTTAGGTGACCAGATGCTTGTCAGGCTCCCGGTGGAGTAATTTTAGGAGAAGTATGGAGATTTCTACTTAAGAAACAATATATATTATAGGTATTTTACATGTTTTATCCTCAGAACAGCAACATTTGTTAGGACTTGCTATAAGTAAAGTGGGGTAAAATCTGTGAGTCTGAATTCATAGGAAAGATTATAGAAAAAACCTGTGCAAGTTAAGATGAAAAATCTGTCCTCAGCCACAAAGACATTAGTGATTACTAAGGCTGAAATCTGAAATCAATGCAATGTCTCTTAAAGGAGTGTCTCTAGCTAGAGGTATTTATTTTCTATTTACCTGCTTCCATCACAGCCTTTCACAACACTGGAAATTGCACTACCAAGGCAAAACTTTCAACCAAAACAGGAGACCTGTGAACACTAAGGATGGAACTTTCTCAGCAGCAAGATGCAGAGCATGAAACTCACCTCACAGCAGGTAACACTGATTGTTAAACTCACCATACTTAGAGTTAATATGCATCTTCTTGCTGTGATTTAGCTTTTAGTAGAAAAAGTTATTCACAGGCACAAATAAGAATGACAAAAGACAGCTAGTAATTATTATCAACACAAGAAATGTTTGCATTTAGCTAGGGAGAAAGGAAGAGATTCTCATTGATACTTGCATATAATTCTGGCAATTAGACATCATGTCACTAATTACCTGCCTTTATAGGATTTTAGAACAATTTTCTAATCTCTCCCCATCCCACGTCTTAATTAGCTCCTACTTTCCTGTCATTGACTCCCAGTTGTAAGAAGCAGCTTAGGTGAGGATAGCCAAATTTCAGTCTGCTTCCTCCAGCAGCTTGTCATAAAGGCTTGTATTAATGTCACATTTTACTGCATCCATCAACATTAAGCAGATGCTAGCCACCAGGTAACAGCCAGCTCTCCACACTACCACGTGTCCTGCCACTAGTCCTAGGCCACGTTTCTAGAGTACATTTTCCTCTGCCACTGCTGCAGGGTAACAAAGGGTAATGAGTGTAGACTTTCAAAATCAAATCCTTCCCACAGGAAACTTCTTGTCAGACAATGCTGGGTGAAAAAATTAATGAAATTTGAGATTTTCAAACTTTCCACAAATGGTGAGCAAGGGTGGTCATATCCTGCAGTTATAAAGCTTGTTGATTTTCTTGTAGGAAACACTCATGCCTCACTTCTAAAATGAGGCAACCAGCAATGACTGAAGGTCAGAGATTTTGTGGGAATGCCTGCCAAAAACTTTTTTTTATTCATCATTGGTGCATCACTTAGAAATAAATGTTAGTTAAAAAAAGTCACAGGTTTTGGAAATGAGTTGCAGGGGTTTGCTTAAATTACAATAAAAAGAAAATGAAAAATAAGGTCTCAGCAGAATTTCCTGCCCCCAGAACACTAATTTAGCATTATTATATGAGTGAACTGTGAAGGTCACGGGTGCAAGACAAGGCACTGAGTGAGTGGAGTGGGCGAGTTGTACCACCCAGTAATGAGGAAGCCCAAGTCAGACAGCAAGTGATTATGAAAGTGTTTCATACACTCTAGAAACCGAACACAGAATAAACCAAATGTGCAAGAACGACTTCGGTACTTTCAGTATTAGTCGTATACTCTTAGATATGAATGCAAAAATGAGTCATCGTGCTTGAACATCTTTCCCCCTCTTAAAGCAATTTACATATATTGATAAAAGATGCCTATTTTTAATAGCAGAAACTCAGGGGTTTTTTTTGTATAGGTGTGGCAATTCCACTATGTGAGCTGATGGTGCAGGTGGCAGTCCTGGACCCTCCCAAGTTCACTTGTGGCCTCTGGGAGCTTCTCCCTGACTTCTCCACGCCTTTCCTTGCATCATCTCCCCACTGTAGCAACACAGTGATGGTATTTGCCCTTGGACATATTTGGGCTGTCATAGCTGCATGCTGTGGGATTCAGTGACACAGGTCTCAAAGGTGCTCGAAAGCAGCTCAGCTAAGCAATCCTGGCTTCCCTCTGTAGTGCCTTTGGCAGGAGAGAAGTGCCTTACATGGGAGCGCTGCATGGTGCCCAAGTCAAATGGTGATGCTCCTCCTGAAGTCAGCTGTCACTGCAGGCTCCCTTTTTTAGCTTGAAACTTTCTAAGCAGACAGATGAAGGTTGCCTGGGAGGTTCTGTCACATTTTGGACAATGTGCACACGCACATAGAAAAGCCAGCTCCCAGTCACACTTAGATCACCATGATTTTGATAGTAGCTCCAACCCTGAACTGCTGTGACTACGAGGAGATCCGGGTGCCCAGTTGCACCGCACCAGTGGTTGGAAGCCTGCCTTTGGTTTCAGGCTGGCTTTTACTGTTTCCCCCACTTCTTTGCCTTTCCCCGATGCCCTAGAGAGACTGGTGCATAGCATGAAGTATAGCAGGCCTTTGCCAATGGCCCTAAGTAGGCCAAGCAAGTCCACTCTGCTGTACCAAGATCCCTGACAAAGGCATCAGGAGAAGGTGTGTGGGACACCCTTCCATGGTACTGTTGTGAATGCCTTATCCCTGGAAATCTTCAATTGGTTGGGGCCCTGAGTGGAAGTGGGCAGCAACCCCAAAACCTTCCCCTGCTGGGGGGTCTAACCAGACAGTCTTTAAGGTCTCTTCCAACCCAAAGCATTCTAGGCTTCAGTGGTCCTGTGCTTGTGGGGCTCAGGTACACGTGAGAAGCTGGGTTTCCGGAATTTCTTCAGCACTGAGAGCCAGGGCCAGATATTCAAACAAGTTCAGTTGCTTGCAAATTTTCTTTTGCAACTAAGGGAAAAAAAAAAGAGTCTGAGTAGGACCACAATGGGAATTATATGTCGAGGGCTTTACTGAGAATTGCCCACTTAGTGCCTCAGCAAGAGGTGGGCTCATCTGAAAATTCAGCTCCAGATGTTGGGCTGAATACTTAAAAATTTAACCCGGATCTCCTTTGAAAATCTGGTTCTGTGTGAGAACATCTGTCACTGAAATGGTAATCAGACTATTATCCATGTACAATTTTACCATTTACATATTTTAATGACTCTTGACTCTTTCAAGCAACTTTGAGAACCAATTTTCTTCAAGTGCAAGGGATATATTTTCAAAGGCAAACACAGCTCAAATGTTAAAGCTTGTAAAATCTGTCCCCTGGACCACTGCAAACTGACCATGTGCTGTTACCTGGGGGCTCCTCTTCACTTATGAATGGGGATGGTGGAAGTGGGAGGGAGCATCAGGAATGTCTCTGGCAGTGTCCAGTGAGTAAGCTCCCAGACTCCTGACGTCCCTCAGCCAGCTGACTCGTCTATCCTGTGGGGACCAGGAGCGGGGCTGCTGCCAGAGCCTGCAGGGGTCATCCCTGAATTCTGCAGGCTCCCTCGTGGGAAGGAGCTGATGCCTGTTTGTGCCAGGGAGGGGGCCATCTGCCACTCCAGTGACTGCAGAGGGCGTGGAGGAGATTAGCCTTACTCTTCAGGTTTTTGTGAATCCCTCCCCACTTGCATCATCTGGCAGAATATCAGGCAACAAAGAGAATGAACTAATTCCTGGAAACTCCTCCCCGCACATTTTCTCTGAATGGGGCTTTATATGGCCAGGGGCAGGCTGAGCCTTGTTCTGGTAATAGAGGAGGGAAGCCACCACAGTGCCTTCCTGAGACACTGACTGCCAGCAACAGGCAGGATTGTCTCTGCTGTTGTGTTCTGCAAACTGCTGACAAATGCAAAGGCATTTTGCTGCATGAGAAGGATTTACATACGCTTTTATTTGTATAGCTGACATCTCCTTTGTTTGCACAAAACAAAATTTCCATATTCAAGTCCCTCATTAAACACACACCTTTATCCAAAAATGGCATGCAAATTGTAACATAGCAGGCATTGAAGATCTACCACATAACTTTTATTATTGAGCAGATCAGACACGGAGATGCCCAGACCTGAGGCCAGTTTGTGCTTGCTGAGCTGACAGTTCAGAAGGAGAGTATTTTTATTTATAAAGAGTAAAGAGTATTACACCTGGAAGTAAATGAAATATAAAGTTTAAGCAGTCTAATACCATTTTTACAGTCCCTTTTAACCACACTTTAGATTAAATATTAGGCCTTGCCTTGCTTAGCTATAAAATAAAAACCAAATAAGAACATATGCCAATTGCACAAGCTTCCTATTACCCTACTTAGTTGCTGCATTAATACTCCTTTAAGCATGCCATTTCACTCATTTTATTGCTTCTTTCACAGTTTATGGTCAAATAAACACCACAATTCACATAAACCTTAGTTTGTCTCATGTATTTACATACATTTACCTGCATTTGACCTTGACCTGACAATCATGTGCACAAATCTTCATCTCAGTACTCATATGAAGCTTTGTTGCCTCCAGTGGTGTGCTGTCCAGCACATCAGCATTTCCTCATGCAAATCCACATCTTTCCAGTTTAGAGGCAAGGATGTTGGGTGGGACAGTGTCAAATGGTTTGCACAAGTTGAGGTAGATAACAGTAATCACTCTTCACTCCTCCACCAATGCTGTAGCCCCATCATAGAAGGCCACCAACTTTGTCAGGCATGATTTGCCTTTGATGAAGCCACGTCTGCTGTCACCAATGACCTCCTTATTTTCCATGTGTTTCATGACCTTGCCAGGCACAGAGGTGAGTCTGGCCAGCCTGTAGTCACCCAGGTTTTCCTTTTTTCCCTTTTATAAAAATGGGGGGCTACATTTCCTCTTTTTCAGTCAGTGGGAACTTCACTGGATTGCCGCATCTTCTCAGCCGTGGTGGACAGTGGCTCTCTCACACCACCATCTCCAACTCAGGTGGTGTGGCTGGAGCATCGTGGAGTACATCAGCCTTCTCCATGTCCTAAGTAACCAGGTCACCTCTTTCCTTCCAGAAGGGGCTCACGTTTTCCTCAGTCTTCCTTTTGTCACAAGGGTCACTTAGGCACTTGGGATTGTGGCAGATGGCAAAGCACCTGACATCAACATTATGTTACAGCACCAATCTCTTCTGTCACTTTAGCCTAAAATCTGTTTTTACTCCTGTGCACCACAGCTTATTTAAAACTGACTTTTGAATGTGCTAGAACTTACAATAAATGGATTTATCATTGTGCTTATTAAGCTCTCAGCTGAAGATTAAAAAGGTGTAAAAAACCCAGTATACTTGTGTGGTATGGTGAAAGAAAATGGAAGATGATAACTGCTCTATATAGGAAGGAAAAAAGCAAAAGGCGTTTATAGGCAGTCTTCAAAATGCATTGATAGTGAGCATCTCATTGATTTCAAGTTTTCACAGGTCCAAATACCTCAAAGATGACATTCAGATTTGTATGGAAGCACTGTTACTATCCAGTGATGTCTATTATTAGCAAACAAGCCAGCCCTGACATTGGACACAGAATCAGTGCAGGATTACTTTAGTAACAAAAGTCTGCCAGGTACACTGCCTGAAAAAATCAGGCCCTGTGCCTTTTTTCCTCGGAGTAGGGGAGCCCTAGCACTCACATTTTGTTTTGGTGTGACACGACCTACCACTCTGCTTGCTGCTTCCACCTGAGCAGCGTTCGCAGTGCGGTTTGAATAATGCAACTCGCTCAGTTATGCTGACAGCATGTCAGAGAATATTGGAAAAACTGATGCCTTTTGATAACATTTTATAGAGGGCCCCGGCCAACACAGACACTGAGGATGAAGCAATATTTTGAAGTTAATGAGACAGCACAAGAGAAAAGAGTTACAGTTCAATTGCAGATTGCAGGAGGAAGCTCAGCCTGGGGTTTGCTGGGTGGTTTGAAGGCTCCCTAGGGCCCAGCTAATACAAGATTTGCACAGATTATAATGTTTGTATAAACTTCAACCCCTAGTTACTGATGAGGAATTCAGACTTCAGAAAAGAAATCAGCACAAAGTTGAAGCCATTAAGAAAGATGACAGCATGCCAGTGTTTTTAAAGCAATACAGGTTAGCTTAGAGACTCCTGGCTGAAAACCTGGTAGAAGTAAACACGTGAGGCAGGACTTACATTTAACCAAAATCTTGGAATTCCTTTCTGTAGGTGTGATTGCAGCTGTAACAGATGCCGTAAAATCACAGAGAATGAGGCATAAAAGTTTTGTGACCAGCAAGTGCTAGAGGCAGGACCAAGCTGGGAGACACACATTGATGAAAAGAAAAATATCCATACTTTTTCTGGATGCAAATTTAGAGACAAATAAGATAGAAGGTAAAGTAAAAAAAAATATATGAAACTGCTTTTTGATGAAAAGAATGAGCTGAAGAAGTGAGTACACTCAAGAGGACGATTACAGAAAAGGAAGATAGAACTGATACTTGAGTTGGCTGAAAACTTTTCAGTCAGCCATTAAAAAAAAACCCAGAAGAAATAAAAGTATTTTTCTAATTATGTTATATATTATGTAGGTTTTCCTAGAAAAGTTTATTTTAATAACAGTTCCTTAATTAAGAACATGCTCTGTCTTCTCCCAGCCAAAATGAAAAACATTTTTTAGAAGCTAATTATTCCTTTGAGGTGGAGTGAAAAGGAATGGGGGAAGTCTGTAAGGAGCATGGCATGATAGGAAATACCTTTGCAGAGGTTTTTTCTGACATTGTTGATCATCCCTGGTAAAAACCAAAAATCAAAAAAAACAAGATAAACCTCCTGAAATCAGAACTTATTTTGCATTTTTTAGCTGTTTTGGGACTGAAGGAAATACATTAAGCAAAAAAACTAATTATTGAAACTCTTCAAAGACAGAATTTTTTATGAGCCACTAACACGGGACATGCTTTCAGAGTAACAAACACATGTGCCTTTGCATACAACACACAGAGTGGGTGTGAGCTCTTTTATATCCACTTTTCATATGACTAAGTACATGGACTAGAGGAAAAAAAAGAGGAGGATCAGAGTCAAGTGCTACCCACATTTATTGTTCTCATTTAGGTCAGTGAGGCAATTCTGATGCACAATCCCTACTGCTAAAGCCATGTAATGGGAAAATGATTTCTGTTTGACTGGTGATGGAGAACACCACAATAACTTATTTATCTGCTCTGCACACAAGTGGGAACCAAAGCGTTGCTATCTGAGGCCATAAAGGGTTCTCAGACTTCAGCAAATTTGGCACTCGGTGACGGTGCTTCAGTGGCTCTTGCGGCTCAATAGCTGCACAAATAGCCCAAATGCAAACACGTTACCTAATCAGGTATCTGTGTACTCAGAGATATCACAGCCTACAAATATATGCTTTGATAAAGGAGAGTTCATGGTCCAGATATTCATTCTTATAGAAATGGATTACATAAAGTTGAAAATGAGGAAATAAGGACGTGACGGCGCAGCGTGTCAGCAAGTTGCTGCAAACAAACGTGGTCTTGGAGAGACAAAGATGTGCGGGCATGCATTTCTTCCATAACAAGTTTCTGTCCATGCTTTAAAAGTATGGACAGAGCCCAAAGAAGGCAAGAAAGAGATCTTCAGAGATACACAAATGGGATTTTGCACCACCAAAATATTTGTACCAATGTAGAAGCATAGCAGAAATGATGGGGCCACATATATTCTGGAGGGACACCTCCCCCCAAAAAAAAAAAAATCATAGGAATGAAAGAGAATTTTACTGGAGATCTGGTACTGAGAGCCACAGAGCAACTTGTGCTACTCTACAAAGCTCTGTTTATGAAACTTTCTGGTAAATTAGTGGCAAGTCTGAAGTCTGTCTTTATTAATCTTTCACTCTCTTCAGCCAAGATTTAAACAAAAGTGGAGGCCTATATTATACCGCTTTTCCAACAAATAGATGATTACACTTGCAGAAATGCACAATCTCAGCACCAGCTTTTGAATAACAAAGTAGGCATAATGTATTTCCCTCCATCCTTAGGTATCAATATTATTCACATCAGATTATTAAAGTGTCTCCTACAGATAAGCAGATTTAAAGTATTAAAAATGTGGAATTTTAATACAAACATAAATAAAGAGAATGCCTGCATACACACTTATTTAAAAGGTGAATTTTCTAAGAAGTGGGGATCATGGGCATTTTATCAACACTCAAGAAACAGAGAGATTGTAAGAGGAACAGAGAAGCTACTTAGATTGCATCCATTAGCACATGCAAAACTGCAGCTGAAATCAGGATTTGGCAGTTTGGTGGCTCCTGAATAACATGGCCTTGATACAGTCAGCCTTTACCCAAATACTGAACATCAGAAAATGACCACTGACAAAGTAACCTGCAAGAACTGTTTCTCCAGCACCAGCCTGTAACAGGTGGCTGAAGCAGTCTCCCCACTGCTCCAGATTCCTTTTCTGCTAATATGCAGAAATCTGCATGGCTATTTCTTTCCCAGACTGGCGTATTTGACAACATAAAATAAGCATGAACCATACATTATTTTTCTTTCACACTATCAAAAAACCCTTTCCCAGTTCACTGTAACTCATATTCCTTCTCTCTTGAATAGCAGTGAGCTGAAAAAACCAAGACAGCATACTTTTTTTCCCTGTTTCTGCCTGGCTTTTCTTTGGACCCAGTAAATCCATTTAATCCTTTCTGGGCTCAAAGGCTTCTTTGGCTTTTTTTATCTGGGCTTCTGACTCCAAGACAATTTGCCTCAGGGCCCTGGAGGAGGTTTTTTCCACATTGCACGACCCTTTGCTTGCTCTTCTCTGCAACCAACAGCGCTGTGATTTCGGGGGAGTGGTGCCAATTCAGAGCCTGACCCCACCCAGCACAAGCTGTCTGTGAGCCACCTCCAACCTGAAGCCATCCCCAGGAGGGTCAGAGGGCAGAAGCTGCCAGCAGGAAAGCCACTGAACATCCCTGTTGGCGTGGCAGCTCTGGTCCTGGGGATTTGGCCAGCACATGTCCATCCTCTTGTCCTGCTGGGTGCAGGTCTGCTCTCTCCCAAGGAGAACACTGCAAAGCAGGTCAGACACTTGCAGCAGTTCAGGACCAGAGCGGTGCCTTAGCTGGTCTTTTCCAGGCTGCTGATAGAGAAGTTATTCCAAGGACCTGATTGGAGTCATGTGTCTGGACATGCACCCTCACTGTGGATGCAGCTCATGGCAGGGCACCACGATCCCCTTGAGAGGATAAAAGGCATGGCCAACATCCTGCCCTGCTTTTCTGCCTGATCTGGCCACTGCTTCTGAAGTCCTTGTTGCCAGTGAAGAAAAAGTCCTCTGATCCTTCTGCTGGTGCTCTTCTGGCCTTGTTTTTTCAGTTTTCAGTCTACTTTTATCTTTTGAAATGAGGGGTAAATGTCGACTGGAAGATTGAAAGCATTTTATTTACGTTTAATTCTCAAATATTACAATTTTAGAAGTTAGTACCCCGAGGATAAATTAGCTGATTGCAAGCTTTGTTGACGTGGATGTTGGCTGATCTAGTCAGTCTATGACACGAAATGAGTTGTAATGAAAAGGAAAAAAATCAATGTTAAATAGGTTCTACACTTGTCTAAATATTTTTTTTTTCATAACATATTTGTAATGCTACTGGGAATTTTTTTTATATGGGAGATTAAATAAATTGGAGGCTCACAAACACTGTTAAAGCAAAAATTAAGGGCTTGATCCTGGAAGACTTCGTCGTGCTGGCCTCAGTGGGGATTCTTTCTCTGAATAAGAAGTTCATGAGAGCAAGCACAGTTTTAAAACACAATTGGGAGAATACAGCCATCTTCTCTTTCCTGAGCCTGTTACACAGGAACAATAGCACTATAATTGTACAGACAAATTGTTATAAAAATAATCAATTTTTACATACCCATGTTTTATTTTCTGGACTACACGTGTGTTTTGGATTTTCCCAGTGACTATATATACCTACAAATGCATAATAATGGGCCAACTGTCCATTCTATTTACATTTTTGATACTGTGCAAAATGCCTTTCAGCTGGTTGATTTTACTAGACAGCATTATTTTAAAAGAGCATTGTTGGATTCTGGCTTGGTGCACTGAAATATTCTTGCTGAAAATAATCTTTTCAGTGAACTCCGCTGCTCCTGCCAAACTGGCAAGTTAAGGGTGAGCCAAACTCCAGTGCCTGGTACAAAAGGAAGGCATGGAAAATCAGGCAACCTTGTCTTACCAAGCACAAGGAGCTTCATCAGCATGGGTTTTCCAGGCATTAAGCAGTGCCAGGTGTTAGGCAGGGGATGAGGAGAGCAGAGGTGCAAAGCCATGATGCAGCTGACGGAATGTTCCTGGGAAAGATACCTTTCTTTCTCCTGCTCCAGGTCTGCCCTGTCATGTCCTCAGGGAGGACAAAGATTGTCTGCAGAGTGGGCTTTGGAGTCGTCCTCAGCTAGGATGTAAGTCTGTATTTTATTTGGTTTTGCATCCTGTTTCACATTTATGATATTTCAAGGGCAGCTGGTCAAAACACCTAAAAATGTCGAATCTGCATCTTTACATCAGAACTCCGGTTAATTTTCCCTATTTACAGAAGAACAGCCTTTTAATTAAATTACTTCCTTGGACAGTTTGGTCCAACAGTTAACGCAACAGCATCCAGGTGGAGTTGCCATCGTGGCCATTTTCTGTGAGCAGAGTATGTGTTTACAAGTGGCTACCTGAAAACATGATACAATCTATTGCAGAAGCTGCTCTTATGTCTGACTCCACAGGCGGCTGATGCCCTCTCTGTGAGACTCTGTCCTGAAATATCTCTATTTACTCTCTCTAGGACATGGCAGTTCGGCAAGGGTTCGGTGCAGCAAGGTTCATTTGTGATAAAAGAAGCTGTGGGAGCAGCAAATCCTCTATGTGGGCATGGGGGAGAGGAGACACACACATCACCTATCTCAGATACACAGCACTCGCAAACACCTTCTCTTAAAAGTGTGCCCTGTCATTCTAATTACAAGTCAATGGGAACTTCATGGTTACCTTCCCTAAGGTAGGAAGAGTCCTTATGTAACATGCAGCTTCATCCTGAATTATCCTGTGGCCCTCCAATTCAAAATGACATCTCCTCTTTTTAGGCAAACTCCTCACTTGAAAACAATTAGAATATTTCTGGAAAGTAAAAGAGAGAAGTTATTTTAGTGTTTGTGTGTTTACACATGGCAAACCTCGGAGCTGATACAACATAAATGCAATCAGGGCCAGGCAAGTTCTGAAAGTATTATTAGGGTGCTTTTAAAGCTAAGCTAAACTCAAATCAAGTTCCATACTGCCAGTAAGGCTTAATTACTTACTTTGGAAACATAGCTGGGCCTATATGCCAGAGTGGAGGTGTCTGCCTTTTCAAAGGTGGTATTACAAGACTCTGGCTAATATTTTCACAAGAAGGGGGGCAGGCCAGCATCCATGTATATTTTCAGTGATGGAGATGTTGCCTCCTGTCAGATGACATTTCTTGCTGATAGTTACCAGCATATGTCTAATATCTACAAGAATGGATAATCTTATTAATTTTGAATAAATAATTAAGGTTTAACTGGTTTATATGATTTTTTTAAAGTTCCTATATATATATTTTACTCACTTACCCTTTTCATCTGTCAGGGTCATATGCCAAAACATGACATAAATAATTAATCATAAGTTTCTATTAATCTATTATTCATTCACTTAAGTGGGGCTACAAAGTAGCAATTTCCTTTGTTATGTTTATGGAAGGGGACCTCTCTTAGGTCTTATTGCAAATAGTCAAAAAAATTTGAAGGACTCCCCATAAAAAAAATTCTCAGACGTGCCACTAGTTCTTAGCTCTGCTACTGGGGGGAAGGGAGTGCATGCAATAGCCAAAGTAAGCAATTCATTTCATATCCTCTTCTAAAAGGAGTAAGATTGTGTCAGCCCTTTTTGAGGAACCCTTTTGAAATCCTTCACAATATTACACAGATGTTGTTTCCATACTTAATTCCTGTAAGCAGCAAGGGAACTTAAAGTATTAAGAAAAAGGTCTTAATATATTTTCCAGATTCTATACTAATTTTTTTTTCCTAAAAACCCTCCTCTGTGGCAAATTCTTTGGTGGATATTTGAATACTCAAACAAGACGTTAAATTAAGCAAATTACATAAATGTAATTATGCAAGTTCTGTAGGGTACCTGTGATGGGGACAAATCAGCGTGTCAAATAAAGGGCAGTTGTGGTTGCACATTGTTTCGGTGCCCTTAACTTTAGCAGTGCTTTCTCTTAGTGTGAATGATGATCAGAGAGGCACATGTGATAATCTGGCTTTTAACCTGTCTGGAAAATCCCTCAGCTCCTCTTGAAACAAAGGTAAAGTGACCTTTATTAGCATTGTGCTCTATTTGCTAAGAGAACAGTTAAATACCTCAGCTTGTTGGCACACCCAAAAACGAATTGACTTGTCTTTTGGATGGAATTCAAAGAATGACCAATGTCAGCTTCTGTCACTTTTAAGCAAACCAAAGACTGGGGCAGCGTGCCATCCCCATGCCCTCAGCTATGCCCTGGGCTTGGTATGTGAACCAGTGATTTAGTGGAAATAAGTGCAGCTGCCTCTGAAGACTGAACTCAGCCCTAGTTGAAGTCACTTCTCACCAAGACTGGATTTGTAGCAGGGCAGAGTTGCAGGCAAAAGAAGAAGTGATCAATCATATTTTCAGCATGAATGTTACTCGCCTGCTTCTGGTGATTCTTCCATGCTAACACTGCCCTGCTGGCAGCTGTTGAGTTGCTCTTTGTAGTTTCACCCCCATAAAAATGTTATCAAGATGGAGATTTGGCTGCAGCCTCTCACAATGCCACCTTCAACTTCTACCTCCTGGGATGTGTGAGAATAAAACCCCAAACAAACATTAGAAAACCAGGAAACACTCCATTAAGGTCTCCCCACAAACCGCAGGGCTAGGGAGAGCAGTAGCAAGACGCGGTGCTGCGCGGGTTCTCATTTTCACTCACCAGGCAGGGGCAAAAGCCATGGGTTTCAGCCTCAGATGTTTTGAGAGTAGCTTAGTGTCTACAGGATCCTTCAGAAGAGCTCCTGTGTGCCATCGAGCTCCTGGCTGTGCAGCTGAAGCCTGGGAGAGGCAGTGTGCTGACTGCAGTGTGGCCAGGGAGTCAGCAGCAGATGCTACTTGTGAGAAATGCTCAGAAACCAGGGAGAGAAGTTAATGCACCTCCTTCTTATTCCTTTTTGTTTGTTTGTTTTCTAATGAGGAAAGTAAGACCTAAACATGCTGGTTTGGATCTGTTTTGCATCCAGAACTAGTTAGCTCCACTAGAACAAGCTAAACCCTGAGTTTGGGGGGATAAGTCCCACGCTGAGGTCTGACACTTTTTGACCTTGCTTCAAGCTTCCTGCAGATATGGAGGAGAGACCACCTTGACCTTTCATTTCTTTCTGCACTGCAGCTAAATTTGGGATAAAATGCATTGCATGGAATAATGTATATTGAATACCTCTAGGAAATATCCCTAAAAGTGAACTCCACTGTTTAGTTACCTTCCTATTTTCCTGACACAAGGCAAAGACAAGACTACAAAATGGCAAGCTACAAAACAAGTGATGAGGTATTGTGTGCTGTGTTTCTTCTCCAGCTTATTGTCAGGAATAACAACAGGCTTTATGAGCATTTGTAGAAACAGCAGCATGATGCTGCAGGAGGGAGATTTTATTTGCTGCCAACACAGCCAAACTGGAGATTGTGAGGAGACCCAGGGAAATTACTAGAAGTGAGGAACCAAGGCAGCAGTCACAAAACTGGTGCTTAGCCTCCTGGTCAGAGCAGGGCACTGTCAAGGTTCCTGCAATTTCAGACCCCACTTCCAAAAGCAAGCCTAGCAGCCAGAACAGGTCAGAAGGCAGCCACCTCCTGGTACTGTGTGAAAGACAAATCAGGGGAAGATAAAATTTCCATCCTGAGCCTGCAAAATGCTGTGATTCTGTGAAAATGTTTGGGTCTACTGCCAGCAGCACTGGAAATGCTCAGACGGGCCATTCTTCAAGCAGAGGCAAATGAACGTGCAGATTAGCAACTGGAAGAGGAGCAAGGGTAAAAATGTTCTTCCTGGCAGACACATCCGCTGCATAAACACTGACCTCCCACAGGAGGAAAATAAGAATGTGGTATGGTCTTAGATCTGTGAAAAGTGGCGTATTGTGATTCTAAGTAGTGCTTATATTTTTGAGCTCTTCACATATTTCTGCTGTTCCACAGTTGCTTGTACCCAAATCTCTACTGATGGCTTTTGGGGAAAAACATCAGAGATCTTTTTCTCCAGAGTGTATCATGCACACATGGTGCAAGGTGATCATGCTCCTCCAAGGTGCTTTACCATCAACAAATGAGGAGGAACAGGGCTTTGGTGCTCTTTTGTGTTTGGCTTATCTTCATCCATTCAGAAATGAATATCATTGTGCCTTTCTGCACTGTGTAAATGGGAAAACATAAACATGTGCTTTCAAAATTACAGAAGAAAACATATTCTGCCTTTAATACACAGAAAACTTCTAGTGTAAGATATTGATTTCTTTTTTAATGTTTTGAATCCATGGAAAAAGCATTTAAATCCATACTTGGATTACACTATCAGTTGCAGTCTAAAAAGAGAAACTTCACAGAGTGCAGCTGTGTTATTTTAAAGTGCAGTAAGTCACAGGAGAATCAAGTTTGATGAAATATAAGTAACTCTTTACCACCCTTCTTTACTGCATTAGCAGCATATGAGTCAGACTGGTTCTGATTATTTTGCTTCTCATATTGATCAGCCCTTCTTCTTTTAAAATTTCTTGGGAAAAAATATACTCAAAGCTTTGTTTCAATTCCAATACTGTG
The DNA here is from genome assembly GCF_027477595.1 of Haemorhous mexicanus. Classification (NCBI taxonomy): domain Eukaryota; kingdom Metazoa; phylum Chordata; class Aves; order Passeriformes; family Fringillidae; genus Haemorhous; species Haemorhous mexicanus. The sequence goes on along the minus strand of NC_082344.1, from coordinate 18,266,063 downwards.
ATGTGAGGCTGGACTGAAAATTTTAAAGTGTGCTGGTGTCACAGATACTGATGTCTCTGACTGAAAAGCTAATGATAATTATTCTGTTTCAGAGAGGAGAACTATGACCCCAAATAATTTTGGGTCTGTGCCCATTCTTCTGCTAGATGAAGAATTTCAAGCCCAGGAATAATAGTGCTTCATTACCTGAGTGTCTTTCTGGTCCATGATTTGGTGTTATGGCTTTCTGTCTCAGCTGAGCAGCCCATGGTCTGACTGCTGCAGAGGAGACACAGTGCTGAGGGGTTGGGAAATGTTGTACATCTCCAGCCAATGCTCCACTGCCATGAAAGCTCACACGTCTCATGGACTTCACTGGAGTCAGAAATTGGGTATAAGTGTGAAATCCAGGAATTTGGGCCTCTGGGCCTGCTGAGTTTCTCAAGGTGTTGCTGTTGCAAAATTGAACAGCACATCATTGTAAATTATCCCTTGGAAATACAGTAACCTGGAATCATGGCTTCATGAATTGATTATTTTCTTCCTATAAATAAAACTATCCACTGGCATGCAACAACGAATGAATTGAAAGAAGATTTGTTTTGCACCAATGCTGTGCTACACATGCACAAATACAGGATAAGTCTTTTGTTCTATCACATGCTAATTATTTGCATGAAAAAAGATGAAGAAAAAGTTCACATGGGTTTTGCTGACAAGAATTTAGAAAGAAAATATCTAATTACAGATATACAGAAAATTCTATGGATATTTTGTTACATTTTTGGAAGAAACTGACAATTTGCACATTGGAAAGGAATAGCATAATGACCTCAGCTTAAGGAACCTGAGTAATCGTGGATCAGGCCCTCTGACACAAGAAGGTGAATTATCATCCCAACAGAGTGTGTGGTCCCTTCAACGTGGTGAAATATTATTGAAGAAATGTAAGGTCCATGCAGCTGGAATGCACTTTTCTGGACAAAGCCCATGCAAGCCACTAGGAAAGAGCCAATCCAATCTATACAGCTTGTTGGTTCATAAGCAGAGTCTAAAATGTGTAAAGCTGGGTTTTCATAAGTGTGAGGGATCTTTTTTTCTTTTATCTGATTGCATTCATGAAAATATTTAGTCTGAAATATATATATATGCAGGCATATCTAATATTTCAGGAATCTTTTGGATCATCTTGCATTATCTTGGCTGTTCACAGCTGAACTGAGATTGCCAGAAATGCGTCTGGGCTTGATATGGCTTGGAAAGAAACTGACCCTTTAGTAAAGTCAGCAATTCAGACACAGATAACATTTTCCCGTCTGTTTTATGATTTTTCTTTGACACAAAAAAAAAAAAAAAAAAGGAATTAAAAAGCCATTCAGAATGTAAAGCTAAAAAGAATAGAAAACAAGAAGATATTAAACCTAAACTCCTACCTTAAAATGGTGCAGATCTTGATTGACGTTCTTACTTTCAGGGGATTAAAATGTTTTGCAGAGTAGTGTGCTTGAGACGTGTATAGATGCACAGAAAGTTAAACCATGGCATGTGTGTAAAAAAGCTTGTAGGAAAAATTCTATTTCTGTTAAACTTCACAAAAATTTTATGGGGGGGGGAGCATGCATTTCTGCCTGCTCTGTGTTCTATTTTTTTTCCTTGTAAATACATTTATGGGTTATAAACCTACTAGTCTATACTAGGAGAGAATCCAGGCTGTTTATGGTAAAATTGCCAGCCGAATGATATGTTTTAGTTCCACTGTAAATTAGCTTGATGGAGCAGTAATTGCTAGCATCAGTTAGGAACGTGGGCTTGTATGTTTTATGGTATATTAAGACAGTGACCTCACTTGGGCAATGCAATATGAAATCTTCCCTCAGATGAAGTCTGTCTGGCCTTTTCTGTGTGTGCTCTTGTCTATAACTAAATCATCATTTCTAAGGATTTCATGTCATTCAGGTCTCATGTGAGCAAAACTTGGCTCAAATAGCTTTCGTATGTCACGTATTTCATATATCCATATTTCATATTTACCATTTAGCTATGAAAGCCCTCAAAACTGGAAGCTACATGGCTTGCAGGTGAGGATCATCAGTGGCAGAAATCCCTTTAGCTGTAAGGAGCTGAGGGTCGTTCTGCTCATCTCAGGGTTTTCCCAACTCACCACAAAATGTGGAAGCAAATCCTTTGTGTTGCCCAGAGTGGGCAGCGTGCCCCCTATTGCCTCCCAGGTGGTGCCTTTTGCTCTGCCAGGGGCACAGCTCACTGGAAACAGGTTTTCTTCTTCTCCATCCCAAAAGTGTGCTGGGGAGCAAAGGGAGGGGCACTCAGTGCAGCTCTGGCAGCTGAAAAAAGACTGGGTCACAGCCTAAGCAGGCTGCTGGGAGGCTGCCCATTTGCTCTGTGCCTCTCTCATTACTGTACCAGGTTGACTGGTATCACAACAGAAACCAGAATGCTGCTCAGTCAGTATCTCACACCTTCCCATTCCTGATTTTCTTTCATTACATGCAAGTTCCATACCAGGAGAACACACAACTTTTCGATTTTTCATTTGACCACTGCTAGCGCACGTGGTTGTGAAAATTCAATCTTGCAGATCATATACATCCCTCTCTAGAGTGGATGAGGATACCTTTTGGAACGAAATTCTGGTGCTGGCACCTATATTTCCAAATGAAAAATTCATTACCCATATATATTCTCTAATACTTGCTTAAAATTTGCTGTTTCTACAAGCATTCTTGCCAGTAAATGCAATAGCTAGAACATGCACAGTAAGCAAACACAAAGAGGGCATTGAAACAGTTGAAGAGAATATGTTTATAAACTGAAATGAATATTCATTGGAAACTTTTTTAACAGTGCTCACCAGTTCTATATTGGAATACTGTGTAAAGTTTACACTCCATATAAAGAGTTACACTGTTCCCTTGTGAAATCCGTCTTCTCCACTACCTCCATATTGGATATTTGCATTTTTAGAAATACCATCTGCCAAACCCCACACAGACTGCAAGTGATTTCCTGGTTATATATTTTGGATATTCTGTGGTTAGAAAACTATGGAGCCATATTACATGTCCTAGCCTCCAGAACATCTGTGAGACTGAAACCACATGAATATAAGCAAGTCAGCAGGATAAAAATTGAGATTTTTAGTTATATTGTATCAGCATGCTTGCAAATTTTTTTCAATTTTATAAATTTATCTCTGTATATGTGTTATTTTCTTATTGACTTTACAAGTAACTTTTAAATATTACTTTCTGCATTGGATCAAATCAGCTTCAAACTCTTCTCGCCCAAAAATCTGCACTGTCTCTTTTCCCTCTGCATCCCAGGCCCTTTTGGCAGCATCCATCTAAGGAAGACACCCAAAATTTAGTAGCTGGACTATTCATTAAGCAAAAATTTGTTTGACTTTCTCTTCTGTGTTTCTTTTCTCCACTTGCAATCAAAAAGTGAAAGGCATAAGGGTTATGAAACCCAGCTTTTGGCAGACCTGGTTTACTATGGAAGGTGATCGAGGCATATAAATACATTAAATATAATATAAATATAAATAGGCATATAAATATATATCTTTAAACAGAGCTTTAATTTGAACGGAGTAAGCAGCTGAATGCTGCCTGTGGAGAGCTACTGGGAAATTCACAGTTGTTCTGGTCTGGTAAAAGGTGGGGCTAACTTTAAAGCCCACTTTTCCTCCCCGAGAAATGGAGATTTTGGACCTAGTTTCAGTTCTGTTGTGGCATTGCCAGGTATTCATGGAATTATTTGGAAAGGAACCTTAAAGATCATTGAGTTCTAATGCCCCTGCCATGGGCAGGGAGATCTTTCACTACCAGGCTGCCCAGATCCCCATTCAAAATGGCCTTGAACACTTCCAGGAATGGGACAGCCACAACTCCTCTGGGCAATCTGTGCCAGTGCCTCATCACATCCATAGTGAAGAATTTCTTCCTAATATCTAATATAAACCTACCCTCCTTAACTTTGAAGCCATTACTCCTTGTCCATGACCTTGTAAAAAATCCCTCTTCAGTTCTCTCGTACCAGTTCTCTTCTCCAGTATCCCTTTAGGTACTGGACAGTGCTCTTCCTGGACTTGCTCAATCCATTCCATGTTTTTCCTGTGTTGGAGGCCCAGGGCTGGGCACAGTACTCAAAGCAGGGTCTCATGACAATGGAACAGAGAAGGGGAATCACCACCTCTGCCCTGATGGCCACACTACTTTTGATTTGCCCTTAGTGAAGCCTTGTTGTCTGTCTCCAGTCTCCTCATCATTTTCCAGGTGCCTTAGCATGGTTTCCAGGAGGATTGGCTCCATAATCTTACTGGACACTGTGGCAAGGCTGACCAGCCTGTAGTTCCCTGGGTCTTCCTTATTTCCCTTTTTTAAAATGCCCTATTCCAGTCAGCAGGAGCTTCACTGGACTCCCATAACTTCCCAAACGTGATGAATTGTAGTTTAGCCACTTCTTCAGTCAGTTCCCTCAGGACCTCTGGATGCTTCCCATCAGGTCCCATGAACTTGTGAACCTTCAGGTTCCTTAAATGATCTCAAACCTGAACTTCTCCTATGGTGAGCAGTTCCTCATTCTCCCAGTGCTCTCTGGTGAATACTGAGGCAAAAATGTTATGGAGTATCATGGGTTTCTCCACATCCCAGATAACCAGGTGTCCTGTTTCCTAGTGGAGAAGGCTCACATTTTCACTGGGAAAATTTAATTCCACCAGGCTTTAGCTTTCCTAACTTGATCCCTGGCTGCTCTGATAATGTCTTTGTACTCCAATCTGACTACCTGCCCCTCTTTGCACTCTCTGTAGCTTCCTTTCTGTGTTTGAGTTTGCCCAGGATCTCTGTTCATCCATGACTGGAGACATGCAGTCCTTCTGGCATTTTTGCCTGACATTCTCTTGGCTAAGGAGCATCACTCCTAATCTTAGAGGTGGTGATCCTTGAATATCTAACAGCTTTTTTGGGACCTTCTTTCCTCCAGGGCTTTGTCCCATGGTGTTGTACCAAGCAGACCCCTGAAGATGCCAAAGACTGCTCTCCTGGTATCCCTCCTTGCTGCCCTAAGGATCCTGTACTTCACTTGTCAAGTATTTGCTGCTTTGACTTCCTCATTTATGAGACTTAGATAATTATCTATCTTGCAAATCTGCTGGGCTCAGTCATACTTTGTGTCTTAGGTACTGTTGGGGAAACAGTTGTTCTGCTGCTGTGTCAGTGGACAGTGTTATTCACTGCTTTGGAGATTACAAATTGGTAAGGCAATTGAAAACCTTAAAAAAGTTAAGTGCATGTAAGGAGTATCATCCTGCTACATAACTTAGAGAAAAATCACTATAAATATCCAATGGATATATGACTACTTAAAGAATGAAGGAGCAATCCAGAGAAAGCAGCAAAGTATCTAAATGTTAAGAACAGGTTTGATTCTCTCCTTTGTTTCTGGGAGCATTTCAGAAAATGCCTTTGGGAGGCAGATCACAGAGACTTTACAGAAGGCTGAATTAATTCATTAGAACAAAGGACCTGCACCTTCAAACATGAGCATTAGTCATTATACTAATGTGATGGGACTCTCTGGAATTTATGGTGGTTTTACAGGGGACCTTAAGCTCTAATTTTGTCATGACTAGTTTGCATGGTCATACCTCTGACCACAGAATTGTTCATAAAGCCACTATGGTTTCTCAGTTTCATTAAAAATATTGCAGAGAAGTTGTCTTGTTTAAGACTTTTTTTTTAATGTAACTGTCACATGTATATGTTCATATATACAAATGTATATATATATGAGAGTGAAAAAGATTCAGGGTTTTTAGCTTTTTTATATATATACAAAAATAATGGCTATATATACACTTACATGCTATTTTTAAAAACTATTTTATTTTTAATTTCTCTGGGGAAGATGAAAATTTATTATAAAAATAGTGTAACTGTAAAAAGACAGATAGCCTACATAACTGGATTTTAATTAAATGTATTTGTTTCTTGAAAGAGGTTTAATGTAAACTGTATTTATGCATCTTTTATATTCATATATGTTTGTGCATCCATATAAATATTTAAATATATAAATCTAATTGTTTGGAGTGGGAATGCTATAGCATAGAAGATGAAACTTAGTTTAGCTAAGAAATTAAGTAGTTCCACTATATATAGAGGTTTCAAAACCAAATTATTTCTTTTAGTTTGTTGCCTTTATCAAAAAAAAAAGTGTGAAATATGGCCCTACTAAAATCCATGGCAAATCTCCCACTGTCTTCAAAGGGATCTGTATTTCACCCTGTGTATTTTCTCAAAGAGAGCTGCCAATAACATCTGCCAGCTGGAGATCCAGCTAGATGTGGGTTAAGACAAAAGAAATGTGTGTCAGCATTTCATTGCACGACAAAGGGTGAAGGCTTTGGAAGTCTTTTGTGGCAGATTAGCACACAAAATGTACTTTTTCCCTTAAAACAAAACAGGGGGAAACACTTGCCTGATATTTCTGTTTTGGTGCATAGTTGTAGTCATGACCACTTAAGGCACAGCTGTGAAGTGAGGGTCCCTCACCTCAGCTGCCTAGTTTAAGAATGTTTGTGGTCCCATTTTCCTTGAAGTCTCAGCCCTGACCCCTCTGGAGATTGTGTGCCTACTTTTCTGTTTTGTACTCTCTAAAATTCCAGGGTATGGCCCTGCTTCCTTCAGCTGGATACATGAATCATCGCTGAGTGAGGCGGTTTGTGGTCCACAGCCTCTGCAAAACCACTCCAGGGACTTGGAGAAAATCAGCCTTACCTAGGAGAAGTTTCTCTCCTGGCCCTATTAGAAGTGCTGTCACTTCACATATCTCCAACACATTTTTTAAGGAAAGAAAATAACATAAAACCTTAAGTTGGAGAAGCTGGCACTGCAGTAAATGTGCTCTATATAGAAAGGGAAACCTGTGACACCCAGGTTGGAGGTCTGGATTTTCAAGGTCCCTCCTGTGTGTTCATGGACAATACTGATGTTGGCTTCTGTATGTTTTCACTTCAGTGTCTTTAAAATTCTACACATAGATAATAGTAGCTTTACAATATTATTTTTCTGATTAGCAGGCAGCACATGGGTAGGAAAAATTGGAAAGTGTAAAGTCTGTATTCCTATGGGCCGTGAATTAAAAATGAAAACCACAGGTGGTTTGGGTTTTCTGCTTCTAAATCAAAACATGATGACTGAGGCTTAGCCAAAACCAAAATATGGCTGCCCATAGCCATTTTTTTAATAAAAGTCCCTCAGATTTGTTATACATTCCACTGAAAATCTTTATTGTTAGCATGTTAGTCACCACAAGTGCCTTGCCCAGAATGAAGTTTCTCATTTTACTGGTTTTAAACTTTTTTTTTTTTTTGCTTAATATACCTAGTATTTTTCAAACACAGTACATTCTTTTTCAATAGGATATATCTCTATACATCCCAAAAGTTCTTTAAGAGAGAAATCTTTGTTTTGGCTTCTAATAAACATTATATTATGATAGCCTAAGAACCTTGAAGTCATGCAGCTAAAGAATTACAATGATAAGAATTCATTCTTTTTATCTTTGCTTTATGCTATTAAAAGATGTTTTGCTTAGTTCATTCTGTCAAACATTTAATAAGATTAATCATTTTCTGACCCTGGAAACTAAAGCACTTCAGTACATTGAAAAAATGATCAGGTATATAAATGGAAAAGATTTACATTGTTTGTTGTGTCCGAGAAGATAGAGTTTTATGCAGTAACAAATATTCAAGCTATTGCTTATCAATATGAATAGTAAACTGTAGGCCTTAGAGGGTCAGACAAAGGCAAGTGTTGACTTATTTAATCATATTCCAACATAAAAAAGTAATCAAGAATTAACTGAGTAATAGTCCTGCTTAAGCTAGTTAAAAAAAATTAAAATCACTACGGCTATTGGAACAATTCCCTTCAGGACAAAAGCTTTGTGCATATTCCCCCCTTACACTTCATGATTTCCACTTATTTATTTTATTAACACATTATTTAAAAGCTCATAGGAGCAGACTTATAGAAGACTGTGGAAGTTTCTTTTTGAAGTTTTCTCGAAAATCGTTAAGTTTCTAAAAATTGCCCGAGAAAGTAAATGACATCCAAACCATAAATGAACAAGAAGCCTGGAAGTTGGAGACTGGCAGCATTTACAAGATGACTGCCTTTTTTACATCTATTCAGTAATAGAAACTGAGTAAGAAAAACACAGGCATCTTTCTTCAGAGAAGTGCCAAACATCCGTCTCTCAGAGCAGTGAAGATGAGACTTGCAAGTGCTCAGGGTACTTACCCCTGGATCAAAAATGTGTGCCTTTGACATTAGACACACAGACTTGTTTCATTTTGGTTATAATATTATTTACCTAAATGCTATAAGAAGGCTGTCATTTTCCTAGATGTTAAATTCCTAAAGAGCAAATTTTACATGGAGAATTCAAAACCATTTGGATCCCTGCGTCTGTTTGAATGTTTGAGGCTCTCCTAAAGCTTCCCCTACTGCTCTCACATCCCTGCTGATTACACTGCATTTTCCAGCAGTTCTAATTTCTGGCAAATCAACCAGTCTAAGACAACCTCAGGAATACCAATAATACAAAAAGACTTCTGCATGCCATAATTTCTAAATTTTCCAACCATCTTCTCCCCCTTGGTGATCGGTGGCAGGGCTGCCAATCCAACCAATTGCCTAAAAATATTCCTGTAGCTTTGGCTTAAACTCTGAACAGAGCCAGTTCAAAAACATGAGCTATATATCAAGGTTGTTCCACTGTCAGACAACAAATTAAACAAAAATCAGTGTCTGCTGTTTTTGTAGTAAGACCTGTTTTTTATACATAGGTGCTGTTTTGGAGCTTCTTAGATGTTTCATAGGAGAGAGGAAGCCAGGGAAAAGTTCTAATTGCTCATTGTTATATCTTCCTACAGCAATGCAAAAGAAGTGCTGGCCTTCTGCAAGTGCTTTGCTTGCATTGAAAGCTCTGACCTCACCCCTCAGTGAGGAAGTTTCAAGACTTGTAGATAGAAAGGGAACATTTTACCTGTGGTGGAGGCAATGACAAAATATTTTTTGAAATTCTTTTCAGGGTTTAAAATCAATAAGTTCTGCCAAACTTGAGCCTTCAAGTCTCCTTTGCTTTTTAAAAATTAAAGGAGCTTCCAGCAGGAAAAGGTAGGCTTAGAAAACTGACTTTACTTTCTAATAAATAATTTAAAAAATCAGCTAAAATACTTTAACTTTTTTTTTTTAGATTTTATTTTAAACCACAATAATTTGCAAGGAAATGTGTCTGAAAAAAATAAAGAATCAGCAGCTTCATGTGGATTAATGATAAACTTCACTGTTAGAGTAAGGAGTGAGATTTTCAAAATACTGAGTTGGGTTCTTTTTATCTGTTTCTGGAAATTGAATGCTTAGTTATCAAAACTGACATCAACTGTTTCTCTCTAGGAAAAAGACAAAAGCCCTCGTTTTTAAGAATTTGGAGTTTCATGAGCTGAGACTTTAGAAACCATCAACTAATGAGAATCACTGATATCATGGGAAGTGGCAACACTGTACACTGATTTAAAAACATCCAGTCACTTAGGAATGTAATGAAATTTTCAAGATATTCAAAAGTTCTCTAACTTTTTGTCTTGTGTCTGTTAGAGAATAAGAATTTTTTTTAATATAGGATTTGATTGACAGTGTGTTGATAGATGATGTTGTTGGAGGTTTATGTGACTTTATGAGGACTGTATAATTTTGTGTTTTAACTATACTGTATATCTGCTAACATATGTATTTTTATGTAGTGAGTAATACTGTAACATATGTTCATGTTTTAGTACTTTGGAGACAGTTCAAGTTAAAAGGAAACGGGATTTTATATCTCCTGGATGTTTATTTTGACCTTTACATGTTCTTCAACAAACCTGAGAGGTTGCAGCGAGCGGGCAGAAGCAGTTGTGTGAGTGATGATCTGTCTTGTTTCTATTTCTTACAATAATCAGGATTTAGTTTCCAGTGCAATGGTGTTATGGGCAATTATCCTGAGATCCTGTGTATGCTGATGTTGGCTGGACTTGGTTAAAACCTGGCACACTCCCATTCCCACATTACCCTTGGCTACAGAGCAGGTTCAGGGACTTGCTTCTGGGGCAGGACTGGCAGGAACACCAGTCTACCTGTCGTGAATAACAGGCCAAGAAGTTTTAAAGCTTCCTCTCCATCCTCAGGATGTCAGACAAGAGACCCAGCCTTCTGTTTCTCATCTGAGCTCCCAAGACCCCCAGCTGTAGGAGCTGGCCATCTCTGGTATTTCAATAGAGGAAACACAGATCAAAAGGGCTATGACATCAGTAAACCTCTTTTTCTGGGTATTTTTTGATGGCAGTGATAAGGGTAAAGGAAGACCTTCCTTGACAAGAAAGTAATTTGCTCAGTGAGAGGCACATTAGAAGCATAAAACCACAGCATTCTTTACTCTAAATAAACTCTCAGGTTTTCCTTGAAGTCAGTGGTGCAAGAGTTCCACTGTAGGGAAAGCTCTCTCTTGGAAATGAAGGAAGAATGTCCTTTCAATGCTTTCTCTGGCTGCTGCCAGCTCCCTCCCTTGTCTTATACCCAGCATCTCAAAGCTTGCAGTTGTGTGCAGAAATGTTTGATGCTATCAAGCAAATTCGTCAGGACAGGGGTGAACTAATGTTATTGTTCTTCCTTATCCTTTTTGAGTAATCCATTATATCCTCCACCATGGTGCCTTAAATTTGTCATTAATTTCCTTTCCTTTTAGGCCTCCCCTTTTGATTTAACCCGATGCAGCATGTACATGCGCACATATCTGTTATGACACAATTCAGGTTAAAATTTGTTAAATTGAGGTGTATGTAATGTTTATTTTTTATATATGTAGATTACACTGACTCCCTGAAGCCTTCAGTGCAATTTGATTGACATTCCCTTTTACAGTCAATTGAGCTGTACTGGTTTCCACTTGCAAAGTAAACAGCTGCTGTTGTTATCTAGTTCAGGCTTTGGACAAACATTCTAGCACATAAATAATTTTTGATTAATTTTTGACTTCAGCTTTAACTTTTAATTAATGTCATCATGTATTTTACAAGAAAGACAATGGCCTTAAAAAAACCCAAATCCAATAACAGCATAATGAAATACTCAGTTATTGTTCTCATTGAACAAATTTCTATAAATGTTCAACTCAAATAAGTGTGATTTTTAACTCTCTTGTTCTGATTATTAATGACATTGCTAATATTCTCCTGATAGAGTACGTTTTTGATTCTTCTAGCATGAAGGGAATGTCCAAGGCAATGTCTCAGCTAGCACAGTGAGAAAGGGTTTATCACAAGAAAACAGAAGACCTGCTGTTCTTCAAAGTTCAGATCAATCTGTTTACTCCTTTGCTATACAGTGGAAGCTGTGATGCCAATTAATCAATTACTCATTGCACATATTCCTATCTGACATGGATATTCCTACCTGACTTGGATTTCCACAGCTGAGTCCCCCAGAATAACTAAGATTGGCGCTACTTGGGGGACCGTTCTCCTCCTGTGGAAATCATCTTCTCACATCATTAGGAGCTGCAATTGAACAAACACAGGAACATTTTTGCTTTTGGCCTAGAATTCTCTGTATTTCTACCACATATTAAAGAAGGATTAAAGCACTTCTTTACATCCTATAATTAAAATTAAGCTTGTTGGCTGGTTTTCATTTAGTTTTGTGAGGCTTTTTTGCTTAATGCTGGTGTGGTTCATAGGAAAGGAATTACTTACAAATAGCAATGTAACAATATCTACAGTACCAGTGTTTTCCAGCACAGCTGTAACAGCCTATGCCAGGAGGAGGGGCTGAGTGATGTACCTGCATCTGCAAAATCCCTGCTGCTTCTGAATTTGTTGTAGGAAAGTTGCACTTCAACAGCTGGTGATTATATTTTTCAGAGTGGGTAGGAAGAAGCTGTCCCTGCAAACATTAATTATATCATTGCAAATAGTATCTACCTTGTATTATATAGTAATGCAAACCCAAGTGTTCTATTCTCAACCTGGCCTTAGGGAAACACAGAAAGCAGATGAGAAGTTGGAAAGTATTTTTTGTGACACAGTAGAAAAAAATAAAGGGAATAGCTATCTGAAGTTATCCTTATTTCAATTGTTCTGTCCCCACAGCCCCCATTTAATCTTTGATTACTTTGATTACTACTTGATGGGCAATCCAACTCTTCTTCTTTTGTTGAAGTTCTGCATCTGCTCTGCAATCTGGAAGCTGCAGAGGTCGTTCTCTGTCAAAATACAGGAAAAAAAAACTTGACGAGGAAAAAAAGGAAATGCAGGTTTTCTTCTGACACTCTCCTCAAAATGGTACAATACTACAGGTTCTGTCCATGACAACAAATACAGAATTAGCAGAAATCAACAGAATTTATGATATTTGTTACTTATTTCCTCCTTCCATCCAAGCAGACTTCCTTTATAGATCTCAATATCTAGTGTCATGAGAAAATCAAACATTTTCTTTCCCTATGCTACATCAAGGACTGCAATTCAAGCAGTATAAACCAAGAAAAAACTCCCTTGAAGAGAAATAATCTGTAAAAGAGTTCTTAAAGATATCAGCCTTTGAGGAGATTTGCTTTCTCAGGTGCAGGTTATGATGCTCAGGAGCGATGATCCCTGGGGCCTGCGTGAAGGTGGGGCCCTTCTCTAACTTGCTCACAGGTTGTCCTTGACTGCTTTTCACGTGTGCAGTCATCCTGTCCTCATGTCCTATTAACTGTGAGGAGAAAAGCTTCACAGTCTGCATTAAAAAAAATGTGGTGCCCTATTAGTGCTACCATTTTCCCACCCGTGCATCTCTTGTTTTATTTGCTGCAGGTAATCCAAAGATAATCCTGGGCTCATGACAGCTCTTGCCTTCACCTGTCCAACCTCAGCCTCTTCTCTAACACACATTCTGGACTCTGGTCTGAGTTTCCAAGGCAACCACAAAATCCTCTGCCTATCCTTCAAATTTATCATCTAGGTTCACATTGCTTCCAGGATCTCTTCAGGGCAGGACTTAAGTTCTAGTAAGTCCCCTGTGCTGCCTAGTCCTTGCAGACTATAGGGAAAGAGGATCATTCCTCAAAGCCTTGGGAAGCACCAGTGCTGTGATGGAGGAATCTCTCACTGTTCCTGAGTACCAATTCACTATGATTTTTGTCACTAAGAAAGCAGAATCCCCAATGGAATAAGCACAGGTTAGAGATGACCCCAGCGACACCCCTGCAGTGTCAGTATTTGCTAAACCCAGTCTGGCACTGTCCTCATAAAATACTCCTGAAGGACAAGAGATAGCACAGCTAGCATCAAACCAGCAGCATGATATGCTGTATTCTATGGATGAATAGCAAATACATCACTGAAGTCTTCCAGAGGTTTGCAGCACTTTCGGCTTCTCTTTCTTTAATTCTTGTCTTTCCTAGCATGGGTGTGTTTTGCACTTGGATCAAATAGATCCTGCCTGAAGGCTGGGCAGAACTCACGCACTCTGCCTGAGAGATGATGTTGCAGTAGTAGAGAAATGAACAATTTCTTTGCTCCCTACCAGAGGGAAATACATATTTTCTCATGTGTTAATGTGCAACAGATATGGTCATAAGAACATGGGTTAAGAATTGGACAGCTCTGGGAGAATAATTTTGTGGAGAAACACTGCATCATAAATGTCAAAAACAGTCTTACAGGAAGATAGGTCAAAAAACCTTAATTAAAAAATGTGTTGTCTCACAGGAGATGCTGAACAAGGAATTGTGGTTACTATCAATGAATATTTCCATCAGGACTTGCTCAGGTGGGTGGGCGTGAGAGCTGGTGATCCCTGTCTCCACATCCCCACTGGAAAGAATGTAAGGGTGTCATGGCCAAGACCAAGACTATCAGTGACCGCCTGTCATCACGTTGTCTTGCACACTCTCCACAGTTTTGATGTAGGGGAGACAAAAAGCCCAGCACATTTTTTTAAGGAAGATATGACTTGTTCTCAATACCAGAACTATATGAGGTCTTTCAATAAGTAGAAGTATGTAAGAGTAAAAATAAAAGTAGAGGTTCCTGACTGGAAGCATCAGTGATGTGAGGTCCAGTCTTGCACTGGAAGGCAGCCTCCATGCGTGAGGTACCCACCCATCCCCTCTATGGGAGCCAGCAGATGTGTAACCAAGAAACCCAAACAAAACAACACTCAAAGCAGGTACCAAACCCTGTAAGAAGTTGTTTTGATGCAGAAGTAATCAGGGACATCATTAGAAAAAAGCCAAGATTTGTTTTCCTCTGCAGGAGATAGCAGAAACAGCAGAGCTGTGTGATTTCCCAGTGCTCTCCCTGAGTGACAACAACTGCAATTAATGGGCAGGATGCTGCCTGTGTGGGTGACACAGTGCTGTAGTGCTGGGGAGGAGGATGCTCCCACCTTTCAAACAATTCTTTGTAGGAATGGAGAGCTATAAAGTGTCTCACAGTGAAGGAAGCTAAGTGACAGCAATGTGTATAGCTAGGAAGTTGTTTTTTCGGAAAAGAAAAGCAATTTTTTATAACCAGTGACCTGGCATCAGGATTTTGAACTGTCTGCTTCTATGACCAATGACCTCTCCAAGATGATCACCTCTTAGGAGAAGAACATGGTAGCAGGGCTGGAGCTGAGGGCAGGTCGAGCATCCTTGGAAGTCAAAGGCACTGCCTGCAGGGGCTGGGGGAGGCTGTGGCACAGCACTACTCCCCTGCTACCACAGCAGGCCTCTTCAAAAGCATCTGAGGTGCTGAGACAGCTCCACAGCCCTGGGTGATCTCACAGTACAGCCCATTCTTGAGGGCTACATCCACAGTCAGCCTCAGATGTAAATCTCTTTCAAAAGGATTAAAGATGTTAATTAATGTAATTATCCCTTTTAATGTAGGCAGACATGGATACAGACTCCTCTGAGCCAGAAATACTGTCATGGAAGGCGTCTCTTTGCTCAGTAGTGGATTTTTTCTGTAACATTCCTGAACTTTCCCTTCCCAGCAGCATGACTCTCAGCATGATGACCACACTCTTCAGACCACAGGGCTCAGTGGTGCAAAGGCAGCAGGAATGTCTGAGACCTATCTCCTGGATATTATCACAAACAAATGGCTTCTTTTGCCACTTCCTGGTGAAAACAATCTGTCTAGCAGATGTTAGGTGGAAGCTCTAGCAAGGAGACTTTGGGAAGAAAAATCTATTTTTTGTCTTGGTATCTCTAAACTTGAGTAGCTGGAGTATGTAGGTCACCAGAAGCTGAGCTTCCATAAAAGGAACAAAGCATTAGATATAAGTATATAATTTTAAGGAAAAAATGCTTATAAGTAGGTAGACCATAAGTCTAGTCCATCCTATTTCAAAACAAAGGTCAATCTATCTCCAGTTTTGTAGGGATGTTGGCACACACAGAGGTTGCTTTAAATTATAATTTCCACACTATGGCTTGCAATTTAGTTGAATTTGTCCTTCAGCTTTTTCAGGATGAGTACCATTTTTCTTAATAGAACACTTTTCACTTTCTCAAAATTAAAAAAAAAGCCTTCTTCTACAGATCCAGTTGAAGTCAGGTATTTGAATTCATTTCTCCCAGAGTTCAGCTTTGGTTTGGGAGCCTGCGTGACTGACTCTACAAAGACAAGCTTCAAATAAAAATAATTCATGTAATATTTCTGAGAGCTTTATTGTCACCAAGAACTTTTCTTCTCAGATCTGGTATTCACCCCACTGACTTTCTGACAGACTTCCTTCTCCTGAAACATTTGAAAAAGGTTTTATCATTAACTTTTATTCCTTTAATGAGTTCCTTTATTAAGTTTCTCCTTACTAAATTGGCAGGCCTTCCTGAGGTTTAACATTTAACCTGTCAGGATTTATGTGCCTCTCCTTTTTGGGATGTGATTTGTCTTTACTGAGGCCATTTTTACCTGTAGCCACCTTTCCTCTTCCAGTGGCAGACGATGAGGCCAGGTATGTCTTGGGTACACCAACACCAGGTATAACATCCTCACCAGGCAGCTGCCGTTCCCTCACCCCACCTGAAATTCTTCTCATCTCATTCAGAAAACTGAAAAAGAGCCACCGGTCTAGATTTCTTTTTATTTATTTTTAAAGTAATATAATCATGATATAAAACTGTTCCAGGTTGGGACTTTGCATTCTGAGTTTCAGTATAGAGTGAGTTTTTATGACTGAGTTGTAAACCCCCTAAAATATGGTTTTATAATGGAAATGCTGACACAACCTTTATACAGCCCCAGCCATAATTTTAGATGATGTAAAATACCATTTATAGAAAGCCAAGATAAGTGGATTTCTGCCATAGAGTGAAGAGAAGATGAGAAGTACACCTTTTAGCTAAGTATTTTCATTCTTTGTTTTAATTTTGATCAAAGAGCAAATCATATTCTAGAAGAGCAGGTTTTTATAGTCATACTTCATGTTTGTATAAGACTAAATTATGTTTTTAATCTTTCTAGCTACCTAAAGTAATTCTTCCAGGAATATCACTGTTTCCCAAGGCAAAAATCAGACTTATGCCTGCTATTGATAAATAGGCATTTTCAAAGGAATTTTATTAAAAAACTGGAAGATATCACTGGAAATACAAAGGAGTGTTTTCAAATAATACAGCACTCGGAGGAAAGTGTGTTAGAAGTAACAGACTGGATATAATTGAAACTGACCTCATAAAATCTAAAATGTATTTTTGTGATGCTTCTTTCAAGGTCATTTCAGGACAACTGAGGATCTGGGAAGTAATGATTCTCATCACCAAACAACACTCAGAGTTTATTTCAGCTATAGATCCAAAACTCTGGATATTTACTTAATGATTATGTGCAATAACAGAATCCCTTCAGTTGGAAAATCACCATGATAACAACAGAAAATATTAGAACAGGTTACTCTTGTGATTTTCTGTACTTCATTCTTATTTCAAAGTAGATTTTTTTCTAAAAGCAATGTTTCAGTTAAATATTTCAGTTTATTTTCTTCTGTATGTAATCTTTTATTTAAATTCATGAGAATAGGAAAGGAAAAAGGGAAATTTTAGGCTTTTTGCTAACGTAATGTGCAAGTTAAATTTCAGACCTTGGATTGCATTGTATTTCTACATTTACCATCATCTTGGTTTTGGGGGCTGTTCAAGAACACATTAAAAAAAAAATCCCTTTTCACTTAAAACAATTCAAATTAAATGTATAAAATATTTTAATAGCAACCTATAAATCGATTTACTTGGTCAGATTTGTGCCTCAGTGACCTTTTCAATACTGCAGCTTTTCATTGATATTTGAGAGCAGAACCAGCTGTGAAATATTGACTGTCCTTATCTTCCTAACACCGCGGTTTCTGTCATCAGCTGGGTGGAATTCTCATCCTCTGCATCACAGAAGAGTCTGGGCTGCTGATCCAGTCTCCAGCCTCCACTGGCTGGGAGGTTTGCAGAGCATTTTGGACTCTGCCTCCAAGAGTCTTGCTGAAATAAAGGACGGACTTCAAACTTGAGGCAGCTGAGCATTTGTTTGCCTTGGCCTGAGCAGGTCTTCCCCAACTGCAGTGATAAAAACACAGGCAGGTTTCAGAGAGTTAGAAATGGAGGCACAGAGAGATTATGCCACTGCCTCCAGACTGTACAGGAAATCTGTGGTGGGGCCAAGAATTGCAGTGAGGTGCTCGACTTCTGCACCTCAACCACAAGACCCTTTCTTTCTTCCTCACACTGTCACTGATGATGTCACTGCCACAGTGGCTAGGGAAGAAAGTGTTGCACTGTGCCAATCAGCTGCTCTCTGGTGCAGACTGGAGACCAAATACTTCTCCACAAATGTTCATCCAGCCTCTGAAAATTTAATGGAGGGCTGTGTATGTTGACTGCAACCATGATTATTTGCCCAAAGAAAGACACATAAAAGAAAATATTTATTAATTAGAACAAACTATTTTCTTCTTTACATGAAATTTCATTTCTTAGGTATGGAAGCAAACAGATACTAATACAAAAATAGGGATTTTTTTCTTGGTTTCAGCATATACTTTTCTTGTGGGTTGACACAAGCCCTTGAAAGGCTGGCAAAACAAGCCCTTAAAAACACCTTCCCCGCACCCCTTCCTCCTTCCCAGCTCTACCTCCTACTCCAGTAGCACAAGGAGGAAGGGAATGGGGGTATGGTCTGGTTATGGCCTGGGGAAACTTGAGGCTTCTCTCACTGCTCAGGGGGAGGAATCGTTCCCCTGCTGCACCACGGAGTCCCTTTCAGGGGAGACAGAGCTCCATGAACTTCTGCAATGAGAGTCCATCTCACAAGCAACAGCTCTCTGCAAACGGCTGCAACCTGAGCCCCCCCACGGACAACAGTCCTCCCAAAACTGCTGTGGTGTGCATCTTCCACGGGATGCAGTCCTCCAAGGACAGGCTGCTCCAGCCAGGAACTTCCACGAGACGCAGTCTTCCAAGGACAGGCTGCTCCAGCTGGGAAGCTGGGCCCTCTCTCTAGCAGGTCTCCCACTGGAGCAGAGCCTCCTCCAGGCTCTCCCACTCTGGTGTGGGCACCTCCCCCACGGGCCGCAGGTGGATCTTTGCATTCCCTACGGATCCCCATGGGCTGCAGGGGCACAGCTGCTTCACCATGGTCTCACCATGTCGTGCAGGGGAATCTCTGGTGCCTGGAGCACCTCCTCTCCCTACTTCTCCACTGATCTTGCTGTCTCCATGCTGTTCTCACTCCACTCTTCTCTGACTGAAATTACAACTGTACCATGACCTTTCTTTTGAATTTTTCTTAAATGAGTTATCACAGAGTGTTACCATCACCTCTAACGGGCCCAGCCTTGGCCAGCAGCATGTCCATCTTCAGAGTCATCAGGGATTGGCTCTGCTGGACATGCTGGAAGCTTCTGGCAACTTCTCACTGAAGCCATCTCTTTCAGTACCAAAAACCAGGCCATGCAAAACTAATACAACTTTCAAATGCTAATTTATTGTCTCTCTGATTTTAAGTTAATAATAAAACATTCTCATAAGGAACAAATGTTCCTATACAGAAGGATGCTGCAGTTCTAGCTGAGCCCTTGCCCAGGGCTGGTGGTGCTGAAGATGCACATCTGACTCTGGTCCCTCCAGAAACTGTGACACCATCAGCACTCCCTGGCTGTTCTGCTGCCTGCCAGCAGCAGCTCCTGTGGAGCTGGGAGAACAGCACTGGGGCAAGCTGGAGTTTGTGACAATGACTGAAGCCTGCAAGGGGCATCAGAGGTGAAATTACTTTGAAGCAGTGAAAGTTGGGGTGAAACTCAAAAGCTGATGAATTCCTTTTGGGCAGCCCTGCGTGAAGTTCTGTGCGAGGTCATGAAAACTGACTATACATTTTTATTCAGCTGAAGACAGAGAGAGCTGTCAGGTTGCTGCTCCTGAAACATCCAGGTGTGAAGTAAGAGCTGCTGTCAAAGTGTTTACAAAGATCACCAAAAAAAAGGAGTAATTATGAAAAGCAGTCAAAACTCCTTTGAGGGTTGCACCCCTCACAAAAAAAGTAAGAACCTAGGTGGATATGAACACTGAAGCATTTGCTTATACTTTGAGATTCTAAAAAAAATGTATAGTTGGCTGACGCTACATATTCAGGGAAGTGTTATCCAAAAGAAATTACGGACAAAGGTGAAACTGTTAAAAGCTCTGGGTTATGTGCTAATGGTGCAGGTTTTGCAGAAGGCAGACTATAGATATTTCTGACAAAACTAGATTACTTTTCTACCAATGAACATGCATTCATTTGCTGAACCAACAGACCAGGGAATTACAGCGGCCTGTCAGATGCAGCCCCGCGCTCTGCTCCGCTGGAGCCAGCCGCGATGCGCGCGCTGTTGCACAGGCCAGGCGCTGAAACTGTGTCACTCTGCAGTTTAGGAGAGAAACTCGCCTCTCTCCGCCCCTCACGGAGGCTAAGGAGAAAGGGTTCTGCTAAAACTACTGCCTCCTGTCTGCCTCAAACGTGGCAGTTCAGTTTATTCCAGGCTAGGTATAGACTTCATCTAACTAACGTGACAGAGGCACTCGCCACGTTGACCAGGGCCAATAGAGGAAAGCAATATTTTCCCTTTTCCATCTTCATATATTCTCACATTTCACGGCAAAATACAATGATTTGTATTGTAGGTGATGGAATCAACTTCAGAAAGAGTTGAACTCTATTGGTGCCTATCCTGAAATTCAAGAAGCTGTTTTATCTTTAAATAGAATAATAACTTTTATTAATTGTATTGATGTTTTGAAAAATTGCTTAAGGATTTCTGCCAATATTAAAAAAAATGTGCAAAAGTCTTTTCTAGTTTTGCAGAAATGCAGGATACTTCATGAGGGCCCTCCTAGAAACAGTATGGAAATGTTCCAAACTTTTGAGTTGCATTAGGTTAAGGTTAGTTACTTGGGGCAAAGAACCATGTATGGCCTTCATGTAGACTGCATAGCTGTGCTGCTCAAATATTCAATCATCTTTATAGTCCATAATGCACATAGTTATTAAAATTAATTTATTTTAAGAACAGAGGCCTTTTTTTCATTCTGGAAGATTTTGATTCTGAAGGAATTATAGTGAAAGAAGCACAGGATGAAAGCCTGCAAAAAACTTCTTGTGTTGCTTAAACTGTTTCTAAGTAAGAAAACAAGGAGTTTTAGGCAGAAATGGTTACAAATAATGCAGTCAACTCTGGTCAACAGTATTTCAGCCCCTTGCTGACCATAACAGCGGCCTGTTTTCTTTCTGTGTTTACACAAAACTGCAAGTGATTTGTATTTGTTTTTCTCTACTGGTTAAATTATTGTTAAAACCATTAATAACATACATATGATTATTTTTTTTAAGAAAAGCAAAATTAAAGTTTTGTTCAGCGATGGAATAAAATGAGAATTTTACAGTCTTTGGTGCTCTGCAAAACCCAGCCAGGATTTGGGGCAGATTCTTGGATGCTGATGAGTGTATTCCAGGGCTGCAGTAGAAGTGAAGCGTTCAGTAGCTCCCAAGAACAGACTTGATCTTGAAGTCACTATTTGTGCATCACTCTTATTCCAATCTGTGGGAGTTTTGCATGACTTAAGTGTCAGTCACTTTGACATTTAGCCCAGCTGGTTGAATGATCTACCATGACTATATGGCACATTTTAATCTGTTTTTTCTTCTCCATACAGTGTTCAATCTCTTGCTTTGTTTCCTGTCCTCTAGGTAGTTTGTGAATGCCAAAGGCATAATTTGACACATCTAGATTAGAAAACAGCCTTGGAAGAAGTTTGCTGGCAAGGAATGATGGTAGGTGGGTAACAGCTGGAGGGGAAGTCAGCTGGATAAAGAGACAGGGGTTTCAGCTTTACCCCTGAGGTATATGTGAGTGCACCCAAGCTTGGCATGATTCAGCTCCCTGGCAGTACAAACAAGGACCAAGACTGTGGGGTTTACCTTTGCTCAGAGAAATGTGTGGGCTCAACTGGAATACCAAGAACAAACCACATTAGTAGCAGAAACTATAAGCTGAAGGAAATGTTTCCTGTGAAATGCTGCTTGACAAATCCATTGTTTCTTTTCTGTGAAGTGAACATAACAGCTTGAAAATCACAAGTGTATTTACTATAAAATTTGTGATTTGCCTCATTACCTATCCTTTGTTTTGGGGAGGATTTTTGGGTTTTTTTGATTGGTTTTTTTTGGCTTTTTTTTTTTTTTTTTTTTTTGGTCCCCTGCAGGGAATCTCATTTTCTTAGTTGGTTTGAGGCATCTTGTTTTATTTGGTTTTCACAGATTCTATGATACTGTAGCACATTGATGGGGTGAATGTAACTTACATGATGAAGTATCTCAAAGGAAAATCTCATAAAGCTTAGTGAAAAATGCCTCTTCAGCAAATGCTCTTTTTTGTTTGCTGAGAACTTTCTCCACCTGAATGAGAATTAGCTAAAAACCTCTCAAATTTTCCTTCCCAGAAAATAGTTTCAGGTTCTTTCCCCATGCTTATTCCTGTTGATTGATTGAAATATCTTGCTTTCACCTTCTTGCACTGGTTTTTCCTCTTATTCTGCATTTCTGTGAACGTGTCTTTCTTGTCTCTGTTCTAATGTGTATTTTCTTTGGCTTCAGCTCATTGTAGCATTTAAGAATACGTTTATCTTGGAGCACACATGCAGCCCTGTTTCTCTGTAGAGAGATTAATTATGTACTCAAGGAGTTTGTTTAGCCAAAATTTTGCTTTCACTATGCTATTCTATTTAAGAACTGAAATGGTGTGGTAATTTTCATCCAAGTTACATCACCATCATATTTTTTGCATTGGAGACGTGAGAATGTCATGAAGCAAGCTTGACAAACAATAAAATGTCAAGTGTCAAAACATTACAATTTGTTTTTAGATGTAGTCTACTCCTGTCAAATTTTGGGTAGTATGTCCATAGGTGCTTAAAAAAAAGAAAAAGGAAAATATTACTTATAAAAATAACCCTTGCAGGTGACCCAGAGGACTATTCATGACTCTCATATAGACACTTATTGTCATTTTCTACACCCTCTGTGTCTGACAGGTCTATGTAGAGCTGGCAGATGTGACAAAAGACCTGTAGGTGACCCATTCAATAAAGCATCTTGCTGGGCAATTAAAATAGCAATAAACAGATGTGCTTAGGTATTTGCATTCCACCCCATATCTGTCTTTTAGCTCTCTAGAACATTTTTGTAATAGAGATTGTTCAGTTTGAGAAAATATTTAGCATCTTTATTTATTAGGATCATGAAACATAAGCAATCACCAAAAAAATTATAAAGACAGTCAAAAAACTCAACACAAGCTAAGCATCATTTTGTTGTAAATATTTTTAAATATGCCTGCACTGTTCTTTGGGCCCAGATTCCTGATTTTGCACTCCAAATCAATGAGTGCAAATTTTTAGTTATTCCCTTTGTAAATCACAGCTTGGCCACAAGGTTTCTCTTGGGCTAATGAGACACTTTGGTATAATGTGTTCAAGGGTATCTAAAAAGTGAAAATCTGACTTCCTTAGTGTGTTCATCCCCTTCTTACCGGTATGATGATTTAGCATGGGCTTAACAGACCTACAACCTTCTTGCTTTGTAGGAGTTATGAATCATGTGAAGTCTGTCTTGAGACTCTAAATCAATCGATCCTTCAGCAGCCATCAGTGTGTTTTAGTGTTCAAGCTGAATATGTCTTTTGCAGAACAGCACTGACAAATACATAAAAGGGGATCAGATGTCATGGCAAAAATCCTGGTGTGCAAGCCCTGCAAGTCAGTATAGCAAATCGAAATGAATCTTCATTTTCCCTCACATAGAAAACATTCTGCTCCTTTATTTGATTCCAGGGCCTTAACCTTGTTACTACAGTAGAGCTGCATGTAACTAGCAAGTCAGAAAGAAAAACCAATGTGACCTTCCATCTCTGAAGCAATTTCTTAGTAAAATGAGGGACTTCAAACAGACCACTGTGAAAACAAGACAGTTTTGTAAAAACAAGGTTATTTGAAGATTTGCATTAGAACTCTTCACCTCCAAGGAGCCCACCACAAGTCTAATATATCAGAATTCAGAAGGCATTTGTTTTACAGCTTTTACATACTTATACACATTTATTTACATACATATCCATATACACACATATATATACAAATATACATGTGGTATAAGATCCTAATTGTTTCCAGCAGGGATATACAAAGCACATACCCTTACTTATCAAATGATTGCTATTTAAGGAGTAGAATTAGGAAGGAGATCTTTATTCAGAAAGTGTAGCAGAGCTCCAGGCTGTCTTGTTCAACAAACCTCTTCCTTTCTGGACACCTTTTGGGGCGTTATTATTGCCATATTAAAAAGGATGGAATATTGTGATGAAATGGGATACTGCTATTGATTAAATAAGTCTACAGAGGCTACAGAAGTGAGAAATAAAAGCAACCTCTGCATTAAGTCAAATGTGTTGACTCCTTTTTTTTCATCTTTCCCTTTATTTTCCCAGCAGACACCTAAAGCATTGTACTATTGTCTGTATAAAACTTGTTTAGCATACATCACAGCACCAAAAAGTTAAGTCATTAGAGGTTCAATACTTGTGGTTTAAAATAGCTGTTTGATAACTAAATCGGCTAGCTAATTTCTGCTGCCTCACAAAATACCTCCTGGTCTGCCTTGCTCTGTCCCATTTCATGCACCCAAGCAGGAAAATGTCAGGTGGAAAAGAAAGTGCCATATGGAATATTTATCTGCAGTGGCTGCTTGGGCCTCTTCAGAGGAGAGCTCGTACTGATACATGGCAATTATATTTTAAACAAAGATATTCTACAGACCACAGATTCCTGTAAATCTCCATTGCAATTCACATAAACAAAATAGAGATGGAGGGTTATGCAGATGGCTAGGTACTGCAGTGACTTCCTTCATCATATAAATGGTCTCATACAGTTTGAGAAGGCCAATTAGGAGCTGAAGTCTCAATTTAAGACACAGTTTTTCTCCACTACCACTTAAACTTTATTAAATATAAATACTTCATTGTCATTAGTGGCTGAAAGGAGATTTTATTTTCCAATAAAACAACACAGAAGTCATGAAATCTCAAAATTATTCAGCATTAATATCTCTAGTAGACATTGCAAAGGTGTTTTTTTTACAGAACACAATTCTTGAAAGGACTTGAAAGGACTCTGAACCTGAAGTAGAGGAGTGCATTTAATATTCCAATATTCATCCCTCATGGTGCTCAGTTCTTTGCTACAGTACCACAATCAGGGTTCTGCATGCTCTTAGATGAGTGGATAGCCCAATTAATTAAACAACTAGCCTAATTCTGTGGTTCTTGGGCACATCCTGTCCCACTCAGAAGGCTCTCCTGCCCCATTCAACACAAGGAAGGTAAGCAGCTAGAATTAGAAAAATATGCATCCCTGAAATGGAGGAGTATCTTTGGTTCCTTGTTAGATTCCTGCAGGCTTGATGCAAAGTCCTGTTTAGATGGAGGGAGTGCAATGACCCAAATCTTTTCTCTCCCTCTTCCTCCAGCCACTGGAGTTTATTTAACAAGGAGCTGCTGCTCTACTTTAGAGGAGCAAACTGCTGGAATGCAAGCACCTACATCCCAAAATGATGGCCAGCAGATGGAGAGATCTTGTTCCAGAAGGATGTGATGGCTGCTACCTGTAAAGACTGAGATTTCAGGCAAACCCTTGTCAATCCTGGCAATGGGCCAGGAGGATGAGGAGCATGCTGTGTTGAGGTTAATCCCTGCCCATGGTGTGGGATGTTTTGATTCCTTTCATAATGAAACTTGGTTTCTAGAAATTCCAACCCAAACTCCACAGCTACATGGACAGAGATCTAGTCCCAGGGATTCTCCATCCAAACTAAACTACTTCAGGTGAAAAACACCCTTCTCTTTTCAGGGGAAGACTTCCTAACAGTGCAGCAGAGTTCCTCTACCTGGGTGCACCTTCCATAGCTGCACTAACTCTGCTGGCTGGTTCTGACACAAGAGCAGGGGTCAATCCCCCCTGCAGCCCTGCAGCCTGACTCCACAGGCCACGGGGACATGGGGACACCTCTCCCCTGCCCTGGCCCATTGCCTTCTCACTTGTTTCAACACACTGCTGGAGTTTTGTCTTTTCCTCCTTGCTCAGCTATATATTTTTTTTTTTTTTATGGTAGCCTGTCACCATTCCTGTCACTTTTTCCTCCTTATTTTCCCATTTTACCAGATGTGGTTTGGCACGTTCAATAGCTGTAAGCAGGCCTAGGTCAGTCTTGATTCCTGCAAGCACAGCTCCACTGACATCAGAGTTAGGGGCACTGTAACAGGATGGACTTGGCACTGGGGATGCACTGCACATCCCAAGACTTTGTTATCTCCTTTATTTGTTTCCCACACAGCTGCTGCATTGAAACCCAACTGTAAAATTGCATTTAGATCTTGTAAAAATGAAAACTTCCTGTAGCTCATTCCACATGGCTCTGCTGCTGGAATGGCTTCAGATTCCTACTCCTCCTGGTGCTGTCCTCCCAGTCTCACTGCAAGAACTTGGGGAGGTGAGGCAGTCTGACCTGTGTCCTGGTATTCACCTGCACCCTCTCAGCAAAAAAGACTGTCTTCTTCACACTCTCCCTACTAATTCTCCCTTTCTCCTTCCAGTTTTAGAAATCAGGAGAAGTAGAAAGGCTAGGTTTCTCCTCAGGAGAAACCAAGTATGTGTGTTTTCTGGGTCTTGAATAGAGAGGAGATACCAAAGAAAGTTGTTTGTAAGACTTCCACTTGCAGAATAGTGCATAATATCTCTTTATTTTGAGCATATTTCAGTATTGAATTTACCAGGGTCACACAAATTTGGGAGGTTGCCAGGTGCAGGGGATCTGACTTTCTGCTGTAAACTTAACTCAGCAGCAACCAGAAGAATAAATTTATGTGATCAGTAAATTAAAATAATAAATACATGACATCTCACATTAGCTTGTGACATTAAAGTGTGAAACCATGCATAAAGGAGTGGAAAACAAGAAGAAAAATCTGCAGATTTTACAAGAGGTGGGGACAGAAAAGGGAGAACAGGAAATTGTGCAAACTTTTATCTCAACTACTTATGACTTGCTCTGGGGATTGCATTTCTCTATAGTCTTCCTCTACCTTGGCTGACACTCCCTATAAACATTTTATGAGACATGCTAAGTATTTTATGCAAAAAGTGAGTTGTATTGCATTGCACTGTAGGTCAAGGTGAGGAGGACACATTGCCAGAATACTTAGTTAATCTCTTTCATCTTTCCCGTGCTGTCATTAATGCTTATCTGTTCCCACAGGAATTGCAAAGCCATCCGTTTTCTCCAGTGGTGCAGTACAATGGTAAAGTCCTTTGATTTCATATGCTAACTGGTTTTGATGCTGGTTTTGTTCATGCTAATTTTGAGATCAGATTTGTGTTTTCTTGTCTGTGATGTTTCTATCATGGTCTCATGCTTTTCTTTTCTGGGAGTTCAGGAGTTTATCTTAACATTTTTGTTATCCCCCTGTGCATGAGTGGTTTGATGTTGATGGGTACATGTTAACAGCAGTTGCTTTAGGTCCCAGTATTGAAAGACCCTATGAATTAATTGAGTCTGTTTGTGGGGCTTCTATACCAGTTATTGTCTGAAAGTCTGTCTTTGGCAATCAAAACCTGCCTAGGGCTTCCCTACTCTCATTATGCTAAAGTGGGAACTCACCAGCAGCTCGTGTCCTGTTCTGGTGTCAGAAGTGATCTTTCTTAATTATTAAGGAGTCCTTGACAAGCTCTGTCAGTGTTCTTGACAGGGAATGTCTTGTTTGGGATAGTAAAAGGTTTATCAAAAATTATTTAAGGCAAACAAGACAGCTAAGGTCATTAGCAGAAACTTTTCCTTAGCAAAACTTTCAATTGCCTCTCACTTCAGGATGTCCAGTTTCAGGAGAACACTATGCCCTGCATTCTATTGCTTTTGAAAAATCCTTCTAATATTATCATTAATAAGTCTGGGAAGCAGACATTATACACACAATTTACTTCTCCAGTTGCTTTCTTACCTTGAAAGTTGAGACCAAGGATTGGGATGGCCCAGCCATGAGGAATGTTATGTGAACTCCCCAGACTACAGACAAATATCTATATTCACAGGCAAAACAGGCAGCTTGCCACTCCAGAAGTGAACAGGAGATATGAAGATGTTGGTAAAGGAAGGTGCCAAGGGTGTGTGAGATTATCATACTGCTAAATTAATGAGAAAGTAATTTGATCTTAAAATTCAAGTCTGAGCTTTAATAACTCCAGTAATTCTCAGCAAACAGAACAAATTAAGGTAAATGAAAACTAATTTCATAGTAAAGAATAAATGCTTGTGAGAGGGAGCTTTTGCCCCTGCCTTGTTTGTTGACTTGCAAAGGGAATGAAATTTAATATTTCAGAATGTTTTAGTAAAATCCATAATTTTAAAGCACAAGAGAACTTATTTTCTGTTCCTCAGAACTTTGATCCTTTAATTCACCATAAGCAATTAAAAAGCCATGTCAGCATGAATTTCAATGTGAGCACCCAGTGAATATTTTTCCAGTCTGTACAAAGGAATCTAAATATTTTTTTTTTAATATTGCAAAACATGAATTTACCCAAATGACTCAGAAGAACATTTCTGTATTTTTCCCCACTTTCCACATGCATCTATGTGTGGCTTCTCTTTTTCCATTACTACTAGACATGTAGCAGAATTGGTCATTGCTTCCATTTCTGATCACAGTTTTGGGAGCTGAGGTTTAATATGCAATAAAAAAAGCAGACATGGGGATGATTCTTTTCTTTTTCCTGAAATGGCTGTGAGAACTTATGTCAGAGCCCACTGCACATCAAGAGCACATCAAAATGAGTTTTGCTGCTTTGGTCAGGCTTTCACACAGAAGTTTCCTCTGAGGTAACCCAGTGAATAAATGGAGGAGACGTTTCCTGGAATGCCAGGAAAATGAGAGCCTATGGCATGACTCCTCCAGAGGACATAAAAGTAGAAAACAATAAATTCTACCAAACAGTGCTGGGTTTGTTTAATACAGTATATAATGGCCTATTTGTACTAGATAGAGCAATATTTTCAGGCTGCCCTGAGAGGGAGAAAACAGCCCCTTCAAAAGTCAGCATGAACATCTGAGAAGACTGCAGTAGTACTTTCATACATTTAGAACTAGCTTGTTTTTTCATACATGTCCTAATATATCATATTCTAGTATACCTTGTATGAAAACATCTTTATTGCTGTTTTTTAGTGGCATCAAATCAACAGGTTGGATATCATTCCTGTTAGTTCAAATTAATTACTTTATGTGACCTCTTCTCAGTTTTAATTTTAAGGTATTTTGGAAATTTAAATGGGGGGGGGGGAGGGATTTGCTGTTGGTTGTTGTATTTTTTAATCTCCAGTGTAAGTTTTGTTACTCTTCTTTGCTTGTTTTGTATTTTTAAGAGAGGTCTTTCATGCAAATGAAGAAGAAACATAGCTATTCATAGCTGGGAGGGTAGCTACATTTCATGGAGCAAAATTTTTCCAGGCAAGGAATAGGACTGTTGTCTTTAGGAGCCAGAGACCTTAGTAGTCACTTCTCTCAGGAGCAAAGACATTTTAGTTTATTTTTTATATCAGTAGTGATTTTGATTTTCTAAAAAACTTATTGATCAAAGTAATTGATTGTTACAAGTTCCATTACATGGATCATTATCATCACTATGCAAAACCTGCATTTATTAACCTGCTTGTTTTGTGTGTCTAGTTCAGCCCTGAATGTGAAATTAAATTGTGTGGTTTCTCTGTAAATTAACACTTGAGAACTGTGCTCCAAATGTGGGAGGAAAAAAAGCATCTCAGAGCCCCACAGGGTAGAAGAATGATTACAAAGGGCTGATAATTGACTCTTTTGGATCAATGAGTAGATATTCATATGGATGGTCTATATTTAAAGAAAAAAGACATTTAAAGTAACTGGAATTCCGCTGAGTTGTCGTATGTTATGAATTCTCTCCTTGGCCAAAAACTCCTTAGTTGCCATTATATCCACAGGTTCATAATGATGAATTATATCAGGCAAAGGCTATTTAATCTTTGACTCCAGGGCTGTGTTCAACCTTGAACAAATCCAGGACTGTCACTAATGTTCATAATTTGCTTTCTTAAATACTGATATATTTGATGAAATTAGGTAATAACAAATGCTTCCCATTAACTACTTAGTCCTGTTCCTATTTCTGCTCATACACGCTTGAAATGCCTGCCTGGTGCTGAGCACTGAACAAAACAGCCTGAAATATGCAGTGCAGAGATACACGCAGGATTTATGATCAAAAAGTCTTAAATAGTGTTTGGGATGTGGCTGAAAAACACTCTCCATACAGAGACTGGGGAACGAATTTTGGAGGGACTTAAGTATGTTCTTTATATCAGCTTCTGTCTACTCTTTGTATTCTTTCTTTGCAGTTCCTCTCACCACTTTGCCATGTCCTTTCTGTATAGTCTGTGCAAAAGAAGTTTTATGCTCAAATTCAGGTTATTTTCCCCCTGACATGCTTCCTCTTTCCAGTCTGAATTCTGTATTTCACACGGAGTCTTCTAGAAGAGAGAAGCAGTCTCATATGCAATCTTCCACATATGTAAATCCAGCAAGGATTGAATCCTTTGGATGGAAAACACACAGCAAGTTTTTTAAGGAGTTAGTATATTATGCAAATTCTCTTATGGACCCCTAAAGTGAAAATATCCTTCTGTCTTTGCTAGCTTTGACTTATAACTTTGACTTGGTAGCTTTTTTTATTTATTCAGGTAGTGCAGTGAACTGTTGTACTGTAGATAAGGCTGTTACAGTAGTGCAAACAGCAGTAAAAGTGCATCATTTGATGAGTCAGTTTGTTTCAAGCAACAGATCAGCCACAAAGTAGAGATCATTGTAAAATTGCAGCAGGTCAAGAAAAAAAACTTGCAAAGTAAGAAAACTAGATCTGAGGGTGATATTTGTTACTTGTTCAATAGAATGGGTTTTTTTTCTGGGGCTGAAACCTGTCCCTTCTACAAATCCCTGGATGGCCTCTTTACCTCACAGAAAGTATCTTGGATACACTGCAGTCTTTGCAGCCCATTTGATTTATTCCTACCTTGAATTGTGATTTTCACGTGTTAATACTTTGCTCCAGTTCTTCTCTGTATTGCAGCATGTGGCCATTATCACTTCCCTCCCCCAGGCCCATTTCCCTTGCTATATATCTGTTTCATTCTCTTATTTAAGTTGAATGTGAACTTGGGGTCAAGAACAGACAAGTCATGTGATGGGACTAAGGTATAACTGCATTTTCCAGTTTTTTTCCACCGCATTATCTGAGGGTTTGGAAGCACAATCTCACAGACAGTGCAAAAAACCTCAAGTTCACAGTTCAGCTGTCAGTTATGAAGCAGATTGATGAATTAATGTCCTTAAGGAAGCCTGGAAAGTTCCATCAAATCTAAGTTCTGGATGGCTAAGGCCCTGCCATGAGCCCACCCTGAAACTAATGGCCAACTAATGGCCAAGTAATGCTTTTTAGTCAGTTTTCCAGTCTTTATAAATACACCATCATGGCCTCGATGTGTGGAGGGAAGCTGAACCTCATACTTGTGGGAAGATGTGACAAACAGGAAGAGACAAACCAAACAACAGACCTGACGTGTTACTGAAGCACTGAGTGTGGCTGTCCAGGGTGGGCTCCACCAATGCATCACAATACTCAGGATTTTTTGGACTAGTCTGCTATTATGCTGCCATTTTGCCTTTAATAAGCAATAATGGGTCACCTTAATGTTGAGCTTAACAAAACATAGTTGGAATGCAAGAACAGTAATTAAAGGCTTGTAATAAAATAATGTAGCATTTACCTAAATGACAGCATTACTGTTGACAACCTGAACAGCAATGACATTTAAGTTTTCCTGAGACATTTTTCATTCAAATTATGTCACTAGTTCTGAGGCTCCCTTTTGTAAGTCTTCCTGCCATGTAGCTCTATAGTTATTATCCCTCATTGTCAATATAGCCAGTCATTTTTTCTCTGCATCAGTTTTGATTGAGTTCTTCCAGTTTTCCCACACACCTATCTGTGTATAAACCTTTCTGAGTGATTGATATGGATTCATGCTTTTATTCTAACTTATCAATTTTTATCTTTTTTTTCCTTTCTTTCTGAAGCAACTCCCAAATTTCTGTCTGCATAGAGTGCAAATCCAGCCAAAGCTGGAATTAAAAAGCTGCAGGCTGAGTATGGGTTTAAAACCTTGTTGTCATGCATTTTGAAAGATAATACATTTCTGGGGCACTGTAGTATCCTGTCAGTCAGGTATCCCCACTGGTGAAATTCACATGACCTTGATCACAGTAAATTCTTTGCTAAAGCAGAAAGGGGACGAGCAGCCCTCCAAAAAACCAAAATACTGGACCATAAATTTCTTTGACAACATTGCACAATATAGCAAAGTTTCATGACGTCTCTCCAGCATGGAGGGCATTGCTGGAGAATGAGAGATACAAGGAGGCGAAAGAACTTGAGGACAAAAGCAAGTCTTTGTTCAGGCAGATTACCTGGCGGGGAAATACAGTACATGATGAACCATGCAACACATCAGTCATGCAAGCTATTTCTGGGAGGTTTTACTTACTGGAGAGCTGTTTTTCATTTAGAGAGGAATTCCTTCCTGGGCAGAGGGCTTGGAAAAGGCCCGTGTGACTCTGAGTCTCACTGAAGCCATATTCTGGCATGGAAGGCACACAACCTCATAGAATACTCCTGCACATGGATGAATTTTTCCTGTGCTGAACTGACAGTCCAGCTTTCATCAGATCTTAAATAACGCAGAGGATTTGTAAAGACGTTGTTAGACTCTGCTCAGCTTTGCACAAAGAGCATCAGTCAGGCCTTCATCCCAAACTCCTCCTGCACCAGAATTGAATGCTTTTGTCCTGCCAGGTGTCTCTGCAGAGCTGACATCTCCAGGCTCTGCTGGGCACCTGTTGGTGCAGTGCAGGAAGCTCTCCAGCTGACTGGTCCTACCATGCATGGCTGCAAGGCTCAGAGAGCTTGTGCACAGCCAGCAGGGACATTAAAGCAGCTGCTGATTTGCCAGCTGCCATGTTCTGCTGGCCGGGTGATGGCACGTAGCTGCACACTGGTGTGTAAGGGCATGCCTAAGGGCAGGATGTGCCTCTGTGCTCTAGTGTGCTTTATTAACATGGCTGACAACTGGGCAAGGGCATGGCAGGAGAGACTGAGCTGGAGTGTTGCACCTCACCAAGCCCATGATGCCTACCTGAGGCTGCAGTGAAGTTCCCCTGTTATTTTTCAGCTGGGTTAAAACCACAGCCTTTCTCTTACCTCTGCTGCAAACCAACCTTCAGCTGCTCTGCAGGGGTACAAGAATTTAAATTCATCCTGATAGTCAGAAAACACCCTCTATAGAGGTAATTCCATCATCAGGGCAGGTGACAGACCTAGAACACACCTAGACTATGAATTCCCTCACCCAGTTGCTACTGCTTTTGTTTTTATTGATGCTCAGTTCTCGAGCCACAGGTCAATGTACCACTTGACTTTGCCTGGTCAAACCAATTGTTATGACTGGAATGTTGATTCAGCTATAAGCCATGAATATTCTAAGATAAATACTACTTATGCATAACAGCCTTAGCCTGTACTACTAGTTTTTACCCTCCTTCCAAATGCATTTTGAATATTTGCTTTAGTCGCTGCCTCCTCTAGATTAAATTCACAAAGCCTTCTACTTCTGTACAAACCAGTAAGCAGACATTTCTATTTTCAGGGGCCCTTGAAAGGCAAGGAATTGAATATGGTGATGGCAACACACCATCTCTCTCCAGATTGTAACAAATGTAAGCGTTGCTCTGCAATCAAGAACTCCCCTTTCCTCTCTTTTCCCTTGGGTATGATGAGAGGATGACAGTGGCTCATTGTTTAGAGGATGAAAACTAAAGCTGGGTGCGGCTTTGTGATCTGAAATTTTAAAGCTGCCTTTGTTTTAGAGTGCTACAGTGAAGAGTTCATCATTTACATTAGTGGCAAATCTGGATTTTCTGTTTTAACTCTGTTGTTTCTCTCTGAGTTACACAGGTTCTACTGTGCACTTCTGTGTGAACTTTAAATGGTGCATCAACACCTGAAGGTGACTTCCCACGTATCAGAAAACCCTAGTGCCTGCAGGGGGCTTGAACTGAATTTCTGATGAACTGGTGGGAATATCCAGGATCTGGCACAAACAATGTATGAAATTAATTTCCTAGTGTACTTAGTTGCCCTGAAATCTTCATTGGGAAATAGGAATTCTCCAATTCATCAGACCCATCGTGCAGATCAAAAGGAGTCTTAATGAGCGCTTTAGACAACCTGAGGCTGGGGGTGCTGAGGTGGGAAGTGATGAGCTAAGACCCTCCTACCTCTCAGTTATGATGATAATGGGGATTTTCCAGCCATTTTTAATTTGAATTCCTACAGTCTAGTGTTCACCAAGCATTAAACCTCTAACACTCTAGCCTGTACCTGCAAGGGCTGGCATTTTCACACGGTGTCATTTTAGCACAGGTTAGGGCAGGATTACCAGAGCTGTTGCCATCAGCCTTACTTTGCTAAACCTTATTGTCTCGTAGTGCTGACAAATGCAGGACTGGAGGCTGTTGAACCCGAGCCAGGAGGGCCAGTCTGCCTTGATGGACAGCTTGCACAGGAGCGGCTTCTGGTGCTGCTTACCTGGGGGATTTCTCGATTACTGTTAAGCAATTATGCAGTAGTCTGTTTAGGGACTTATATCAGGATTGGAATAGAATAATTTCTGACCAAAGTCTGTAAGGCCCATTTTTTTAAAATATAGTTGCACACAACTCTGACAAATTCAGAACCTTCCAGGAAAGCAAGACATGCTTAACTTGCCCCCAGGTCAGCACTTTGCATACAATCTTTTCTCTCCTACTGTCCCTATCAGGAACAAGTCCTTTTTAAATGATCCCTAGATGCTTGGAGGTTACATCTCCTCTCCAACTTTCAACTCTCAGAAGCCTCTTGGAGAATTAATAATTTATCAACAACAACTTGAAGTCATGCGGCCCACCCACCTCCTCTTTTCAGGATTGTTAACACTGCTGTTGCTGCTGAAAGAAAGTGTGGAAATAGCCTGATTGTCACTCAGAAGACCTCATGGTTAGTTTAACTGATTATGCTTGGCAAGTTGTACCTACAAGAGCAACTGCTGCATAGGGACAAAGCCTGGAGGTGTGACACAGCTGAACAGCCTCCTGGGCCAGCCCAAAGCTTGTAGCTGAAGTTGATCAAAGGTTCTCCTTTAATTAAGGATATGTTGGTTGAAGAACCCTCTGTGCAGGCCAGAAGAAGACTGAGAGACTCCACACTAATGTGACTCTGCCAGTGCAAAGACACATATTTCTACCCCAATATCCCTCGTGCAGCTCCTACTTGGTGTCTGGGAGGGACCTTGAACCCAACTGCTTGACAGGTCCCTGAAATCTGTGCTTTTTGGAGTAAGCTTTCATCCTATTCAGAGGAAGAATCTGTGTACACTGTAGTCCTAATGAAGCCTCTATTTCAGTTTTGGAAATGTCTGTCTCTTCCATGTTTTGGATAAATGATTGAAGTATCCCTGTGTAAAAGAGTAAAAAAAAAACCTACTCAGGACCAGAAGGTCTCCTTAATTGTGTGCCTATAGTATTTCATTGCCGTTGACTCATAGACAGAGAGAAGGGGACGTGATCACAGAGCAAGCTTGTTTGGGGCTTTGCAGGTTAGAGCTACCTGCAAATCAGCTGACAACCAAGAGGCTTCCTTCAGCCAAACAGTGCATCTCATCTGGCTCCAGAGCGATGACATCACTGAGACATCAGTGCTCATCCTCTGTAAGCACGTGGGTGAAAAGGGATTTTCATATGCAGCTGATGCTCTAAGGAGACTTATGCATCAGGGTGCTCAGAGGATGAGTAGCTCAACATTCTGTTCACATCTTGGATCCCAGTTTCAAGGATACCCAGTGTGTTTCCTGCCTCCCTGCAGGGAGGAGACAAGAGGCAGCAAACCACTGATTAATGTGGTGACTCAGCGTGCTGCGGATGGACTTGTCCCACACACTAACCAGCATGAACAAGAACAGCAGCTGCTGTGGCACAGGGACACCAAACACAGGAACGCATCTAAGACATGCCCAAGGACACACCAGCCCCTGAGCCAGCTGGAAACATGGGCTCACTTAAGAACTCCACCACTTCCCTGGAGATGGGAGCTTTTGTCAATTATTGTGAAATGTCAGTGCAATTTCACCTTCAGTGAGTATTTGGACAGCATGCTGCAGGGGTTCTGATTCACCTGGAGGTTAAATGGCTGGCATTTATAAAAATGGACAAAACCCCATGGATTGCCATGGAGTCTCCTTGCATGAGAATGTGGCCATGGGCAATGAACCCAAGGTAGCCCCAGGATGGCTTCAAGATCATGTGCCTGGTTCTGCCTCTCACTGTTCATGGTACATTATGGGGGTCGGCTGTCTGTCTCTGCTCCCACACACGCTTAGGATGGTTCTTGCACGCTGGGCCTCAAAAGATGATTCTGGACGCTAGGTTTTTTCGGTCTTCAGAATTGTTTATTGTTCCTTATCTACAAAGTCCCTTCTCTGCCCGAAGGATCTGACCAGCACGGCAGCCAAAGGCACTCTGCCCACCCCCAAGGCAGCCGCATCTTTTATAACAAAAACTACATATATCATATTTACATTTTGTCCCCAATGCCTATCACCCTCATCACTAAGTACACCCTCATCCCAGACCAATCCCCAAATGCCAACACCACAACAGAAGATGGAAGACAGGAAGAAGAAAGAAGAGCCTGGTGACAAGCCCTGATTCCTCCATCTTGTCTCCACAACCCCCCTGTACCAAAACCCCAAAATCTGTGATTTACCCTATAATGATGTCTTCCCTTCACCATTCACACTCGAGTGATTCTCACAGGTTCCATCTCCTCATACATTGGTGGCACATCCCTAGATGGATCAAAATCAAGCCACCAAGTGCTTTTGGCAACATTCCAAGACTCCCAAGCCCCCCAAGGATTCTCTCGGTAGCTCTGGACATCAGGAGTGATGTGCTGAGCTCCCACAGTACATGAAAAAGACCTGCTGCCTTTTCATTTTACAGTCACCAATCTGAATTTTTTTTTATGCAAAGACTGTTTTTCAAACTATCCTAGCACTTAATTTTTTTTTTGTAGCTTGTCATCATTATTTTCTGCCAGGACATTTGCCATATGACTAGAGGTTTAGGGCTTCTTTAGACAAAAGCAGGAATACCCAAAGGGCTGGAGAAGCTGACCTGTTTATTGACTTTCATTTTATTGTCTGCTGCTTGGTCCCAGTTTAAAAAAAAAAAGAGATCAAAGATCAATTGGAAAAACAGAGCATTGGTTAGAAAGAATCTTTTTTTTTGGTCACCTTATGACAGTCAGCAAAAGCAAATTTTTAAACTGTAAAAATATTGAAACAGAAATCTTCTTTTTCATATTTCACTAGTTTGAAGATACATCATGGTATTCCATATCAAAAAGAAATTGATTTTGGTTTTAAATCTCTCTGTTTTGTCAATCCTTTTTTTTTTTTTTAATAAATGCCAACTTTTTCCATTTCTACTTAGAATTCAATTAATAAGAAATAAACAAAGGAAACCCCATGGGCATTTTTGTCTCCCCACGGATGTAGCAATTTCAATTTAAGCTAAGTTCATTTCCCATAGGCTTCATATACATAAATTTCCACAGGAGAGGTTGATAGGTAAACACTTCACTCTTTGCAGGGCCATTCAGGCTATCAGTAGGCTGCAGGTTTTTCAACGTCCTTTTTAACTCCTGTCTGATGTATTTCACGCATGTTCACATTATTTGCTGTCAGCACATGTATTATATTTTCATTTTTATTAAGTTTTATTGAATTGGGACATTGTTTTGATGTTTCTTCATCATTTTAACTATAAGCAAACATCTTGTCTGACTCGTTCCTCTGAAATATAATGGTTCACAAGATCTGGTAATTAATAGAAAAAGGAACTAAAAATATTTTAAAAAAAAACACATTTAGAATTATAATTTGATTGCATCCTGTTTTAGTTCTTCCATGCCTGTGGATGAAGAATGACTTTTTGTCCTACTCCTTCCCTGCCATCAGAATCGACTATTATGTAGCTTTTGGTATTTTCTTAATTCTGTCTTTTGAAGAGGAGGGACTTTTTATCAGCCCCATTTTTTTTAATATTCTAAGTCAAAGCTTGCTGCCTAGATTACTTGTGCTTTATGCATGCAACTGTGGTTAAAAAGGAATGGCACTTGACTTTTGCAACAAGCCTGACACTATGTTCTTTGTTCATCTTAGTCCTTCCATTCTTTTTGAGGGGATTTGTATACACTTAACAATTTGCATTCCCTGGCTTTTAAAATATAAGCTCATTTTTAAAAGTTTACCAATTAATTATATGCTTAAGTGAGACCCTATCAACTAGAAAATTATATTTCTTACTGCAAAAATGTGAACCTACAATGGATTAATGCAATTCTGGAAATTAATGCAAGATGAACAGCTCTGTGAAAAGGTTATTTTGGAAATCACATTCCACTGTATATTCTTTTCATGCATTTGGCAATTTATTTTTTTTCACATGTATTCCTGAGTTGTCATCTCCTGCTTCAAAGTTTACTAAGTTTGATTACAAAAATCGTAGATCAGACTCTTAATTTTTCCTGGCTGAAAAAATGATATGATTAAACAAATCAAGGTTTAAACCCAAAATCTAGTATATGCTGTTTACAAACTGTCTAAAGCAAAATTAAAGCACAACACAAAACCAAGTGAGCAATTGTCCATTTTTTGAAAGTTTAAGTCGCCTGTATCGCTTTAATTCCAAACTCAGACAGACGCAGACTTAACTTAGAACACTTTTTCTTAAGGAGTGCAAGTCAAATCCTTAATGCTAATGTAGGAGGGTTTTTTGTATTTAATTTGACTTACATTTTGTTATCGCTTGGCTCACTGCCTCAGGAGTCTGAGCCAAAGCTGTTACACTGTAATATCCATGAGGTTCAGTTTTCTCTTTCACCTGCAATACAGTACTCTCAGTGTAATGCTAATGTGACTCCTGCAGTATAACAAAGATCCCATAATGACAGCAGCAGAGGGGCCTGAATGTCATTTACACCTATTTGCTACATCCAAGGTCAGCAAGAATGCACCTGCAAAACACTCACACTGCACCCAGACTGGATACAGGAAAACTGTCTACTGAGATGAGGTTATTTTGAATAACAGATGTTTTTTTCTCTTAACCTCCTGAAGGTCTTTGTGCAGAAGTTCATAATGAGTTATTCAAGGTAAGCATGTGCATTTTTGAAGAAACAATGAAGGAGACCGCTTTTGAAACAATGCTAAAGAATCAGAAAAAAAGATTCTGAGGATGTACTTAGCATGTTTATAAATACATTTCCAGACACATTGTTTCCCCATAGCATATTTCATACTCTGCCTGTTGATAGAGGATTAAACCAACCTATTACTTTGGAACAGCTGTAGCAGAAGCAGGAAGACTGATCACAGCAAAGTTGTAGCAAGTTCTTAGAGTTGTGAAAGGAATGAAAAGCAAAGCATGATCTTCTGATGCAGAACATTTATTATACTATGCTGAAAGAGATAATAAATAAGTTTTTTAAAAATCAATACATTAAATTCCTTTCTTTTCATTCTCTGTAGCAGTCCAGGACAGTCCTGACCAGCAAAAACAACAAAGACACAATTGGCTTCAAACACAACAGTTTTTGGTGCAGTTGAACAATAAAAGAATGAATCCCCACAGCAAAATGCAGGGCAGGGGCAGACATTTGTACCTCCTTGAGGCAGTAATGGGATCTGTGCAAAAGGTGAAGCTTGTC
The DNA here is from genome assembly GCF_027477595.1 of Haemorhous mexicanus. Classification (NCBI taxonomy): domain Eukaryota; kingdom Metazoa; phylum Chordata; class Aves; order Passeriformes; family Fringillidae; genus Haemorhous; species Haemorhous mexicanus. Next base: position 18,226,475 of record NC_082344.1, on the reverse strand, counting down.
TAAGCCAAGGGATGTGCACCACAGCCATGCAGATGCCACAGAGAGGATCCCCCAGCCCCGATGCTGCTGGGGCAGCAGCCAGGCACTATCTCCAGAGATCCTGCTGGAGCTTCTCATACTGCTGCTGCTCTCCACCACCTCGCTGATCAAAAACGTCACCTCCTCCGCCCCTGTCACTGCTCAAGGGTTAATCTTGTGGCCTTTGGCAACCCTTGGGGCCTCGTTGGGAACAGACCATGCAGCTCTCACGTGCACAGCCCTGTCCATCACTGTTTTCTGGACCCACAACTATCTAGACTCACAAATGGTTGGAAATGAGGAGAACTTTTGGATAAGAGTCTGTACAGGTTTTGGCTGGGATAGAGTTAATTCTTTTCAGCCAGTACGGGGCTGTGTCTCAGACTTGTGCTGGAAACAGCAGTGGCTATACAAGGTGATTTTGGGATTGCTGAGCAGGGCTTGCATCAACAAAATGTTGAGGTCTTTTCTGCCTCTTGCACCACCCTGACACATCCAGGACAGCTGACCCCAACTGATCAAAGGGACGTTCCTGACCATGTGCAGTCATGCTCAGCATATAATTTTGGGAGGAGAGGGAAGAGAGGGGGATGTTGGGAGTTATGGTGTTTGCCTTCCAAATCACTTCTACATGTGATGAAGCCCAGCTTTCCTGGGGATGGCTGAACACCTGCCTGTCCTTGGGAAGTGGTGAATGAATTCCTTGTTTTGCTTTGTTTTTGTGTGTATATTTTGCTTTCCCCTTTAAACTGTCTTTATCTCAATTCACAAGTTTTCTCACTTTTCCTGTAATCTCCCCTGTGCCACCAAAGGGAGTAAGGGAGCTCCTGTGGGCGGCTTATTTGCCAGCTGGGGTTAAACCACAGCAGAGTCATGGGGGAATTTGGTATCTCCAAGGATACAAAGACTGAAAGGGGATCAATTGGCATCTCCCTGTCTGCTGGAGCTCCAGAAGAAAGGCTGGGGAGTCTAGACTACGATTTCAAAATTCAGATCTAGCCTGAGGAATAACTGCAGCTAACAAATAATTTATAGTCAGAGAAGTTATGAGAGAGGAAGGTTTTACTAATAATGTATACTGCTTTTGAAAGGAGAGGTCCCACAGCTGGGGATGAAGACTTTCACCTGCCATTTGGCTAAGCAGAGCTGACAGTGGTATCTGAGTGTCAGCATTACCACCATCTAGTGACTCCCCAAAATAGTGCACCCCTATCTACCTCCAACCTCTGCTTTCCCCACTGCCATGGTGGGGCCAAATTATCATGGCTTCAGGAGCTCAGTGCCTGCCTGAGAGAGCAAATCCCTTTGAAATTAGAAGTGAGGTGGGTTTTAGATAGTGCTCCGCTAATATTTCAGTGCAATACATTTTGACTTTCAATAGGAACATTTAATATCGACTTCAGAGCAAATATTCATATATTCAAGCCTTAAGGTGGTTTTAGAGTACAAGCAACACTAAATGGTAACAGATATTTCCTGAATCTTTCCATTACTCTGTGGACTGCACCAGAAAAATTCAGACAGAGGAAAATCTTATCTAATCTGAAGATAAAGATTCATGAAAGGTAATCTGAAGTACACAGGTTACAATAAGGTACTAATTTAAATTTGTAAAATATTCTTCTACACCCAGTCCAAAGAAAATTCCCAGTAGGCAGTTTAATGTTGTTATTTTCAGATAATATATAAAGACTGGCAAAGATATGAATTCCTTTGTATACAATTAAGAAGAGTTTTAGGACTACTTTCATATTTTACAAACCGTAACAGCAACTGCATGAACTTTCAGTGATCATGGACTAACCAGTCTTTCATGTATAAAATTCAATTCATAATCCATCACTGCCTTGTTTGGAACTAGAACAGATTTGAGGAACAATTCCTGTCTGGAAATACAATGTTCAGAGAATTTGTTTCGATTAACACTCCGATAAAATATTTAGAAAAGAGCATCACTGATGTTATGCCTTAAATGAAACCCTTAGTTACACTGCATTTATCACCTGCCTCAAGTGGTTTCTCTGTATGATTATGCCTGGCCACAGTCAGTTTCAGGTGCCAGCAGCTGGCATATCTGTCCCTGAATCTGAGTTTCTCTTCATTGCATTGCTCCTTTTCCATAGTCATAAGATTATTATCTGGAGACTGGACATTGCCTTGTCAAATTGAATAAGGTTTTAGACAAACACAGGCATAACTTTGCTGCTGGAAGCACAGCTTAAATGTCTTCTTTGTTGCACGTCACGTTTTCCTGAAAATTTGAGATTTGTTTGTATCAGTAACTGACTGTTCTCTTGGTCCTATTATTCCCAAGACTTTATGTAAACAAGTTCACTACTTATCCATGCTTTCATCATAAAATAAGGTTATATTCATTGTTTCTGGTTTCACTTACATCAGGGTACAATCCTGCTGCTGGATTTTTGTTTAGTGATGCCAATGAGTGCTGAATAATCCAAGAGCTTTAAAGAGCTTGGCCTGGTTAAATTATACTAAAGAAAAATGATGGCTGCATGGTCTTGGGGGGAGATGGGGATGTTGAGTTCCCTCATGGGAGGAAAGCTACCAAGAGTCTTTGGAAAGAAAGAGCTGGCTTTGCTACAGCCGAGTGTCTGAGACACAGTGTCCTCTGAAAAGTGCCAGGCAGACAGGAAATTTATAGACCCAGGGCAGACAAGCAACAAGATTTAAAAGCGTGTAATACACAGAACAATAAACTAGAGCTGTATTTACATCCATCATCTGAAATATTAGGCACAGCCTAAATTGCATATATAAATGTATATACAATCAGGTGCAATCATTTGGACATAGTCTTGATTAAGGACTTAGGTGCAGCTCTCCCATGAATGCCTTTTCCTGGTTTTGGCATGGACCTTTTGTATGATTTTTTACTCTTAAAGAGTCTTGCTGGCCTATCTGCCTTAGTGCAGGAGGGATATTTCATTGGTGCTCATAGTGGAGGACTCACTTTAATCTTATATTCCCCGGGAAACTGCTGGGCTTTATGAAATGAATCTCTGTATCCTTCCATTACATCTTCTGGCTTAATGCTGGTAGCACTGGAAGTCAGATAGTTCCCAGTCTTAATATCTACATGATCAATTTAGGATTCAGGCATGGTTTGAAAGCAGGCAGTAGTGGGACATTGTAACTGCAATTTAGAATTGTAAATATTTTATCTGCTTTAATGCATACACACATCTTGTAGATTCATGACTAATCTGCCAAATGGGGCTGGTTTTTAGGGAATGACTGTGGTAAGCTTGAATAGTTTTACCTGTTCAAATATCTTCATGGATATTAAAACACTATGTGCACTAAATATCAACTAATATTTATCCTAGTGCCATTTCTCTATGATGCTAACCCTTGTGACTATGATGTGCTGCTTCACATTTCTGGTATTTCTATTTCATGCAGCACTTTGCATCCACTGCACCATTCCTTCTGTTCTGAGACCCTGAGTTCTCCAGGCTGGCTCTCAGACCTGCACATTTCCAACATGCCAGTCCTTTTTTTTAGACATTTATCTGTGTTTTGAATTTCCACATACCTCCCCCTCCTCTTTGTTTTCAGATTAATTGCTGCTTGCTTTTGGCATAGATTTTTCTTCTTAATAAACACTCTGAAAAGCATTGTCTTCTGTTTAGACCTGGATTTTCAGTGGATTTCTACAAGTTGTAACAGAGGCACATTTAAATCTGTTGCATTTGAACCTTGATTTACTTTGAATGCAATGTAGTTCATGACTGACTCATTAACTTCCAAGGGACTTGTCTTCTGTGAACACTATTTTATATACACCAATAAAAGCACACACCTGACCTTGAAAATTTAATTATCTCCTGAAATATTTTGTAGGGGCACTCAGATCTTACAGTCTTACAGACTCCTTTGCTTTTGAACACTGGGATCACTTTTGGGATGACAAGAAGATAAAACCAGAGAATGGTTTGAGTTGGAAGGAATCCTAGAGGTCATTTCATTCCAAACCCAATGCCATGTCCTGTGTTAAGCTAATTAATAACACACCATCATTAAGAGGCCTGTTATGGTATTTCACTGGCTACTTTTTCCTCTTCAGCTAATATACACATGTAAATGTCTTTCCATACTTCAAAAAAGATTAACCAAAACCATTTGCCCTTTTTCAGTTTTGAATCCAGAAGTCTCTTAGAGCATCACTCTTCAAGCCTCCAGAACCCCTCCTTTTCAGAGGGAAGTGCTGTATTCCCAGAGTCCTTCATCTTCAGACCCATCTCTCCTGTGGAGGGTGGCTCCCTGGTGGTACTTCCAGCATCACACACAGGTGTGGTCCCTGTCAGGGCCTGTTTTGTCTGCACAGGAGTACTTGTCCTAAATACTCACCCCAAGCAATCGAGGAAGAGGAGTAGAACTGCTCAGAACCAGAGTTTTCTGATAGTATCTCATTTAGCTTCCTGGTCACCATGGGCAGCTCATGCAACCTAGAAGAAATGCGTACAACTAAGAGAAGAAATTTTGCAATGCAGTTCTTGATGGGCAGGAAAGAGGGAGTGAAGCAAGACAGATGGAAAAATATTCTATGAAATCACCACAGAGGCCCAGAGAACCACAGACAGTAAATCAGGTTTTTTCTTAAAAGAAAATAAAAAGTGAGCACAGGTAGTTGTGGTTGTGGTGGCAGCAGAAAATCATTCTGATTAGCATACAACAGGTTTTGGTCTACTTCAATAATGAATCAAGACTGTATGAGCACGAAACATTTAAATTGATGATTGTGGAATCTCCATATGCAAAAAAGAATGACAACATACCATAATGTCTTCATCCCTACTTTAGAGGCATCCAGTTGTGATTTGAAATTGAGGTGAGAGAGCCTTTGAGCACATTCTCTTTGTCAGCTTCCAAGTCCAGGTAGGTGTTTATTGTTATTCTTTGCACCTTCTTGGAAGTAATAAAATGCAGGCTCAAAATTCAGCACAATGTTGCATCTCCTAAAACCCACAAGGAGAAGAAACCTCTGAATGTTTCATTACATTTTTTTTATTTTATATTTTATAAGATGCTGCAAGGTATGAAAAAGAAATCATAAGTAAAGGTTTAAAATGGGAGAGGAAGGTGCATCATATCTCAAATAAAAAATTAGAAAAAAATGTAGTTCCATTCATTAATGGAAAGAAAAAATATTGAAAATCCATTTAAATTATTAGTTGGGAAAATACGAACAGCAATTAGATATTTAAGGGATAAAGACAGCAATGGCATCATATTTACTGTGCAGAAATTTGAGGGAAAGAGTTGGAACTGATAACTGGATAGAGCAAAAAGTGATCTTGTTAAAGGACAGCTTTGAGATATGAGCGATATCCCTTGCCACATTCCGAGGGGCTTTTTTGCACCTTATCTTGGCTGCATATCTAATCTCTTCACAGTTCTCTGTGTACATACATTCATTTATAAGGAGCAAGAGTAAAGAAAAAGAATATCTTTTCCTTCTCAGAAAACACACAAAGATTGATGAGCCACAGTAATTCCTTGACTTGATCTGTCTTTCCTGAATTTCTGCATAGTTTTACTTCATTTGCCTGCCCTTGACTGTGGAATAGAGACCCTGAGGCCAGCAGGAGCAGCCCTTCTGGCAGTGCAGAGCCCTGACACGCACACTACAGCAGCTGAGGAGGCAGCCAGCCCCTCTCCCTGCAGCGGGTGGAAGAAGCAACTCCTCTGCCTGTGCCAGGCCCACAGAAGAAAGGGGCCCAAGGTGCTGCTCCCAGCACTGGAGACACCAAAATAAGCCCACTGCTACTGAAGCTGGTAAGTGCCAGTGACACAGTAATGCCTCTGTCAAAAAAAATCAACATCCAAAAGCTCTTTTCCAAGCTTAATAATCCGAGCTATTTCTCTGCACTGAGACACACGTACCAAGGCACAGAGAAAGCTGTCCTGTGCAGCCACACAATAACTTCTCCAGCCTCAGGCTCAGCCTGGTTTGCTCATCTCAGTACTGCTGTCTCCAGTCCAGCAGAAAATGTACTAAAAAAGGGGCTTTTCACAGTGGGAATGTATCACATCTAGCTGTCTTTAATATAAATCCATTTCTGTAAATGTGTGTTTTCTTAACACTGTGGCAGACTTGGAAATCACCAGAAGAAGGAATGTTCCACTGGGGCTTTCTCACCTCTGACCCCACTGAATGGAGCTGCTGCTCCACTTACACGGTAGTGGGACAACTTCTCAAAAGTGCTTAAGGATGCAAAAACGTTGCCAGGAATAAAGAAACAGGAATCTGTGGCATGTTGGTTGGTCTCTTGTCAGTGACTGTCCCCAGGGGATGGGGAAACAAGTGCCAGTGTGAGGAGCAGCCATGGCACTGCCAGTGGGCTACAAATTCACACCCCAGCTTCTCCTTGGAATCTGCTGGTGGTCTTAGAGAGCACAAGTCCAGTATGAAAACTTGATTTTCCTGTTAAGAAACAAAGCTTTGAAGGCATTAATATTTCTGAGGCATTGTTGGTGATAGTATGCTTGTGTTCTTTCTAGTCCCAAGCGTTGCAGGCTGAGCAAGCAGGAACGCAGCTCCAAGTGGGAGGCTGTAATGAAGAGGAGGGGAGGGGGCTATATCTTCCTCTGCTCTGCAGTAAATCCATTTTTGTACCAACATGAATATCGTGATTAATAATAATAGCAGCTTATGACTGTTTTGAAAAATTGCATTTGTAGAAAATTAATGTTTCCAAGTTGCTCAAAGGGATGAAGACTTAATAGGGGGAAAAATACGCAGAGAACTGAATTTGAAACTATTTACTACTATAATGCTGCCAATAATTAGGATGACTTGAGTATTTCAGTATTCTGTCCTTGTAGTACTTTACCCCCCTCTTCTGCTCTGCTAGGAAGAGTAGCGTTTTCTATCTTTGGCTAGGAAAATTTAGAAATTTATATATGATGAATATGACATACTCATTATAAGGTGCCAATTGAAAAGGAACCAAATATGAAAATCTGTTGTGCATATCAGTATAACCACACCAAATCTCTTATTAATACCACTGTGGTGAAGAACTCTTCCTAGAGGTTTTCTTTAACTAGTTTTATGCATTTTGGGAATTATAAAACTGCAGACAGAAAAGATAAGGACGCAGCAATGCTTTTGCAAAATAAGCTATTACAAGAAGTCTTTTCTCCTTTTCAATCAATAACTTTAAACAGGGGAATGATCAGTACTCTGGAGCAACCAAATTCTGCCTGACAAATGATGTCTTAATGTTTGATCAAGTTCAAGGCATTAACAATATCATGCAGCATAATTTCTGCTTTCTTGAAAAACAATGGAGATCATTTAGAAATTGGAATTCCCTGGAGAACGCCACGGGAGTGCAGACTATTAATTACCCTGTTCTATTGTTATCTTTTGTTCAGAACAATTGTGCTCCTGAGGTCCTGTGGAATCTCTCTCCCCTGCAATGTGTCGGGTTTTGATTAAGCATCATTTCATACAGTTCATTAACAATGTATCTTAAAATGAGCTTTTGATTGAACATTTTTATTGGGCATTTAATATAATTTATGGTTTCTGTTGAAATTTCACATACAACATTTGCCAAGCTAGTTATTATATATTTTTCATTAAACAATGGTGTTTTACCTTTTCTGAAAGGTTCTATTTTTTTTGAGCAGAAGTACCGATTATATAAAAATTTATTATGAATGCAGTATATAATGAAAATAGCCCTCCTGACCATATCTTATTCCAGTGGAGATATAGCACATAGGTGTACAAGCAGTCCATTTGCAAGCATTGTCATTTTGGACTGCCAATCTGAAAGCCAACATTTAAGCTTAGTTTTCCTATCTGGAATGGTAGCACTTCAGTAAATCTGTCTGCTTTAAATAAAAAGCTATAACCTGAAGTTAACAAATTCTTCTCATTAAACTTTATCCAGTAACTCAGTGACATTTTAGCAAATGTAAAAGAGCAGCATAAAAGAGGATGTTTTATCACTCATCAGCTATAAAAAGATTGCAAATACTCTTAGGAGTAGTGGCCAGTAGCTAGGCTGAACACCTAAATGTAAATACAGGGTAAATAATATTTTAAAAGTTTCACCAGTAAGTTCAGGCTTTGGCCTCCAGCAGTCTGGGGGACACTGAAATCTGAGGAGTCAGGACTGTGAGTGCTTAGACAAAATAACTCTGTAGAACAGCCCCATCAGGAACAAGTCACACGGTGGGTAGGTTTTAGCTCAGCGAGACAGATGCATATTTATACCTTTCCAGGATGCAGATGGAAGAATTTGGGCCTTTTTTTTAATCCTGGGAATCTATTTTCATTGTCTGTTTGCAAGATTAAATAAAAAAAAAATCTTATATCACTGAAATGGCAGGATGGGGAGGGAGTGTGCACAAACATTATAGTTAGAAACAAACCATTAGCTGGAAATTGTGTCCAGGGAAATCACTGGAATTATTTACATGCACATGTGAATACAGAGGGAAGCGCTCCAGCACTGACTGCCTGTTACCATAGTGTACGAGTCTGTTGGGAGGAAGTAAGTGAAGTTTATACTCAAATACTCAAAGAAAAAGCCAGCAGAAACTTTTGCTGAGATTTGAGACTGTTCAGTCAAAATCTTCCACATTTTTTGTCTTTTACCTGGACTCATGGATTTGCAGTTTTCAGTGGGATGGAAATATTAGAATACTCAGTCTTCCATTTCCTTGACCTACTAAGAATAGGAAAGCACCAGGATTTTTCAGGAAGTCCTGCTATAAATATTTCAAATTTAATTGGAAGTTAAGATTTTTTTGGGTTTGGATACTAGTCCAAACCAAACCAGAAAACCTTTTAAGAGATATGGGGCCCATCCGTAGCATTCAAATTCAGATTGGTGTTCCTGACAGAAGTGAGGGAGGATTTGGACCCAAAGTGTTCTCTTGGGCTTGTCTCAACAGAGGGGTCAGCTGTAATATTTGGAGCTGGACCCTTGATTTATTTCAAATGCACTCTGTATTCCCTATACTCATTTTAGGATAGCATCCCCTCTCTGATGCTGTGGATGCTTCCCATCAGAAATGACCATAATTAAGAGCTGGTAATTTCTAGGGCAGCCTCAGTTTTCCATTTGGTCTGTGGTAAGAGTAATAGCTGCTGCTCATTCTGGGACTGCTCATGTAGTCTTGCTCTTGAACCTGGTGACCCACACTGTGCTCTTCAATCAACCTGGCTGAATTTCAGAGAGTTCTTCAGAAAAATGACCTTTTCTCACTGACTGGCAGCATTATGCTATCTTTGAGTCAACTTCTTTTCCCAGAACTTCAGGCCTAAAAGGGTCACTGTGATGGTGAAACATATTTTTTTCCTTTTCCACTGGTAGTACCCTTAATACTACTGTAATTGACAGAAATGTGGAAATGTGTATGCTTATTCTTGGTTTTTAGTGCTGTGTACTTGATAGCACTTTACATTTCGATTTTCCTCTAATTAATAGTGCAGTCAGCATTCCCTGTTCATTTCAGATGATTCACTGTGTAAAAGAAAAAGAGATGAAATCACTTAAAAATAGGAAAACATAACTCCTGGAAAAGTACTATATTTCAAACTGACAGTGTTCTTCCTTCCTCAGCCTTCCATTAATAGATACAATAGATACATATATTGTAGAACTCTTCTTTGCCTGCTTTTCTGTCTGTGACCTATCATAAATTCAACCCTGTTTCCTCCTCCACTCACAGCTTTGCTTGCAGCAGTCTATTTGTCACTTCACCCATAAACACCTGTGCCTTGCTTCCAGGGGCTGGGAATTATTCCCTTCACATGCATATTTTTCCTGAATGGTTACCTTGCCTGTGTGTCAACCACTGCCTTAATCTCATCTAAGTAAGCTTATTTATTATATGTCTAATGGAGATGCCAAGATAAGAACATTCCATAGCTGATCGGTGGCATCATCTTCTTTTGTAACCTTTGCCTCTCCTACCCCTGCCTTCTTCCAGTGATGCTTTGCCCTCCTGTGATAATTCAGGACAGGCACAATGTCTTCACATGTGCTCTTTCAAGTGATGAGCACACTTTTCACCAGAACAAAAACAATAAGTAAGAGTTGATCAGTGCTTGCTGATTAATTACTGACTATGTCAGCAAATTTCTGTCTTTAAAAAATGTCTGTGTCTTACAAAGAAATAAATTCAACTGGCAGGTTCCCCTGACTAGAAAGCTCATTACTGACCAACACCCTCCTGTGTCATTTGGGTGCGCCCATGTGAGTGTAAAGCCCTGAAAAATCCAAGGTAACTCAAAAAGCAAAACAGGTCAGGGGAACACTTCAACAGCAGATTACAGGGCTTGAAGAATGCAAGGCTAAAGGCAAAGTTAAGGGATGACTTTTTTTCTTTAAAACAAACAATATAAATGAAACTGGTTAAACAGGAAAAAAAACTCATTTGATATGTCTTGTTTCAGTGAGGGAAAATTGAGGCACAGAAATTAGAGGCTGGTCTAAGGGGATGTTGAGGTCTGCTTGTGTGCCCTTGGCTGGCAGAAGTTCTCTGTCACACTCATGGGGCATCCTAACCTCTGAAGCTGCCCTTGCACCCCCGTCCCACTGTCAGCCTGGGAAGTGACAGCTTTCTAGAGCTCCAGATGTGCTTGCCAAGCACAGCTGGTGCTCCCTGCAGGCTGGGGGATGTGGGCAGCCCCTCAGGCACTGCAGCTGCTGGGGAAGGAGCGGGTCCTGAGCATCAGCATTGCCCTGAGCTGGGCATGCAGTGAAGCAGCAACTTTTGCTTGGCTCTCCTCCTCCTCCTCACACGGCCCTGTCACTCAGTCTTGGGGTGCTTTTTCAAGCCTTACAGTTTTAGTCCAAGGCACAGAGTGGCCACTCCTGTCTGGGGCACTGCAGAGGCTGTAGCAGACAGCAATATCCCTCTGGGCTAGTCGGAAGTCAGGGAGAAGCAATGGTGGCTTTCAGCTCATCCAGCCTTGCTGAGTGAAGGAGAGCTGAAATTGCAGATTTTCTTCTTTGTAAAACTCCTCCAGTCTGAATTGGCTCCCTGGAAGTATTGATGTGTTCACCCTCACCTGCAGCAGTACCTGTGCTCCTGCAGCCTCTGTGCTCACAGGTGTAGAGGTCCTCTCAGAATGTATCTGAGAAGGTACAGCGTAGGGCAAGAAGGAACGAAGACCAGATCTATTGGAGCCTTCCTCTGCACCACCCCTCTCCTCCTTTCCTCTCCCTCTCCAGCTGAGCTGTCGGGAAGGCAAAAGTGTCTGTATTCTCCTCTTGACCACCCCCCTCTTCAGCCTCTGCTTTCCAGGACAGGAAAGAAGGGCTTTGCAAACATGCTTGGCATAAAGAGATGAAGAGGCAGAAACAATCAGTCAAACACTTTGTGTATATAAATATATATTTGCTTTTGTGCTTGCCTAACTGGTGCGTGTAGTACGCGCTTTTGTCATGCCTCTAAGGAAAAGAACAAAGGGATGGGGCTGATAGAATTTTTCTGTGTTCTTCCCAGGATAAAGTTTGTTTTTCCCTCTTTGACCTTCAACTCCCTGAAGACCTGAGTTTAACCGCTTTGATTTACTTCCATAATAGAGTGATCGATTAATGTTAAAGGCAGGCTTTATGAGGCCTGTCCTCAAATGGTCTTGGAGCCTGCCATAGCGAGGATGTTATACTGCCATGCTCTGAGAAAGGTCACATGAAGGGAATCAAAGACAAGATAAATGATGGTTTACACATCAGAAAAGCTCTCTGTAGCACAGACAGGGAATGTGGAACATAATGTCTCTCTGGGCTCAGTGCAGATGGTATATAGTAAATATAGTCTGAACTACCTCCCCAGGATTTATTATTGTTCCCTTGTAGTTGTTTTGGGGCTGTGCTTTTAGGTGAAGCTGTGCTCTCTAAGTTTGTAACACATGGGCAGCCCTGGCTAAAACTGAGCAAATGAAGAGGTCTGATCAGCTGATGTCAACATGCTGGTTTTGAGGAGCTGGCATCCAGAAGTTAAGGACTTGATTTCTTATGATTTTCCATGTTCAGCTAAAATTCACAGCTCATTTTTTTTTCCTAGCTAGATTTCACTGCAGGCATTTTTCCTTAAAAGAAACAGGTAAAATAAGAAAGCAAAAGAAAGATCAATCCAAAATTCAAGCCCCTGGATGTCCTAAAGGAGAATTTATACGGAATCATATGGGACAGCAAACTGTTCTGTTTTCCCTTAATATTTTTATGAGAAATTGTTTATTCTTGTTCCATTAGTGCCCCCACTGGACTAATTTCCTTTGACAGGCAGAGATACTTCTAATTTGAGGAATACAAAGGGCAAAACTTAGTTGAAGAACAGATATAAAGAGGAACCTGTACTGTATCTGTGGTCTTTCTTAAACACGAATAAGACTGGTCAGGTAATTGTATAAAAATCCAGCTTCTGAGGGAAAGCACATTTTTTAGACCAAACCTCAGGCCACACACTCACACATGCAGCAACTCTCTGACGGGGAAGTGTTGTCAGGTGTTGTATGAAATTTCAGAACTGCCCTGTGTCTGCTCTCATAGTTTGTAGAAACAAAATAATGAATTCAATTCCGGTTTACAGTTCCTATTGAAATCAGTGAAAGTTGTGGAAATTTCCTGCCCAGTTTCAAGACCGTGGGTGACAGATATTACCCATCAAATCAGGCCATGAACAGCTGATGCACATAACTCAGGACTGAACGGTGTTATGAAAATTGCTCTTCAAGGACTCAATGACTGCTTCTGGTGCTCAAGGATGGGACACTGAGGCACCAAGAGGCTACAGAGAGCATGCCCTCAGTGCCCTCAGCTTAGAAGTACACAGTGCCAAGGCAGACAGTGGACCACCTTTGGAAAGTAATTCCCCCAATGACCACTTCAGGCTGCTGTGATTGTGCAAGGCTGTGATAAAACTTGTCATGGTAGAAGGAAACCAGTTGAGTAAGAAGCTTATTATTGAGGGTTTATAACTAATAAGTCTTTTCACGTGATTCAGTAATGTGGTAAGACCAGGCCTGGCCAAAGCATTTGTATTTCCAGTTGTGTGGTATCCCTGGGAGGGGAGAAATGAAAGGGAGATATCTAAGGGGAAGGGCTCATCTCAAAATACATGGAGTGAAACAGTCTATTCAAAAGCACGGATCGAGTCAGTCTGCTCTGAAAAATATTTGGCAAAAAGAATATAATGGGTTTTTTTTTTTTTTAGTTTTTATTTAGAGGACAATCAGAGTTTAAAGTAAAAAACCAGCTCCCTTAACAGCATTGTAATCACTTATAAATAGGAAAATTATTATTAAAAAAAAAAACAGAATTGTGGAAGGAACTGATGAAAAACATCCCATCACCTAACAAATCCATCTTTAAAATAAATCCATCTCTAGGCAGAACAGGACTAGTGCATACATTCTACAAGTGCTTCCATGCAGTCAAGCTTTAAAGCTGACTTTCAATTTCCTTCTTAAATCTAGGGTTATCCTCTGCTGCCATCCCAACCTTTCAGAGTTCCAACAGCTTAATATTCTGCTTGGCCCACGGGGAGAGAGGAGCGTGTTGAGGATCCAGATACAAAGCACATTTCTCCCTGCATTCCTTGTAACCTGACTAGACACTCCAGTTGGCAGACACCAGATGGTTGATTGGAGTCTCTAGTCAGTCTCTGCGACTGCTGAAGCCTTAAGGACAAAACAGTGCCGGGGAGCTGGGTTTGAGATGATCATGAATCACTTCTGGGGGACCACGGCAGATAACTTAAGATAGGAGTCATGCAGGTCACCTTCTCCAAGCTCCTTCTGGTACCAAGTGCAAGCAGAGACAGGGGAAGATTGATATTGGAGAGGGAACCGTGATGGATGTTGTTAGCAGGGCAGTAAGGTGTGTTTGGGATTTACTGAATATCTTCCCACAGTGTTTTGAATGCACTGACAAGCAGAAGGGGATGGGCTTTTCAGAGTCAAAAAAGGCAAATCTTGTTGAGGTGAAAAAGAAGGAAAATGAATAGTTTTGCTTCATCTAAATGATACTGCAAGTGCTTCTGACAAAGTATCAGATGGGTATTCAGGAATACAGAATGAGCAATATGAAAATGTCCCCATTAAAACTAGGTGGTTATTATTAAAAAAATCTTAAGCAGCTATTCAGATTATAAAATGAATTTCCTGCAGCTGTACTCACATCACTTTTTCCACTTTTCAGAAATCCTTTCGTAACTGATTTATTTTTCTACACTCTAAAGTTTTCATGAAGAGGCGCAAGCGTCAGGCTTGCATGTTCTAGAGCCTTGTACATTTCTACTCAGAAGCAGGCTATTTATGAGAGAAAATTACAAACAGAAGGAAAAGGTTTCTAAAACCCTCAGCTGGAACTTAAAGCAGATCTCAGAGGATATTATAGCAACTGGAAAAGACTCCACACCTTTTGTGTCCAGTACTTGCATCCAATTTTTTGGTCATTTGAACAAAAGGAAAATTACATTTATATTACAAATGCTGCCAAGAAATCCATAGTAACAAATTTTGCTTTGGATGTCTCAGACTTGGAGACTTGGTTTTTAAATATCAAAGAATTGTTGGGTTTTTTTAAAGAAACTACTTGTTAGACCTAAAAATGCGGTGTTTTACTCAACAGAATCCATTATGGAAACACCTTATAACACCTAGAAGAGCTGAAAAAATTTTTCCAAAATGTCCATGGTCCATTGGAAGAGCAGCAAGAAAGCAGGTTGTACCATTAGTTTAGAGATTGGAACCCCTAAAACATGACCTTTACTATAAATAATAGAATAACATACAACCTTTCCATTACTACTCAGGACTTCTATATTTCAAAAGTTTCATCACCCCTTGTGAAAATACTGCACCATAAAAATATACTAGATAGAAGATAAAATAGAAGATAAAATATAAAATAAGAAAAATATAAGATAAAGTGTATTCACGCTCTACTGAAATACTTTACATGCTTTTGAATAAGCTCTGCCCATCATGCCCAATTTTCTAAATGCTGAGTAATGGTGTCTGGACTATCTCAGAGAACTACCTAAACTCCTTCTTATTAACACCCCTAAAAAATTATCTTCAAACCAAGCTGATTGTGAGTCAGGCACAGCCAGTTCTGCCTTCAGAATGTTGCCAGCCATGAGTTTTTATCTGAGATGTGTGTTGGAAAGGTCTCCCAAGAGAAGACTGGGTTGATGTTTTGTGGGACAACATCATCACTTCCTGGCATTTAGTTGTTAAATGCAGTACCATTTATTTGTCATTCACAGAGTTAGAGAGGAGCTTTCCTTTTAAACAGAATCAGTCAAACCTTCCAACCCTTGTGGTGCTTATTGGGACTGTTGATAGGGTTCAACAAGAAGGGGAATATTCTGACAATGAGAAAATCTTCCTTAAGCCACATGCAATTTATTGGTCTAGTTAACTCAAGTACAGCCATGACTCACTCTCCAAAAATTGCTTGAATTTGTTTACTTTCCCTCACACAGTGCTGAGTGGTTGGACTCATCCTTAAGTTTCAATCATCTCTTGTTTTACTTGTGCCAGTGGTAGTTTAGTGTCTGCAGAATAGAAAGGAGGAGGATTTCTTTAATTACTTTTCTGTAACTCGCTGTCTTGGATTCTATCCATGTAGAGTTGAACGAGTTTTATGTAAAGTGTGCAAATATGTGTCTTTTTGCAGCTACTCTTTGACATTTTCAAAGATATTTCCCCCTCTCATATCCATCTTGACACTCAATCAAGCACAGAAGAACAAGGAGAAAAATAGGATCAAGGAATGAAGAAAGGAAGACAAAAAGAGAATCCAAGAAAAAAGAAAGAAATGCAAAGAAAAAAATTTAAAAGGATGAAACAGGAAAATTTCTTGAGACAAATTCATAAACTATCATTTAGATAAAAAAAAAATAAGAAAGACAGGTGCTTTTCCCATCATCATCTATCTCCAGTTCTCTTCTTTCCTTGCTGTCTCTCTGACATGCAGATTTTCTTGTTTTTTGGCCTGTAGGCTTTACTTGCCTCTACCACAATGCGTATTCATTTGTGGAAGGAGTTCAACGTGCACATTCACTACACAAAACGTGGCTGAAATGAGCCGCAGGGTGACTATTCTCATGAAGCATGAGAACCCTTCAGGAATTCTCTGCTGATCATTCCCTCCACTCCCCCATGGAGACTTTGCCATGGTTACTCGCTGCTTGCAGGTGTCACCAGGCTCCCTTGCTTTTCAGTCTCACTGAAGTCAGGGAGATCTGAATCCAAGAGCAGAAGTTGGCCTTTAGGATTCACTTCCATGTAGCATATGTTACTATACTGTATACCGAGAAATGCAACTGAGAAGAGCCGTGGTATTTACAGTATGCTAAAATTTAACTGTTGCTGTAGCCTTCTGAAACCTGTGGGCCACATTCCAAAGACTTTATCCACGTCTTACCTCACCTCATGAGGTAGGACTCCAACTGACGAGGGACAAATGACCAATATGATTAAGGATTTGGGTTCTGGATCCATGCCCATTAGTCCAGCAGTGACTAATCCTCTCAGTGAGTTGGGCAGGAGAAGTAGCAATGACTGGCATGAGGGACACTGATCTAAATTTTTTAAGAGACATTCAGCAAATGGCAAAGAGCTTTCTTTCCGAGACAGAGGGATGGAGCTGAAGGTGTTACGGTGGGTGTGGGAGTTGGGTCTGTGGCTCTAAAAGAGATACTGCCCATAAAATCAGTAACACAGAGAGCAGCCTATGGTACACTTGTTGAATTTTAAAGAACCGTAGTTTGCTGTTGGGTCAAGTATCTCCATCATTCCTCCTTTTATGAGAACAGTGTTCCATAAGAGTTAGGTAATCATCCTACAGAAGAGGTGTGAAAGTCTGCTCACAGTGTGGTTGTGTGTTAGTGTCTGTGTTTCCAGGTGGGTGACACTGCCCAAACCACCATGTCCATACATCCCTCTGCCTGCAATGCTATTTTGCAGCAGCAGGATTAGAGCAGATTTCTGGCATTATGGCAGCAAGGATATTGTTAGGAGTAACTTGGCAATGCTCATAGGTGTTCTGACACTGGTTCTTTGCTCAAGGGCAAGCATAGCAGAGGGGATTCTGGATACAAATCAGTGAGAGAAATAATGTCAGAAGGGTTCAGAAGATGAAAGCAATGACAGTAAATAAGTCTGAAATTACTTTAGGTTTACATACTTTAAGTCCTCAGTGACTGAAAACATAGCCAAGAATTGCTTCAGCAATATTCCTTCATAAATCTGCATAATAATCTCTCAGAGGGGCTTTGGTAAAATTACAAGTATTCATTTACTAAATTGGGTTCAGTGTCTGTATCATACGCTGTATGAATATTCAGTGCCATGAATTCATCCAAACTATATTGAAGCTGGTGTGTCCACTAAGTCTCTCTCAAATGATAACCCAGACAGTAAGCATGGGCAGAAAGGGTTTTCCTTGAAATAAACAAAAACCAGCTTCCACTATTATCCAGTAAAGAAACATTTAGCTGCTATGTTCCTGAGAATGTCAGAAACACATGCCATGTAATTTTTTCATGTGAAATTTCTGATCTTTATAGGTCTAAATTCAAAACCAAACGTTTTCATGCAGCAATTGTTTCATGAAAGGAAACATAAACAAAATGTAAAGGATTTATGAGAGGTTTATCAAATAATGCAATAAGAACTGCCAGCCAGATGAAAGAAAACTGTTTGATTGGGAGGCTAATAAAAATACCGAATATGAAATACAGTAACCTTCATACAAAGAAATGAGGTCTTAGAGGACAGAGAAAACTTTTCAGTGAGTCAAAGACTGGACTGTGAGATGGAAGAAGTAGTACACCTGGATAATTTTCCAGTGTTCTGTGCATAATGAATTAAACACATGAAAAAAACCCATCCTTTATAAAGAAAATCTGGGGTAGTCAGTGTCTGCAGCTGTGCAGTGGATTGAATCGAGGTTAACAATTTTCTGAACATTTGTCCATGATCATCATATTCACTCTTGGTCTGGCCTTGCCAGGCTAACCCAAGCCAGCAGTTCCTTCCCCCAACGGCTGCTGGTTTGAACATAAGATGTTGCAGCAATTCCACAAAAAAAAAGAAAAAAAGAAAAGTAACTTACAATTTGGAGATTTCAGAAGCTGTCTGTGACAAATTGAGAGAGACCCAAGAAGTCACTCATGCTACTTAGGAGAAGGTGATGCACTTCAGAGGCAAATGTTCAGTGGGTGGTTTCTGTAGACCAAATGGCAGCAAGTGAAATGCAGTGCAGAATGATAACTATGGGGAACTTCTCCAGAGGATGCTTTTGTGACTTATGTCAAATGGCATAGAAGTTGCAGCTTATTTCCACAGAAGGCATCACAATACGAGCTATAATTTTTGTCACTGGTCGTTGCAGACAGAGTGATAGGATGGGGGGGAGGGGGTTGTTTGTTCTGTTTGTTCATTTCTCTGTTAATTCTTTTTCCTGCTTTTGTTAATTCCCCCATCTCACTTGAGGGTTTTGTTTTTGGTTTTTTTTTTTTTTTTTTTGTCCTAATTTGTGTTTTACCCAGTACCTAAAGAGAGTAAAATTCAATTTACAAACCTCCAGCACTTCTAGGAATTGTGCTTGTGTTCCTCTGATAGCCTGAGAAAGTTGAGGTTGTTCAGCCTGGAAAAGAGAAGGATCTGGAGAGACTTGAGAGCATCTTCCAACTCCTAAAGGAGGCTGCAGGAGAGTTGGAGAGGGCCCTTTTACAAGGGCATAGAGTGACAGGGACAGGGGGAATGGTTTCACACTGAAAGAGGACAAGTTTTGATCAGATATTAGGAAGAAATTCTTTACTGTGAGGGTGATGAGATATTGGAATAGGTTGCTCAGGGAGGTTGTGAATGCCCCATCCCTGGAGGTATTCAAGGTCAGGCTGGATGGGGCTTTGAGCAGCCTGGTCTAGTGAAAATTGTGCCTGTCCATGGCAGACGAGATGGAATGAGATGATTTTTCCCTTCCAACCCAAGCCATTCTATGGCTCTGTGATTCCTTGTAAGGTAAATGATGTGAGTTAGACTGTGCCTCTTGACATTTCTACTGGTTATTCTTAGCTCTCATTCATGGTATGATCTGTTTCCTCCATTTGGTCCAATATTGAGGCCAAATGGAGAGGTGTTTAGAGGGATTTTGCACTTCATTATTTAATCTTTATATCACTTGTTCTGTGGGTGAATGAAGAATTTCAGATGCTGGTCCTGCACTGGTGGGAGTATTATTTCTGGCAATCAAATAATTTATGTAAAATCAATGTATATACATAGTGTGTTCACTCCTGTACATTTTCTTATCTTCTTTATGCCAGCAAAATGGAGAAATACCACAACAAGGTAAGGATTCAAGCTGATAAAAAATGAGGAATTTGGTACAAACTAAAAAGTAAAATGCACAGGATAGCACTAAGGGTATGCATGGTCATGTGTGAATTTGCGCAGTAAGGAAAGAAATGAATTTCTGAGAGGCTGAGGAATGAGTGGCAAGAGGATCTGGATCAGCCTGAGGTTGTGATTCAGTACTCATTAGGGGTGATAAGAGGGCACAGAGCTTGGTGCATTTGCTCTTCTGCCATTCCTAGGTGAAATGGCAAACTCTGAGCTTCAACTCTGCTACATAATGCTGGATTTCATACCCTGGAGACTTTCTCAAACTCCTGCCAGATTAAAGAAAAAAAACCCCAACCCCCTGCCCAACTACTTCTTCTTCTTCTTCTTCTTCTTCTTCTTCTTCTTCTTCTTCTTCTTCTTCTTCTTCTTCTTCTTCTTCTTCTTCTTCTTCTTCTTCTTCTTCTTCTTCTTCTTCTTCTTCTTCTTCTTCTTCATATTTTACATGCAATCAGCAAGACAATGAGCTGACAGTCAGTCTGATTTTTTCCTGTACTTAAGAACAGTCACTGCCTCCTAGGAAGAATGAAATTGAGCCACTACTACCAAAGTTTCAGAGGTTAAGTAGTCACAAGAGAGAAATGTTCATTAGAAAATAAAATGTGCATGGATGATGATTGAGAAAAATCATCCCTTCAGTTTTGCTCTCTAAGTGATGTTACTGGCACTGTGCTCGTCTGCCATCACACAAGGTCAGGACAGTCCTTTGGGTTCAAGTTATTTGTAAAGCTGCTGAACAGCTGCTTCCAGGAGGTGTTTCAAAGAGGGACAAATCTATGAGTCCAGAGCCTCCTCACCAGATCCTGGATCACCTAGTTTACCTTGAGCCCTCTCTCTCTCTTCTCCTCCTCCCTCACTCTCTTTTTTTTTTTTTTTTTTAAATTTTTTTTTTATTTATTTCTTAGGCAAAGATTGGCAGGTACTTTAAAAATCTGCAAAGGAAACTGATGAACATCCTACTTTTCCTTCCTCCAAACTTTTAGGCTTTTGGATTCTTTCACCTGAACATCCTCCACCTAAAGCTGGATCACTTTCTCAGTGCCAGGCTAGCAATCAGAAAATTTTGGTCAGCCTCCTCCCTTTGCATTGGTTGTTCTCCATTTATGTATAAATTCATGGTCTTTTATCAAAGGCAGCTTATTCCATATAATCACAAGGTATAAAAGAGGCAGAAAGCATAGTAATTATTTGGAGTCTACACTGTGACACTACTCTGTTGCTTAGTGAGGGCATTGATTATGCTCAAGAGAAGTTTGAGGAACAGCTTTCTTTAGTCTCAAATTTGCGACAGTTCCCCTTTGAGTTGGCAGTACATTAATGGAAATGGAAACTTGCCTCATTCTAAATGTCAGAATAATAGAGCACCAAAAACAATTCAGTCATGTCTTTCAAACCACGCACATATGGTTCAGCACCAAATGTCACTATTCTTCCCCACTTCCTCTCCATTTGTCACTATCTCTGTTGATTATCATTGTTTGGGTTAAAACTTTCCTAAAGGCTCAGTGTAAAACTCACCTTGACAGCAGCAGATTCCCAGCATATCCTGCACTTGGTATGTGCCCAAAGGAGTCTTCCAAATGCAATGGATTCCTCCTTGTTAAAAAGCTGGTTTATGGCTTAAAAGGGTGCCTTGGGTTGGCCTTGTTTCACCTGCTGTGATACTGTTTGTATGCTCATCCAGACTTTTCCATAGACATATTTCCTGCCCCAAAGGATTTCAGCCCCATGGCAGGCGTAAACCAAGAGCTATGACAGGCAAAAGGTGTGGGAAAAGAAAAGAGTGGACAAAGCAGTGTGCAGAAATGGGTCTCAAGGGATTGGTATATCTTCAAAAAAATCAAATATCCCAGAGCTGCAAAATGTCCCAAATATGCAGCCTGTGACCACATCATTGCATGTTATTTTCTCTTTTTCTTCCCAGAGGATGTTGGCCTCATTCAATGAGCAGAATGGGTGACATTCACTTAATGATTTTTCTGTGTCAGAGAGCTGTAACTTGTAAAAATAATTGCCTCTATGAGGTTGTTTTTAGTTAGGGGTTGGGGGGGGGGAGTGGAAATGCATTTTTTTGTCTTCTGGCCTCTTTTTGAGCAACAAATAAACTTAGTAAATTCAACTGGAAGCACATATCTGGCTTTCGAAATTTCTAAATGATTGATGCTGAGAAAATGGAATTGTTCAGTAGTAATTGCCATCCTTCTCCCCCAAATGTCAACCACTATGGCTTTGGACATGGGGTGGCAGATACGACCATAGGTTATTTCACTAATCCTTGTATTTTCTGCATTAATTGTGCTTCCATGTTGTAGGACAAGCATTCAGAAATGACTGCTAATATTAACAGCTATGATCAAATGTGATAAACTTGATTATCATGCACAACAAGCCGAAGTGCAAAATTGGTCTTTTTTAGTATCAAATACTTTGCTCTGAACTTGTATTGGGAGATTTCATTTTTGTTTTCACTTTCACTCTCTGCTCTTCTCCTCTTGATCCAAAGGATGGCCTGATGAATGTAGATTTGTTCTATTTTAAAAATACCTGAGAACTTGATTTCCCAACAACTGTTTAAAATTACTGGTCACTTTAGTAAGCTGAAGTATTTTGATTTATTTCTTTGTGTCAAAAACTAACAGAACTGTAAATAAAATTGAGAACATAGAACTTAGTTTTTGGTAGATAACCAGTCTTTTGCAATTGAAGAACTTATTTTTACAGCAGAGTCTTTTACATAACTTCATAAGAAAATCTGTAGTAAAAATACAAATAAAGCTGATGTGCACTGTAAGTTCCTTAAAATTCACTTGGAAGTCTATTTTGTTACGACGAGAATGACTGTTGAACTGCAGCACATACGTCAGGAAGCTTTAAAACAAAACATCTTCCACTTCTCCAGGAAATAAATATCAGTCGTACTTCAAAAATTATTTAGCAAAGATGTTTATGGCCAGTGTATATCAGCACTTATTACTGTGCAAATTAAAATAACTAACCAATTAATGCAGAAGTAATTTTATTACCAAATGGATAGAGGAGGTATGAAAAGCCCTAATTAAAAGCCTTGTCTGCTCTGTTTTATACTAATGATTCGCTAAGAACCAATGTTATTTGTGAATTAGCTTAATCACAAAGGAATTAAAGAGAACAAAATTATTTGTATGAAACCAGTTCTCTAGATTCATGGAGGCTAGGCAGAAAAAGTGCCTGAAGTCCTTTCTATATCTGATCAGCTGGCTTATCTAATCCATTTTACTGTGGATAGCTGGCCTGACATGACTTCAAATTAGTTTAATAGGGATTAAAGTGGCATGAAGTGTATAAATCTATGAATTTGCAAGTAAAAATATGTTTGGGAATTCATTTATCTTTAGGGGCAGGAGGAGTGGAGAATGTTCAAAGTAAAATCTGGACATATTTGTAAACACAGACAATTTCATGGGAAATTTGGAAAACAACAGAAAACCATGCAATTCAGGCAGCAAATCTTAACAACTTTACTAAGTTTCTCTGCACAAAATCAATTACTAAAGTCAAACAAGAAAGTCTCCAAGATCTGGTACTATGAGAATTGATGTGGAAGTTCTTAGGTAAATCTACAAGTCCTCTTGATTAGTGCCCAAATAAAGCAGACCTCTGGCATTCAGCTTTCTGAACTGGCATGATCAGCACATAATGTCTTTGGTGCTATTGCTGCCAAGAAAGGGATGAGAGACAGCCAAATTATGATATCATACCAATAAAACCTCATCGTAGTGACATACATAAAACACTCTGTAAATTGCTTTTTGTAACTTTTAATTTATTAAGAGCTTTTGAACTATGTTTTCATTCTGTGACATGTTTTCATTTACCTCTCATATCCTTCATTAATTTATTTCCTGTTTGAGAAATAATACCAAATTTTTGGCAGTTTGAAACTGCCGAAAAAAATATATTGTATCCTACATGATGCAGCTTGCCAGGGAATCAGGAGTGTGTGGTATTTTGAAATGCTAGACTGAATTACAGTGAATTATTTGACTACTCAATTTACCTAGAATCAAATTGGAGTCATGAGAGCTGCCTGTCATGTTGCCGTCTGCTCATCTCCAAGGCCAAATTCAGAAAAGCTTCTGATATCCCAGCTGATATCTGGGAACTTTGAGAATTTGGAGGTGCTTTATCCAAGCCCTGGATGATGGGGTGTGGAGGTATTTGTGGAGTGGCTTCCTGTATTAAATAAAACAGACCAGGCACCGTTTTCCCTGATAGTTCAGGGAACTTTGGGGACATGACATCAGCAGACCCTGCTCAAGGGTTCAAACCCTGGCATCCTGCTCCCTTCCCAGCACTGCCTTTCTCTGCCATAAGTCCATAAAGGTGATTCAGCCATTCTGGGAATGGAACCAAAGGCATAAATGGACGGACAAAAGGATTAAAATAACTCAATACCGCATCATGTAGTGCTGACTCCTCAGGTATCCAGCCATAAATCCATTCAAGAAGCATTTATGCCTCCCCGACAGCCTGCTTGGCACCTTTTTCCAGCTATGCCCGCACGAGCAACTGTTCAGCCATGAGATGCAAAGTTTCTGAAGAAAGCCTGAAACTCTCTCCCAAAAGCTCTTCACTCTCAAAACATTCTTGCCTAAATGGTGACTGGCTTTATGGTCCATTAGCTAAAAGGCAACTGTTTCAAAGCCTTAGGTCTGTAACTTTGAAGAGAAAAACAGTTAGATCTTGTTACAGATGGAGTTTGCAACTATTGAAAATATATAGAACACATGGAACCCTACAGATATTAGACCCTTTCAGTTTGCTAATACCAATCTCTTTGTGTTACCTGTGATCTAAGTCAGACAATTTCTTTGACTGTTTTCAAGAAACTGGAATAACAATGAAATGTGGTTAAAAAGTAAGGAAATCAGGCACAAAGCTGAAGTTTCCTTTTCTTTCCAGTCTGCTGTATAGAACACCAGTCAAGAAGGGAGTTACAATACCTTTGAAGATGACCTTTCAAGGCCAGGCCATTCAGGTGATATTAATATTTTTTGCCAGCTCCTGAGCTAATGCCCTCGGGAGGAGAAGGGAATGCTAGAATAGAGGGACACTGAATCCAAAGCAGCTTTTGGAATGGGTTGATGGGAAGGGCTTAATCGCACTTGGGAAAGATTCCCCACAGTTATGTGTCAGACAGGGAGGAAAGATCTTATAAAAGCAACAGGGGCCAAAGGTTTTGTGATGAAAACTGGGGCAGAGAAGAAAAAGCTTATTTTTGTTTCCTTCTGAGATATGACTGGATTTTGACATGAAAAAATATCAGCTTCCTGCTGTGTAGGAAGCTCATACTGTGAGATCAAACAATAGTGAGTGTCTAGCTGCTAGCTCACATGCGTTTTAAAAGCTGGGTATTTGGAATTAAGAAAGTCAAACCCTGGGGCAAACAAGAAATGAATGAACACTCAACACTCAGTGTTGCTCTTCCTAAGAAAGAAAGCTGGAGACTGATTTCCCTACATTCAAGAGCAACCTTGGAACATCCCGGGGCTTGCACTTTTGCTATGGTGGGATCCATCCTGGGATGTGCTGAATGCTAGCTGAAACCCAGCTGTGGTAGGTGTCACTAGAGGGTACTGTAATACATGGTATTATCTCTTGTGCATGAGTGACATTCATTCTTTCTGACAAAACTGAGGTGTGCTGTTTAATTTGGTGGGGAGAGGCTGATTTAAATAGATAATATTTTATATTTAATCTGTCTTCAACTGTCTGGCTGGACTCATTTGCCTGGGTATCAGTCTGACCGTCTTCTATTCACCAACATCTTCACTGGAGGACCAGTGCAGTCATAAGAAATGAAACTGAAAGAAAACATGGATTTTCCCTAACATTAATTTCACCTCTAAATACAAACCAGCTTGCAGCAGCGTTAGCTGCTCCCAAAAAGCACAGCTGATCTCATGCAGGTTAACAATGCTGTGTTGTGAGTTCAGAGACATCATAATCTACAATGCCATTGCTACAATGTTGTTGCATACTCAAAAATCAACCCCATGGGATTTTGGGCACTTCCCTAGAAACAGCTTGAAGATATTTGATACTGAGAACTCAGCCATGCTGAGATGCAGAGCACTTATTTCTCACAGTGCCATGTGCAGCCATTCAGGGTTGAGGCTGAACCTTGAGCAGATGTCTCACCTTGTGGCTTGCTCATCCCTGAGTCCGTGTGGCCACTGGCAGGTCTTCTGGGAAAGGGCGTGAAGAAAAGGTAACTCACTCCTTCTCTCTTGCCTCCTATTTTAGACTTCCAGTAAAGAGGAGATTTACAGACACCTCCTGGGAGACTTTTATTGCTAGTGGTTAGTTGTACTGTATGAATATATTTCTGAGTGCCTTATCTATAGATCTATATATGTGTATTTCACCATCTTTACATCTGCATGTTGTGAATTAGTTATAATTCTGTTGTCAGAATGAATTATAAAATGTGATAATATTTCTGTCTAGGAGGTTAGATATTTTCTTTCAGATAATTTGGGTAAAAAAATATTTGTGCTCAGTCTAGAGCATTATTAATTCAGTCTAGATCATTTGAACTGTTGTAAGATCCAGTAGACATGCCATAGTTTTAGCTATTACATACATGATCCTGGAAGCCTGAACATGGAACTCTTGTTCTCATATTCCTTCATTTTCCTGTATGCTGTTTGACGTTTGATCTCATCTAGATATTAATTTTTCATTTCATACTTTACTATTTTGGCTCTCTTTTTGGCTGGCAAATTGTTATCAGAACTATTTTTGTTTTCTGCAGATATCGCAATTTTTTACTTGGTCTCTGATCACTTGCTAGTCATGATAGGGTTGTTTTGATTATTCATTATTTGTGCTTGGTTATTGATCGCTGAAGCCATAATGGTTTCTAATCTGATAAGACAAGTAAAACAGGTACATAAGTTTCATATTTCTGACTTTACATTACTTAAATACATTTCCAGTATCATGTTTTGTGTTCAAGAAAACTTCCAAAATACTCAGATCATTCAAAATATTTCCAAATACTCTGTCAAATTACTCATAAGCTCTTGTAGTCACAAGATTAGGCTCTGAGTTTTTCTTGTTGAGAATGACTTTTAATCTCAGTTTTCAGTCTCTATTTTACTTGAAACACTCAGGAACATAAGCATTCAACTCATTGTAGTGAATTAAATGCAAACAATATTGATTGCAGCAAGCAACAAACTATTACTAAGCACAAAGAAAGAAAAAATTATTCATGGTATACTAAAATAATTGAAAGTAAATTTTGAGAGCAGTTCCTAGAAATGGATGTCTGTTTTCTGAATTCTTCTAAGCACTTTGTCCCAGTGCAAGGTGGGATTTTACTTTCAGTCCACAGAGAGTACCCAGTTTTATTAAGCATGAACAGGGGTGGGAGAAGGCAGAAGTCTTTTCATGTGAGTAGGAAACAGGAGACTCAGAAAGAGTAGCTCTGCTTTGAAAAGGATGCTTTGCCAGGATGGCAAGTTGGCCCCCACCTTTGCTGCATTCAGAGCTACATCTGATGACCTTGGCTATGAAAAGTGATCTTTAATTTACTAACCCTGATGAGTTACACAAGCCAAGAAGCTGAGCTTAGAAGGCTAATTCCTCCTAGGACAATCTGTCTCTCAGGCACCTTTTTACCAGCAATCATGTACAGGAAAGAGAAAACACATTATGGTTTTCATATTTTAAATTCAGTTAGCCAGGCTGAGAGTTGAAAGTAAATTTTTTCTTTTCCTTTTTTAGTTTAACTTGTAAAACAATCAGATTTTCTCTATAGCTCCTCAAACTACACTCCCATGTACAAACTATATGAACCCCTCACTGCTCCCCAGTGCAACCCTGTTTTACTCCTCCATTTAGAACTTGCTCTGCTTCAGGGTAAATGTAGATGCTGAAAAGTGTCATGGGTGAGTCAACACTTGGGGCACAACAGAGCTTTCAAATAAACCCTTCTGAAAAGCAGAAACAGAAGTATTACTCATCTCCTTTTCTTCTTGCTGCCAAACTTGTTTCTCCTTGAAGATCACGCTATTTATTTTTTTCCCCCCTCATTTGCAACCCTATTAGAAAAAAGCATGGAAATAAGCTGCCATGTAAGGCCAAATACATTGTGTGAGAGAAAATGTTTGCTGCACTGTTTATGTATCTATCTATGGCAGTGTGTAAACAATAACAACACACTGATCTAAGCTAATTGTCTCCTTGTGGAGGGGTTTTGTGATAGCCTGGAACTGGAAGACTTAGGGCTCTCCAAGCTTTCAGTATGGAGAGTTCGTTGTTCTTGCCCAACTAAGTAGCTCATTGCTACTTCGTATGACTCCTTCTCCTTGCAGTTTAAGAAGTCTGGTGGTTGCCCTAAATTGTATTAAAGGGCATGGATCACCTCTGAGCTTTGCTGTGGAGCCTCCATCAGTGCCAAGGCAGCGTCACCATCCTGAGTCATAGTCACTCTTTCTTCTATGCTCCTGGGGAGCAGAGGGCTCACTGTGGGAATGCTGTACTTTGTACACAAAGACTGAAAAAAAATATATATTCTTCAAAACTGGGTAAGATTTGAAATTGAGATACTTTGCTGCCCTTTTCCCTTAGGAGCCAGGAGATGAGGGGGTGGGATTGTACTTGGAACCATCCTTCCAAATGTTAGACTTCCATATGGCTAATGGTGCTGCTCACTGTGGCATTGGCTGCAGCTCTAGCTCAAGGAGGCTTCCTTGGATCATCTGCTACCAAACTGTTATGTGGCACTGCCTTTCTCTTCCTGGTCATTGCTTCTTCATTATTGCTGAACAACTATTATTTAACTTATTATATTTGTTACCTGAAAACTTTGAGAAGTTTGGCCAAGAGTTTAACAGCCTTTATGTCCCTTGCTATTAACAGCGTGCCTGGGGATTTTAGGAGCAGATTGGCCATGTATGTCTTCAGGAGGCAAGCCACAAGGAAGTATGACTAACTTACATGTCAGCTGCTTCTTCTCTTTGTATGGCTTTTTTTCTTCTTTTTCTTAACAAATGAACACGATTTCTTGCAGAAGAAGCAGATAGGCAGGATATTTAAATGGTACAGAAAAATGCTAGTGATGATGATATAATTTGAAAGTATATAGAGATGATCAGTTTTGACCACCAGATTACTGTCAAGAAAATTGCCTTTCATGGGCAATAAAAATAGCTAATATTATCAGCATTTTGAACTGAAGAAACTAGAGTTATCATTTGAAACATGAAACAAAATCCTGTAAAGTTGAGTAAACAAGTCTTTAAGAAAGTAAAAATCACAGTAAGAACAACAGATACTTAATCCATTTGCTGAATTTAACAGAAGCATATTTTTTTACAAATACTTACTTAGATGTATTCCACTGTACATATGAATTTTTTTATTCCTTCTTTTGGCAATTTAAATTATTGAAATGGTTGCTTTCATAGCTGCATATAGTTGAGCTGAATATAATTGATATAGGGCATGAAGTTATTCTCAGTCAGGCTTGGATATCTCAATAGTCCCACAGTTAAGGCAGGCAGAGCAGACTTACCTTAGACTCAGTAGAGAGTAAAAGGCCATTTTTTGGTCACACACATCTGATCTACGTTAGGTAGCTGCTTTAGGATGAAAGGAACCGTGCCCCAGACTCTTGTCTATATTGCCTTGATGCCATTTGACTGAGAGGGAGACAAGGGTAACTAGCTTGTCTATAGCTATGCAGATGAGTCCCTCTTCTTTTTACTCTAAACAGCATAATTAGTTGATGCTTGTTAGATGCTTTCAACCTGAAAATGCTGTGTATGGGCTTGTTCTACTCCTCCCCTATGAAGATGCATGCAAAATATGTATGAATTTAACAATGATTTTTTTTGAGGGAACAATTAAGAAAAAAACATATGGGGTGTCCAATGCTCTGGAAGAAGCTGAGTTAAAGAAGTTTTAGAAAATTTTGTATATGCAATCTCCATATATGCATCGTCAACAGCTTATTACAGTTCTTCCATACCACGAGATCTAGGCTTTCTGCCAGAGCACTCTTTGGGCATGTTTAGTATGCAGCACCTGGAAGTACTTCCGAGATCACAGATCAAGTTGTGTATCCCCATGCCACCCTGGTTTTGCAGGATCAGGTTTAGATATACACAGTACTCCCTTCCTCAGTTCCTTGTTTATTGGGGCAGGGAAATCAGCCACAGGAGATGTGGAGAAACTGTGGCAGGTTGGCTGGGCAAGGACTGGGACCCAGGTAATTTGGGCTGGTGCCAAATCAAGCATTTTAGACATAAATGCTATGTTGCAAATGATATTTAAGCAGCGAACACATCTCAGTACAGCAGATCAGCTTCTGCTTTATACTTACTGATCCTATAGTGCTAAGTTTAAATAATAGGAACTGAATTCAAACTGCCTCCCATTTTTCTGGCAATGACTTATGGGAAGATTTCTTCCTGAAATCATTCAGGCATCCCTTCCTTTGCTGCTTGTAGTGCAAGCACATGACATTATGACACAGGGCATTAAATGCAATTTCAATGGTCACATTTTCCGTATGTTCTCTTGAGAGCGCATTTCAAGGTTCTGCTTTTGCCTTTCATTTTGCAACTGATAAAGAAATGGGAAATGTTCACTTATTCTCCTCTGTTCAAGGCACAGTAGCAGTAAGAAGCAAAAGTCACTAGAAGCAGCAGCAGAAGGAGAGAGAGCTCCCCTGGGATCAGACTGGATGTGAACAAAGGCATGGGAACACTTTTGACTTTAAATGGAACCACCCTAGTCTTTGAGGCAATAAAGAACCTTATGCTTCCCTTAATCACATGTATGTGAAATAATGGTATTTGGAGGCAACAGTGGCAACAGTTCTGAGCTGGCAAGGATCATCTAATATTTAGAGGGCATCTCACTGGAGATTTTAGAGGGAACAAAAATACTTCCAATAGACTCATGCTGTGGCATGATGGAATCTGGAATCACTTTGTCTTTGAGATGTAGGATTCAAACCCACATTTTATTTCTTTGGCATGCCTTCATCTTCCTCCCTTTCTTTGCAGTTTTTCTGAGTTAATTGCTTTTCTGGGGCCCATGCCTAAAACTCTCTACAAAGGCTCTGTTGTTGTTGTCCACTGATGTGTGGGACATCTGAAAGATTATAACAAAAATAAGATATCTTTTACTACGGTCAGCCCTGCAACTAAGATGATGTTGCATGCAAAACTGCATGTTGATTTCAGAAGCTGTAGGAGACAGATAGCAAAATATTGTGTGCAGAAACAATTTTCCCAACTGTTCTCAAAGCCTGAACAGGCTCATTGCACAAGAAGCAGAAGGCATCACATTACTTTCAAATTATATGGCAACTTATTGTAAAATGTTATGCACCAAATCTCTGCATACCACTATTATTGAGCCAAGTGTTACTAAAAATAATTATGTGTGTATTCCACTCATGGAAGAACATGCAAGTAACAAACTACACTGCCAGAATTCCTGAATGAAAAAGTTATTTCTTCTATGTGCTCTTAGTCACAGGTAGCCACTGTGTAACCTTATCCTGTCATTATGCAATAGCTCCTCGGGTATTACTTATGTCTTCATATAATAATCCTCTGCCTCATGCTTCCTTGCTTGCTTTATTTACTGCTGGGTTTTTTCCTTGATGGAACTGGAAAATCAACATTTAAATGACATCACATGGTTAAACAGAGTTTTGTTTTGCTCTTACGCTGCAGCCTGGTCTAAAGGCAGATAAGGAAGTCTAGGGGCCTTGCCTAGGATCACAAGATCACAGGAGGTATGACAAAAACGTAGCCATATCCAGTGCCTACATGCTCTTACCTCACCTGCACAGCTTCTGGGATTTCTTTTTGAGAGGCAGGAGAGGGGTGCTTGGCAGTGCTGCCCATGGATGCCAGACTACAGCTTCTGAACTCACAGCACCTAGGGGAGGGTACTTGCATGTAGCAGCTCTGTTAAAAAAAAAAGAGCTAGGGTACTGCTTGTCAGCTGAAAACCTCCAGGAACTGCCCATGGAGGAATGAAGAAGTTGCATTTGCACACCTGGAGGCATGGACAGACTTTCTGTTTTGAAGGACTTCAAGGTATGGTGGTATCTGCACCTGAGGCTGAACTAAAAGGTCTACCAATTGTCAGGACAGACCAATAGGATGCAAGCCAGAGCCAGAACA
Source organism: Haemorhous mexicanus (assembly GCF_027477595.1). Taxonomy (NCBI): domain Eukaryota; kingdom Metazoa; phylum Chordata; class Aves; order Passeriformes; family Fringillidae; genus Haemorhous; species Haemorhous mexicanus. Next base: position 18,194,846 of record NC_082344.1, on the reverse strand, counting down.
AATTCAGGCAGTCTCTCTAAAGTAGCTCAGAATGGTCCAGTTAATTATATTGCAGGATTTCAGATTTCTAGGCTATCATTTCTCTAGTCATGATTCTCATTGCCTTTCAGGGATATTGGCTGTACTATCTAGGTCTCAACCTGGAAATGCTCTGCATGCTCTGAAATACCATGTTCTTCCAGCGATATCTCCAGTGAGTACCAAATTTTGTGGATGCCAACGGAATCACCATGCCATTGCAACTGATTTAAAGATAAGCATCAGATACAAGTCATTTATTATTAATCAGATTATGCTTTTGCCTTGAAAGCAAAAAATACGTGAAAGTAAATCACCTTTTCTCCTTGTGGGTTTTCCACAGAGGGATATGTAGTTCCTCACTTCCAGTAGTACCTTTGACCACATGACAGCCTTCAGATGAAGCTATGTCTGGGTGAGAGGCTGGTGAGGTGGAGCACGATGAGCCCAGGGAGCACTGTGAGGGGAAATCTGTTGGAATGGGTTGGGAAATCAGTGGCTTATCCCAAACAGGCATTGCTGGCTGCTTTGTGGAGAACTGCAACTGAAACCAGTTGCAATAATCTGCAATGGTATTTTCTTTGTAATCAAAGTCTCGCAGGGTGTGGTTCATTTGGGCTCCGTCCTCTCTTTTCCTTACTTTGGCTGGGCTGCTCTTGCTTATGGGTGCTGGAATAAATTAAAAACCTCTTATTGACATTGTTTGATTTGACAGCTGCTTACAGAATATATATTCAGCCACTTTCAGCTGAAATTACAAGAAATTACTTTCATGTAATTTCAGCTGTACTCACAGTGATGTTTCCAGCACAAAACCAACATTTTTCCTGAACACCAATGTCCACATAAATTAAGCCATTAGACAACCATGATATGCTGGCCCCTCATCACTCTGTTATGTTCACAGAGATGTTTTCATTTGGTGATTTATATCTGTGCTTGTTCTCGATGCTAATTTCTGTTGATATATACAACTTTTCAAATGATGAATTGAAGCAATCACAAATATGACCGTTTAATGCAGTGCTGGTTATTTGGGGGTTTTTAACCACATGGAATTGTACAGATGGAGATGAGCTGTTCAAAGTAATTATGATAAAAATCTTCTACATAACGTGTTCATGCTTCCCCTTTATTAAACGCTGACTTTACTTAAATGAACTCTTTACCTAAGAAAAAGAAATTGATTTTGTGATTCAGATATTGTCAATAAAATCATTATTACTGGTGAGACTAGATGTTAATTAAGATCAAATGAACAGCTACAGCTTCAAGGCCATTAGTTGTCAACTAATGGACCATCAGAAGAGCAGAGTTTCACAATATAATAATTCAAAAATTAGACATTTAACTGTAAATTGTGTAAATTGTGTTACTATGATTTTTGTAATAATTATTACAATTCCTACTAAGATATAGGATGTAGCAAGGAAATTTTTTATTATTAGATAGATCAATTCAATAATAATACCAAAAAATTGGGATCTCAGCTAAGATCCTGAAATGATGGTTAAATACACCCCCAACATTTTATATAGAATAAACAAAAGCATATGAAAAAAATTTTGTTTCCTTGCTGAACTGGTTTTATGCACATGTCAGTTAAAGTCAGACTTGAAAACAGTAAAAGGTGGCCAGTCAGGAGCTTGACACTTTTTGAGACTCGATCATTGTTTTCAGGATGTAATCTGAAATAAATTAAAAAGAGGCTTCACTTCCAACAAGATCTAAGCACTGAAAAATAGGAACAGCAGCTGACAGCTAAATATTGGCCTTCACAGTTTTTCTGGAAGACTTTCTATGTATTACCAGTCTATTAGAATTGTCCTGTATAGTAAATGGCATTACAAATATAAGATAATAAAAACCAGAAGCAAATGCACGTCACTTCAGGATAGATACGACATAGTCAGCTGAAAGATTTCGATTGTTTTAAGTTTGTCAAGGTTTTGCATGTTTGTGTCACTGGGTATCCCTTTTCAGAGCTGCTCCTGTCCTGTCTACTGACCAGATAAACTCAAGCACAGAGCTGTCAAACACAAAGCCATGGTTACAACTCATCCTGCTAGAATTCATTAGTCTTGTATATTTTTATAGGAAAATTTCTACCAATGTTTTGATTTGCTGTAGAAAGATCATAGAATCAAATAGGTGAGAAATGACCTTTAAGATCATCAAATCAGGCCATTAATGAATAGTCTAGATGAATAGTTTAAGTCTATATATACTTCATTGTGTTTTCATAAAAGAGATCAACCTTTATTTTGTTTGCTTGTATTCCTTTAGGTACTCACTTCACTTCAGACATTAGGATGGACTTTTTCTACTACATATTGGACAGTTGGACTACTTATATTAAGGAACCCTTAGCAAATACCTTTGTGTATTGCTTAGTTTGCTTGCAGTGGAGCTTTTGTCACAGACTATCCAAAAGGAATGTCTTTCAGCATCGGAGATCATGGTTTGATTTCTGACCAAACTGGTCAGCTTCCTCCCCATCAGGGAAAGCTTGCAAAAGGATTAGGGCTCTATATGATGAAGCAAATCTATGAAAAATGCCACCAAAACTTGTTTGAATTTGTTACTAAGTAGCCAATAAAATTAATTTCATGTAGAATCCAAAGACACTCTGGCAAAGTCCAAGAAATTAAAAAAAGGTAGAGAAGGGGTTCATCTGTAAAGGTTTGTAATTTAATCCAACACACTGGCTTTAAATATCTTTCATGATGTGGAAATCATAGAGGTTTGATTTCTGTTTAGGCAGCTGGACTTTGGTTGGATATTACAGGCTTCATCATCCTGATGATATTCTATTCCGAGCTGTTTCATACTGGATTTCTTTCACTGTCTGCCCAGTGTAAACAGCAGTTGTTAAAGGGCTTGTCAGTGCATTTCTGCATTGCCTGATACACCCTCCTGTTACGCTTGGGCTGACCTTTGAAAGCCTTCAATCACAGCAGAAGCTGCAACAAGGAAACTACGTTAATAAAAATAGCACTTTTGTGCTAATTGATTCCAGACTGCACAACAGCTCCTACTGCAAATAAGGAGCAAGGAGCGCGCTGGCAAATAGGAGGTTTAGAGCAGAAAACTACAGTAGCCAAGTTAATCCAGGAAGCACAAGGGCATCAGAATTCTGTGAATTTTTATCTACTTTCCAAATCGCCCAGAAGTGTCACGTAATTGCACAACTGTCCTTTGATTTCTATGTGGAATGATTCTTCCTCTCATAAAGCTGAGACCTCTACAACATCACTGTGTTGTCCCAAGGCCTTGACAAGGTCACAGTGGCAGCTGGGGATGCCTGGGGGATCCTTCCTGATTAGCTGGTGTGGAGACCCCCACACTCCTCAGACCTGCTGTATGCATTCCTCAGTTTCCATCCTTGAGGAAGAGCCAGGACCACCAAGTTAGTTGCAGGAGAGCAAATGAAAGCATTCCCAGCCTCACGCTGCTGTGCTAGGAAATTTTTGCTATGGAAGGTATTGATGATATTGTAGGAAGAGATTAGAGCAGGGCTGAGGTGCAGTAAATCTGTCCCACTATCCGTTGATCATATTTATGGTGCAGAACGAGTCTTGCAACTCTTTCAAGGGCAAGCAAGACTTGCCTAGGGGAAGCCACGTTGTTGACAAAGCAGCCAGAGAGTAATTTCAGTGCAAGGAGACACCTTGTGCAGCTGCCTGTTTTTGCAGGTCTGAGGCCAGCCTTTACAGCTCTGGAGAGTGTGACTGAGTTGCTGACCAAGTGCTGCGATGATGATAATTCAGATGTTTTTTAGCACAATCTACATAATCTGTTTTTGCATATGATGCTGTGTTTATAATACAGGAATATCCCAGCAAATTAATTGAATTCAAGGAGTGTTTCCCAGGGTATGCAAGTATAGGTTGGAAAGTTCAACCTTTAATTCAGGTGGTCTAAGTTTTCCTGGGATTTTAGTTTTAAGTCACTGCAATAGAGACAGAAAATAGATAATTTTTTCCAGGAAAACCACTTATTTAGATGATATTAACACTCACAATGTCCTGGGTGTTCTGTAAAGCTGATGTCTATAAAACTCTTCGTATACAAAGATATATATTTGTATTTATAGTTTCTCCCAAACCTAATAGTATTTCACACAGTTGGTACATTCAAGAAAAATACCTGGAAAACTCACAAGTTGAAAAAAAATATATAAAATCATTAAAGATGCTTGGTTTTAGTTATTATTTTCATTTTTTTTTTATTATCATCAGCAAGGTCCAGAGCCAGCCAGATTTTTCTGCAATGTGACATCGATGGTATTTAATTTGTTTATATTTTCTAGCACTTTTTCTTCCTGTGCCTTCCTTTTAAATTTGAAATGGTCACTTCATTTCTAAGGGAGGCTGACAACCATTTTGTTCTCTAGAGAATATCTCTTTCACCAATGTGTGAAAGCATAAGAACCCACTCCAAAAAAGTTTGCTGTTTTCTATTTACAGGTACAAGTGGTCAGCTTTTAAACTACTCTAATATTTGTTGATCTGCAACTTTCTTTTCAGATAAAAATGTATCTGCTGAGCTTTATGACTGGGTGATATTCAAAAAATGTCAACACATTTGGCCTCCACATTTTTCTAAAGAAGAAGACATCGTTCATGTTCAAAAATCCAATATTCAGTCTTTACATCTGTGACTGCACTAAGGGCCTATTCTTCATTTGGCTTCATTAGGAATTATGTTTTTAGAAATATCCTATATATTTATGGAAGTAGAAGGATGGGCTCCATGTTTTAGATTGGAACTCAAACACTAAAACATGCCTGAAGGTGTCTCTGATTAATATTTGCCCTTGAACCTTCCTAACTCCCATCTGAGATGCTATCCTGCCACTGCTCTCCAGATCCCCATTGCTGCTCTCTTTAGGGCATGTTTAAGGTTAAGGTGGTTTGCAGCTTCAGAGAAGAAGCTGAAAACCTAGAAAAGCTAATGTTTTTCCTGTGATAAAGGCAGGAGCAGCCTGAAATAGCACAACCCACTCTGTGTTGCTCTCTGCTTGGTCTTCTTGGCTTGCTCTTGTTGGCCTCCTCTGAGGGACATGACTGTGGTACAGTAATTGCAGATGCCTCTTGCAATGAAGAGGAGCCTTCAGATAAAGCCTTTCATGCTACAAAAACATGGGGTCAGCTTTTAAAGACATTTAAGCATGCCAAGATGTGGACAGGCAGAAATGAGATTTTAAAAATTCATAGGTACCTCATTTAGATATTTAGAAGCTTTGAAAAGGCCACTTTATGGTTTCTTTGCCCAAATGCACCTCAAAAGTCAGGTCTTTAGGGCAGGACAGACTACTGTTTGCAAACACTTGGTTTCTCAAACTCTAATTTTTTCCTTCCATTTGTAAGTCATCCAGAAATATGGCCCTTTCTAACAAAAGAAAGCAATAAAATTATTTAAAATGGGTTGCTGAGCTGTTTTGTGGACATTTCTGAGCTATGCATTGCCATTTGTCAGCTGTTTGCAGTAAACATTCAGTTGACTCTTTGATGTAGGGTTTGTATTTGGCTTCCTAAATCACAAGTTCTGCATTATTTTCCCAGAACGGATGATGTAATTTTATAAATGACTTCTGTTTCTTTCTATAATAAATTTTCAGCATATAATACATATTGTTTGGTTTGTTTAAAAGGACTTCAGTGAGGGGGCTTAAATTAGCTGTTTGGGATCAGTTGTACAGAGAGCGCTTAGGTTGTTCAAACACTACTAAAGCCTAGTTAGCAAAGGCATAGGCACAAAGTGATTTTAAACCTTTTCCTCCTTTTTTCTTTCTTTTTCTTTTTTCTTTTGATAAAGGCCTTGCATTTTCTTGTTTATGACTGCCTTTATAAGTTCTGTACAAACATTAACTAATTGATGTCCAGAGACTGCTGAGCAACCAGCAAGCCTGTTGTTCACCCTTCGGTTTTGCAGTGGGAAACAGCTGGGCAAAGGCACACAGAGGTCCCACAGCAAGGGAGCTGCAGGGACAGGCTGAACCTGCAGTAAATAGTGGCATACCTGCCTGGCCCAGGCTGCTGTGTTGTGGTGTGGTGCAGCAGGTGATGCTGGGAGGTCTCTGATAATGTACAGTCGTGTAGACATGTTCTGCTGAGAGTCTTTAAATTTTCATCTCAGCACATTAACTTCCCACACTTCTGGAAACTGGTCAGGAGACAGTAATTCTCATTCTTAAAAACTAAAGATGTTTCAATATTTTAAAAATAGCATTGTAACACATCAGAAAGCATAACCTCTTTTTACATGGCACGTAGAGAAGATAAATCATGCCTTAATTTGTAAGTACCCATTATATTCCAGCTTCATTGCCAGTATCTATTTACACATTTCCCACAAAGAAATTAAAATAGAAGAACATATTGTTCCCCAGACTTGTTGATTGACTTACTGATTTATGAGCTTGGTTTCTGAGACTCAACCAGAGCCTTTCCCATTGAACCACACTAAAAGTCATGAAAATAATGGAACAGAAATACCACATGGCGAAGTCATGCATGCTTTCTGTTTAACCAACACTGGGCTGACCTTGAAATATTTGATTCTCCAAACCTTGAAATCTCCGTCAAACCACAAAGGAAATACTTGCTCTAGACCAACCAAGACACAGTAGAAAACTGGTGTTAAAAGAAGCCATTCATTTAGTTTTCTTTCAGCACTAGCAATTAAATTACCTTAAGCATAGTAAAGCATCAACAAAATGTATGATGACATTGAGTGTTTTGAATTTAAATGTCATGGTAAAGCAACCTTCAGGACCTACTCTTCTTTCAGACCTGTTTGATTCTCTATGCAATCCATTCTGTTTCCTTTGTCTACAGCAAAAAAAACTTCATCCCTGGATATGTTTCTGTCTTTTTTTTTTTTTTTTTTTCTATGTACTTAGCAGTGTGTACCTTTACTATATAGGTTTTCCTGCAGGTAATGCCTGTTTATTTTTAGCACAGCTAATGGTGTGCTTGCTTACAACATAACATCCCTGCCTTCTGAATAAGGGAAATGACTCACATTCATTAAAATGAATCTTGATACATTTGGCTACTCATACAAAACAGAGGTGCATAATGTGGGGGAATTAGAGGACACAGAATTCATTAATCCATGAGGTGGCAGTGATGCCAAGCAGAGACAGGCATAAATTTCTCATATGTGTCTTGGTGACAAAGTGATTTTTTTTGGGGAAAAAGCAAAAGAGCCTGGAATTACATACATTTAACTCTTGGAGAGGGATGTTCCACAGGTTGAAAAGAAAAATGAATTGTTGAAATCAAACTGATAGAGTCTTTTAAGAAGAGCATTTATGTGAACATCTTGGTATTTTTCATTTCAATTTGAATTTTGGTAGTTCTTCACACTGTTTTGATTCAGTAATTTCTTTCTTTTGGAACGATTTTGCCTAGGCAAAAAAATAAAAAAAAAAAAAAAAAGAAAAATTGTACTGGTGCACAGACTGAGAACAAAATCCATTATGTGAGTAGCAGCAAGAGGTGACATCAGCTTTATGCTACATGGTGATTCTGATTGTGTGTGGGCTGCATGCAAGTCAGTCCCTTCTGTTTAAAATAATGGTGTGGCCAATACAAATAATTGTTGCTGTTGAGACTTGGGAAAAACAGAGGAAAGCACAGAGAGAGTGAGTTCTCTGTGCAACTTTCATCTAAGAAAAACACAGCTCCCAACACAGCTTTCCTTTTAGGACCAGCCACCCACTGACTTCAAGAGGAGCTTGCAGTGTGCAAGGGAGATGAAAGTGATCCAGCATTTTGAAACTGGGATCCTTTCCATAATGCCAGTCCTTCAAGGCTGTGTTAGTGTGGGAGAGGGTCATCTCCACGCACCGGTGGTTGTATGACATCTACTGAAACAGAATGTTTGCCTCAGTTAACTTTCATGCCAAACACATGCTATTTTATAAAGACAAGTTGCCTGTGTAGCCCTCTCACGTCCTCCAGTAGCTACGACAATATGTTCAGTGTTGATATGTTTTAATATAGACAAAATAATACATAATCACTAATACTTTGCATGTAAGTAACACTTTTTATGCAGTGTCTGTTAGGCATATTACTGAATTGAATTGACTGGGTTTACCAATTCTTTTTTGAGGCAAGTAAGTGAAAGCTGACATTGACAAAGTTAGACAACTAAATCTGTACCTAAGGCTTAGAAAAGCATTTCCTTACTTCTGAGTTCCTACAGTTTCCAATACCTACAGGATTATGCAAGTCATGCAGCAAGTCAATGGCTTTCATGAAGGAAAAGGTATGAGGGGAAAAAGCCCCTGGGTTCAGACCCAAGTCATCCACATGCATATCCATGAAGCAATTACATGGATTAAAATAATTATAACAACATTGGATACCTCACAGATCTTGGTGGTTTCCTTTTGTACTTCACTGCTACTATCTCAGACCTGCTACAAGGGTCACAAACACTGAGTCCTAAAGCATTCCAATGGTTTGTGGAAGAAATTTTCCAATTTGAGATTTTGAGATGTAGTAACAATTTTGGGATTCTTATTTGAACTTTGTGTCCAATTGCATCTGCAGGCGCAGGCTTATTGAGATGCCTATGCAGGAAAATTGTATCCATTGTGGATAAAACCCAGCTCTGCTCCTCTGTACTTCCCTCCACTACATAATAATGCAAAGCTGCAGATAAACAGGTTGAGCATGAGCTCTGCAGCAACATGGTGACACCAGTGGCAGGCTCTGAGATGTGAAAGTCACTTCTGATGTGGTTAAGACTGAAACCAACTCTTGCAACTTTCCTATTGCTGCACAGAATTCACCTCTGGAGCTTTCATTTCACTCAGCTCTGCATGTCAGGGTGCTTTTATCCTAACAATTACATAGGCAGTGACCTGTAACTCAGCATCTTCAGTCTCCTTTATCCTGAAGGATAATTGTTTCTATTATTTTAAATTATGTAATGATGCCAAGACACTGCAGTAATGGATATCCTAAAACACACACACTATAATAATGATTCCCCTTTTATTATGTCTCTCCATGATGCTTAAACTAATAATCTTTGGAAAGCTTTCCCTGCACCAGATGCAGCTAGCGAATGGTTTTATTGTTATTCCCCACACTACCAGCATCTAATCCATGAAGCCAGGAAAGACTGTCCAGAGAAGCAGCAAATCAGCATTGATCACTGAGGGACTAATTTCCAACAGAGTGGATAAATCCCTGCTATTTCTCCTAATGTTCTTCCTGGCCCAAGGCACCCTGACAAACCACCGACCTTCTTCCAACCCACTGCAAAAGGAAGTCAGAATCATAGTGAGATGATTCAAGGGAATAGTCTCATCCATTGCACCCAGACTGCTTAATTTTATTGAGAAGCCCAACACCAGCTCCCACTGCCAAATCTGTCTTGCTGAGATATACATGAGCAGAAGTTTAGTCTGATTGCGTGTCAAGGGCAACAGCAAATCTGTTCCCACCAAAACGATGAAATACCAGGAGCTGCTGGGAGTGGAGTTGGGTCCATCCTTCCCTTCCTGATAAACTCACACCAAGAGCAGGGCCTTTTCTCTTGGTGTTAGCCTCAGTGGCAGACAGGATGCCTATGCCAAAAAGTTATTTTGGTAAAGAGGAGGCACACAGACCTATTTTCCTCCAAAACATGAGCAGGTGATAGTTCCAGCTTGAGAAAACATTTCCTCTGTTCTTCCAGATCCACCCACAGGGGCTGAGCTCAGTGCCCTGGTCATGGGTGAGGGTGGCAGCTGTGGAGGAGGCTTTCTGTGGCACTGCTGACACGGTGCTGCAGAGCAGTGCACCCCACCCAGGCTCTTGAAATGCTCTTCAGCAGGAATAATGCTCAGTGAGACAATGTTGTGGATCCATGTTATCCCCAGGAGCCCTCTTCTCCTTCTCATCCCAGTATTGTTACATGTAATGGGCCAACTAGGAATTTCCAGGGAATGACATGCTAGAAGCCCTTCATCTTTACATATGAAATCAAGAACAACCTTTCTGTAATGGGACAAAATACTTTCTTAAAAGTGCTAAAGCTAGAACGTCCTGCAGTGTAACTTACTTCATTTTAATAAATTTGTGCCACTTATGTGAATCTGTGTTTGGCCCTTCCTTTTTCTTTTCAGGTTTGGCTCTGTTTCTTTAGAAATTTTGAGGGTCAAAGGGTTTCCTTTTGCTTTTCTATTTTTCCTCCCTTTTTTTCCCCAGAGCAGCACATAAGAATCAGTACCTAACTCATGGATAATTTTGAAAAATAAAATACAGATGAATTTCTGACCTTTATGAGTATATTGGAAAGCAGAAAGTCTCCTGAACAATGTGCTTTGCCTAAAAGACTGATATTTTGGTGAAACTGAAAGAGAGCTACTCACTTATAAATGTAACAGCAAGCATAGTCATGCTGGCAAGAATTACATTATAAGGTCATCAGTCCTCAAGCTATGAGGCCTGCACAGAAGACTCCACCATTCCTAACTCTCTTATCAAAGCCACTACATAACAGAATAGAAATTTATGGTATGATATGATATATAGATTACATAAAAACACAGGGACAGAGACACTTGAATTAAACTGCCACCTTTACATGGCCACCATTTGAATTTCTCTCATTGAGAAAATGCCATTTCCATTGTGATAGTCTGGAATTTCCTACCCTAATCATGAAAAAAACCACACAAGCTAGAAACACGAGGGGGGCAGAACCTTTTCAAATTTGCTCATGGTTAGTCTTTCAATGTTGAAATTGGAGACTGTCAAGAAAATCTCAAAACCTGCCTCCTGGTAGTTAACAGCTGCAAGCGAGCTAAGTCAGACCCGCACAGAGGAACCTTTGTGAGGGAAATGTTTGGCTCGGACACGCCACAGGCTCTCAGGCCAGTTCCTCCCATTACGCCTAAAAGCGTGGATGCATTTTCCTCCTCCCACAGGCACACTGGTATTGCTAAAAATATGAATTTAGCCCAGTTGCTGATGCTAATTTTTCCCTGCCTGGTTGCTCTGGACCAGTAGGTCTGTTTTGCAGTTAACAGTCATTGCTCTTTGAGACTCAGAAGTAGTAAGGGATAATTGGACAAATGTGTTAAACTGGCCCTATTATGACTGGTCTATTATGACTTTATGCTTCTGTTTACCCTGGGATGCTCTTAGCTCCAGAGGGCTCTGCTGATCGCCCGACATCCCAGTGATGGATTTTGCCTATCCCAGACAGCAAGGCAGTGTGCTGCTTTTATTTTCAGCTAACCTTCTTAAAACAATAGCTCACCCACTGTTTGGGGGGACTGCAGCTCATGTACAAACAGGGTGGCATGACAGTGAGAGGCCAAAGGGACAGCCTGCTCTCTGTAAGTTCATTGGGGGTGGTAAACACAAGAGAGGGAGAGAAGCTATTTAAGCTCCAGAACAATGTTGGCACAAGAACAAATGGGTCTGAATTGGCCATGAATAAATGTAAGCTGGAAATTAGAAGAATATTTCTAAGCCTCAGCACATTGAGGCTTGGGAACAGCCTTCTCATTGGAGGCAAGGAGCCTAACTGGATTTAAGATGGAACTTGATAAATTTATGAAAAGGGTTATATGTTGTGGTTGCCTAAGACAGCAGGGGATTGGACACAATGACGCAGGATGCCTTTTCCAAGCCAATGTTCCTCACAGCAAAAGCAACAATTACTCTTTTATATGTGTGTTTTTCAGGGCCTTCTTTTCCACTCTAGGGCTGCACTTCTATTCATAACCACAATGAAGGAATTTAGGTTCAAAAGTCAACCTGGCAACTTTCTCCTGCCAGCTGGCCTGTGACCATGCTGAAACCCAACCTGGGAAGGAAACCCAGCCTTGATTTTTTTGGGAATTATATTATTTGCTGCAACTGAAAAATGACAGAGCCTTAATTCTTACAGTGCTCTTGTTGATGAATAGTCTGCTACGCAAATTTGGCACAGGTTACTGTTTCTCATCAACAAAAGCCTAAGATTGGAATAATAAGTTCCTGATCAGGGTGAAGGTACACTGGTAAAACTGTTTGGGGCAGTGTAAACAGTCTATCACACACTGTATACCTGGAGGATGTGATAAATATAGTTGTTCAGGCTCAGAATTTGAAATTGTTGCATAGCAATGTGAAAGACTTCCATATTAACCAACTGAAATTTAACAGAAGTATTTAAATTAGGATTTTTTTAATACCAAATGTAAGAAAGCTCATCATAATGGTTTCACTGCAGGAAACAGTGGTGATATCATTTGTTTCAGGAAAGGCAGCTATTACACTGTTTTCATGCTGAATTATTGGCTAGAGATAACAAAGACTTTTCCTTAATCCTATCAGCCTTCCTCTGACTTATGGCAGTGCAAAATACAGCCATAGTCACAACCACCTGAAAGTCAGGAATTGTGAACAGTGCATTCCTATAAACACTTGAGCTGTTGGGTTGGGTAGAGCTTCAGTTCATTAAGAAGGAAGATGATGAATCCTTAGAGGAACTCCAAAATGCACATTTGTTATTAACCAAACAAGCTACTTAGAATTCCAATAGGGTCACTGCAACCTCTGTAGGCAAGAGCTGTTCTTCTGCACTCTCATAGCATTCAGCAGGCACAGTTGGCTGCAGATGCATTTCCCACAGCACACTACCCTGCCCGCTTCAGTGTCCTGTTCTGGATAAGAACTGGGAAATACTTTTTATAATAGCAGAGGTCTCTCTCTTTCTGGTGGCTTCCTCTGTGGGTAATTCAGTACAGCAAATCCGTGTCACATATCATACTTCAATAACAACTTCCGATATTTGAGATGGTTGCATGATACAGTTATCCACCATCCTCTGGTTGAGCTGTGTTGGATGTCAGGGCTTAGCTGCTATTTTTGTGTGATCTGATTTGGGAAGTTTATAAAAGCTTCAAGAAAAATTTGGAAGATGTTAGGTCTTCTCTGTCTGCCAGTTGTGCCTGTCATAAATTAGTGATAATGATATTTACCTCCTTAGTGAAGTACTTTGAGGTGCAGCAAATACAATAGATTGTGATTAGCTGTTACTTTATGTGATAAACACAAGCAGTTATTTCAGAGCTGTATTAACTTGAATTTCGAGTTCCATAAAGCTTTATTAAATCAAGAAGGAGGGTAATCATTTTATAAACACTATCTTCTACAAGTCTATGCTCACTCTTTACACAGATGAATTCCAGATGCTTGTCCAAAAGAGCTATATTGTGCTTTATCACACAGAACCTGGTGTTCAAAATGTCAAAGGAAAAATGTCTACAAAACATAAAGGGCCAAGAAAGTAAAGATATTTTTTGGATAATGGCAGTTCTGTGTGGACCAAATCCAAAGGAGGTGTCTCAAAAATTAATGGACTGTGCCATGTCTCTGAGCCATTTCTGTCTGGAAGACCACTTACAAGCAGCAGAGAGAAAACATTCAAATGTCACAATTTTGTTTGTGCATTTGAGAATAATTCACAGAATAATCATCTTATTAGGAAAGCAGACTTGAGTGTAAGTTGCCATATATATAGCATTGCAGTATGCAGAGTAGTTGTGTATGACTAATTTTGCTACCAGAGTGCAAAGCAGTCCCTTATGATTTTCAGAAACAACATTTAAAGTCCTAGACATTAGCAAAACCTTTCTGGTTGGCTTCGTGGTGCTGTGTCTGCTTTTCTTGCTGCAACATGAGTACCCAGATCTGTGCATTACAAATCAATTTTTCTATGAACTTAGCTAGTGTTACTGTATTTATATTTGGTTTGGTTTCTGATTGCAAACTGCCCACAGTTACGATGTCTATCAACACATGAGATACTCCCAGGCCTGAAAGTGTCAGAAATATTATGAAGGTAACATCGTTGGTATCAATTTCTGGCTGGCACTAGAGCCTTCATCAGCTTTTGCACTGCTACAAAAGCACATTTATGGAGGTGGGATTTATCATGGCAGATTGGTTAAGAGATGCTTCACCTTCAGGATGGACACTGGTGGAGCCGTAATATATTACGCTTATTACTTAGAAGATGAAGTTTGGTCCTGCTTTAAATGGAGTCAAAGGTGAAATGCCATGAGACAGCCAAAACATAATTCGCTGTGAACTGTGCCATGCCAGAGTAGGATCTCAGCACTGTCGTAAAATCATCCAGTTTTTTGAAAAAAAACAAACCCTGGAGATAGTATTTAACTCTCAGACCTCCAGCAGCAATAAATTGCAGAGACAGGAGGAGGAAGTGCACATATTTTTGCTGGTACATTTTCCTTGAATTTAAGGCCACTGTTGGTTTTCTACATTTGTGGCTGGAGGTTTAAAGGCAGAATGTGCACCACTGAAAAACAAGCAAAGGGACACATGGAAAGTTCTCTGCCTTGCATGCTGGCTGTTGAATTTGTAAAGAAATCTCTTATGCACATTTAAAGCAAATTATTTTCTATGCAGTTTAGGATTGTATTATCATAGAAGGAAAAGATGAAATCAATGGGATGTACAGAACTATTTGGACAGGTTCTACCAGCTTTTGGAATTTATGTGGTATTAGCAAGCAGTCATCAGCCAGAGGCTTTTGACTTTAAGTGACTTCTAGTGTCACCTGTAACTCAGTATTAAACTGGTCTAATAACCTGAATTTGTTATAATACAAAAGGCTCTTTTATTAGTTTTTATTACTATTATTCAACATCCTGTATTTATTAGTAAGGACATTGCCTGGTGACAGATCTCAGCTGCAGATTTCTTGAGGTGATACTGTTGCTTGTTTTCAAAACAGCAATTGAACAGACAAGAGAACAAATGCTTTCTCTGTACTTTGCACTGTGTTACCCCCGCAAATTTCACAGTGGCATCATTTCTATCTGTGTGTCTGTTAAGCAGAAGCAACATACTTTTTAATAGAGCTTAACAGTTGTCACTTGGCTGATAATTTGCATTCTTAATGTTTCGACTTGCAGTCATCATCATTGAGCTGGCCCTTCACAATCTTAGGGCACTGATGTGATTTGAAGTATTTAACCTCCTGGATCAAGGGAACTGAAGCTCTGAATTTAAAACAGGAAAAAGAAGCCTTGCTAAGATTAAGCAGGATGGAGGCTGCGTGCTGCTAAAGTATTTGTATTAAGTGCTAGTTTCTTTCCATTAAAGAGGCACACTGGGAATGGCTTTCTCAGCTGGAAGTATTGTTAGGTGTACATAGCACACCTCCCCAGGGAGAGATGCTATGTATTATTTACTTCTAGTTTTACAGTTAGACCTGCCCAATACAGATTGTGAAGCTGCTTCCAGCCTCAGAGCCAGAGAACACTGACCAGAGCAGAGTTGCTTCAGAGCAGGACCCAATCCTGTTTTGGCTCACCACTGCCTCTAACTGCATGGTCTGCTGTATATTTCATAGACCTGAGATAAACAGAGTGTTTCCTTCCCAAAATGCATCCCAGTTTCAGAGTATTGTGATGTTCAGAAATGATTTTTATGACTCTTCTATTTAAGCTAAGCTATTGTGGTTGAGATAAGCACAGAGGATACATGTGCCTAACAAGTAAAGTAGCTTTGAGATTAAACACTCCTCACTGGCAGTAGATGAAAAGTTACGTTGTTTTGTTTCATTTTAAAAACATTGGGGATTGAAAAGACATTGGAGCCACATCTTAACAGAGCCCCATGAATCACTTTAACCTTGGCAGAGCAGTGTCAGCTGGCATTAGGCCTTATCACAGTGATAGCACAGTGTGGAGGAAGTCACCTCACCTGTCCCGCAGTGCCTGTTACGTAAGAGGCTTCCTGCCCTCCAGAGCAGTTTGGGATTTTTTCCCAGTGAAGAGTGACAGGTCCCAGCCCAGGTGACACTGGGGACAATATGATGGCCAGGCTGAGGGTCACAGAATCACAGAGTGGGTTGGGTTGACTTGGGTTGGGTGGAAGGGACATTAAAGATCATCTAGTTCCAACCCCCTGCCAGGGGCAGGGACACCTTCCACCAGAAGTCATGCTTAGATGTACATCAAACCCCAAACCAGGTGTTACAGGAGTGTGAGGGGAATGGATGCAAGGCTCTCCCCCTTTGCTGAGTAAGACATTTATAGTAACTAGAAAAATTACTGGATAAATCTTGCATCACTAGTGGGATCTCCCTGCACCACACAAATGGTTGAAAGTCACCCTGAGAAGCTCAGAGAGCTGCAGTCTGCAGATGTTCCCAAGGGAGATGTTTCCCTTTGATGAAGTTTCCTGCTCACCAGCAGTGTTTTCCCTGCGAGGCAGATTCTCCAGATTCCCTGCCTAGCCCCTGCCTCTTGGCAGGGCTGGAAGTGATGACTTCAGTTTTTTGAAGGTGAATGTTACTAATTATTCCCCAAGTGAAGTGCAGCTACAGGTACCATCCTTCTTATCTAAGTGACTACTCTACCAGACCCAGAAGGTGTGGAGGAAAGTTTCAATAACCTACTTGAAAAATGACACTAAAAAGTATTTCTTAATACTCAAATAACACAGTTCAGCTCAAATTATGGTTTTAAGCTTCAAAAAATTTGAGAAACACCTCATTCGCCTATATGCCAGGCTTCCTAGACGTGGTGTCCACAGTTTTTCCAGACTGCTACTGTTTTCACTTCAGACTGGTTTTATTTCAGACTAGTTTTACCTGGGGAAATCTATGAAGAGTCTGTCCCATGACAGCTTTGAGCAAAAGCCCCAGAAGGTCTCTAGGGCAGCATATGCCTTTGCTGCAGCTTCTGTCAGCTAAAGGTCTAGGCTACCCAGTCTGTGATTTTATATGTCCTAGTCCTGCAACCTCTGCTGTGTTTTGTTTAACCATTGAATGGGGCAATTAGAGAACCACAGAATGGTTTGAGTTGCAAGAGACCTTAAAAATCATCTTTTTCCAACCTCCTAGCCATGGACAGGGACGCCTTCCACTACGTCAGGTTGTTCAAGCCCCATCAAGCCTGGCCTTGAACACTGCCAGGGATGGGGCATCCACAGCTTCCCTAGGCAGCCTCTTTTTGAGACAAACTATTGGCTAAACATTTGGGTTTTTTTTATATTGCATTACTCATATGTGTTAATTAGCCCAAACTAAAACTTGTAGTATAGAAAAGAACAAAAAGTTTCAGTGAGTTATTTGATATTATTCATTAAAATAGCAGGAAAAAAATATATTAAATGGAGTTCTTCAGTTCTGCACTTTTTCTTCGAAATCTCATCAGCGCTAGGCTCTGGTGGGTTTCAGCCTGGACATGGCCATCAATCTTTGTTCCCTCCTAACTTTGCAGTCCAGAAATAGCTATTAACAAGCAAACAAGTATGCTTTCTCAGAAAAATAACAGTAAGTGCCATCTCTGTCACAGGATTTTCACAATAAGAAGACTACAAAAAGTCCCATTCTTGACAAAGCATCGTTAAGTCACATCAGAGAAGAAACTGAATGCTCTTGCAACATAATTTATAATTAGCTACTTTTACAAAACTCAACCTGAAATGTTGGAATCCTTTCTGAAGTTGCTGTTCTCAAATACAAGGATGTCCCAAAGCTGATTTCATGGCCTCTTTACAGCTGTTGTTAACATCCAATGAAAAGACAGCACACACTGTAGTGGTAGGATGAAAAATCTGCTTTCTCTTAAACTAACAGCATCAGGCAGGCCACTGACTATCCACAGTGCTGGAACTGCTAGTCAGAACAGATGTTGTCAGGATTTAAGGTGTTGGACTCATGGTCTCAACAATTCTGGTCATGTTCTGTTGCTGGTGAAGGAAAGCTACCTCTATGATTAGTTACACTCACATAATGTGCTGTCTAATTGCTAGTCTCTGTCCTCCTTTGCATCTTTGAGGGCTTGTTTTGACTCCTAATGTTCCATAAATTATTTTCCCTGTAAGATCATCAAGGAGAACAAGAGACAAAGGGAAATGTCCTGGTTAAGATGACATAATTGCTTTCTCCCCAGACTGAGATTTAACAGAGCTACACACTCACAGGTTTTATTTTGAATTTGTTATGAGTGTTCTCACTGTCAACAGAGAGAGAGAGAGAAAAAAATTATTATTTGTGAACTTGGATATTTTAAAATAAAGGAAGGTTATAAAATAGGTGACAAGATGGTAAAAGCCTATTGGTCTTTTTGATGAATCACCAAGGACTTGCTGAAACACCAATTGACAGCCATTATATAAAATCTAAAATCATCAAATAAGTGAAGAGCAAGTTGAAAATCTATAACACTGAAATCAGCAGAAAAGACCCATTGACTTAAATGGAAAGAAAATCTGGCCATTAAACAGCAACTTGCCGCAATCAGAATATAAAACCTAACCATGAAATCACAAGGCCTCTTGCATTTTATTGCTCCTGTATTTCTGTCTCCTCCATGAAATATCTTTATTCCTGAAGCAGTCCTTGTCGATAACAGAGTTGATGTAAGCTTTCAAACTGGGCCCAATGACATAATTATGAATGAAAACATTTTTATTGTTCTTTACCACTCTCCCCCCTCGCCCCCACCGCAATCCATCTCTGTGTCCCCACCAACATGGGATTAGTCTGGAATTGCTGCAAATGCAACATGCTCACTGAAGGGACAGAAGTGGTAAGAGTGGAGGAGGAATACCTCTACCTGCCCCATAGTGCAGAATAAATTATAAAGTGAATTTTAGTGACAAGGATAAATCAACTGATATTCTTTATCTTGTCTAAGTAACATCCTAGATTCTTTTTATGAGTAGCTCTTTGGGGCCTCTGCAAGCTTTTTAAAGTGGATGATGGTTAAGGAACCATTTAACTTCGTTTTTTGGGGTTGGAGTGGAGCAGAGATGTGTTTCTCAGAAGGGAGGTGAAGCACTATAGTTAAACCACAATGCTTTATACAGCTTTAGAAAGGAAACTTGGGAGACTGCTCCTCAGTGTCTGGGCTCAGGAAAAGGTGACAAGGAAAGCCCAGGATGCTGAGGATGAAATGAGGCTGGCCTCAGGAGAGAAATGTCTCCCGAGGCTGGTGAGGTGGTGAATGATTGTTCCTCCTGGACTGGAGAGCAATTCCCTTGTTCTCACCAGGACCAAGCAACTCTGTTTGCAGCAGCCAGTGACAGACTTACTTGTGGGTTGCTCAGCCTTTATGATGGACACAACAAAAGTTTAACTCAGAGCTTTGCAGCCCAGCTCCTTTCAAGCTCCTCATGAAATTAAGTATGCAATGGTCCAGGACTATGCCCATTTCTCAGAGGCTTGGTCAGAATCAAACGCCTGGTTGGAATTTTTTTGGAAAATGCCCTTTGCATGGAGGTGAGAAAAAGCTCCTTTTGCAATTTTGTGAAGAGGGACAATAATTAAAATACAAATATAATGCTCTTGACTTGAAAAGGAAGAGGGACAGAGACACATGTGTGTGTTATGCTGCTTTATGACCCCCAAAATTTGTGTCTTTTTCCAGACCCAAATATGGGGGAAACTTGTGCAAACTAAATGCTGCTTAGTGAAGATCTGCAGCTCCCAGGAACAAACAGACCTGTAACAAAGTGTGGATTTTAGTCCTTGGCCTGGTAAAGAGACAAGGCATCACTCTCTATGGATGCCTTCTCTGAAGAAGGGAGGGGCCAGACCACAGGATCATTTATGATGTTGCACAAATATACTGGAAATACACACTTGCACTTTTCCTATTGTCTGAAGACGAGAGGATTAGTTCTTTTTGTATTATTAGTTTATTCTGCTGCATTTTGTGAAAGTTAGCAAAAGGGAAAAAGCGATATAAAGTCAATGTATTCCTGTGTCATTTTTCTTATTGGTATTTCTAATATTTGTAACAGGTCCACAAAGATACTCAGAGAGCAACTTCTTCTTGTCTAATATGACAAACAGGATTATAATTTTAACTTTATAATTGCTTATCTTTTCAAATTTTATAATCAGTTCATCAGTAGAAACACACTGCCTATACCCCAGAGATAAGAATAAGCTTCCCACCCAAGATGGCATGATTATCAATTTCTGACAGGAACAGAAGGTTTTGTGTATGTAACTTCCACTGCTCTTGCTATTTTTCATTTTGAGAACATGCCATTGTCTTGTGTCAGGCGGGATTTTCTTCCATCCATTTAGGTTTTCAGCAAAGCGACCGTCTGAAATGTAAAGCAAATTATGTTTGCAGCCTACTCCCATCCCCCTTTCAGCTGGCATTGGAAAAGTAGATGGTTTCCTGTTAACATATGAATATCTGTATTTCTCTGACTTCTGAACATGCTAATGGCATTTAAATGTAAGCCCAATAAGAAAACTTGATTTTTGGTCTTTCAGACCTGAGAAGTTTGTAAAACCCCGAAGCAGTTCACATTTTGCACAATGTTGAAAACTGCTGCTGCAAGACAAAACTAGATTAAAATAACTATTAAAAGGTTTTAAATTCGGAAGAAAAGCACTTAAATCCTACCACCTTGCAGGTTAAAGAATTTTCAAACAACAAGGTCTTTTTAAGAGTGCTACAAATAGCAAATAGCAGGAATATCTCAGTTATTTTCTTACTAATCCTGGTTTTATAGTGAGGTAGAAAGACAGACACACACATGTACATATGTTGGTGCATGTTTTTGTTGAAGTTGTAATGCTGTAAAACCTCTGGAGGGAGGATAGAACAGTCTTAAGGTGATTATGCCATTACATTCACACACAGAGCACGTATGCACTTTTACTCAAAGTGCATGCTGAGAGTTGTGGTACTTCAGACATTCTGGTCTTGTTAAATCTGCTGGGTAGACAAGTCATCTTGTGAAGCACACTTTGCACTTACTCAAGTAGAGAGCTCTGTTAGAGGATTTTATTTGCCACTGCTATGCCTTGTGCTGGAATTCTCTTCATACAACAGAGTACAAAATTTTTGATGAAAATGCATGAAGTGGTATTTTATAACCACATTTAATGTCTTCTGCCACATGCACGACAGACTGTCCCAAGAAGAGCAAAAAAGAATAAGGTCACTCACATTACCTAGATAAATTGAAACAAAATATATATCAATGAATTAAAAAGCTTATAAATCTAGTAGATCCCTAGCAGAGAGTGTCCTATACCCACTCCGTTTCAAAAAGTGCTCATGTTATGCTAACCAGACATTCTGCAAAGATGCCTGGAAGAGCTGGCCCTTTTCCTATGTCCAGCATGAGTATTTAAAAAGTCATTTTAGACAAGTCAGGAGAGCATCTATTTAAGAAAGTCCTCTCAAAGATAAGTGAATAGTAAGAAAACTCTTTATAATTACTCCTCATGTCCCAGTTTAACTTGTTGGACCTTTGGGATAAGCAGAACCTGGAAAATTCATGCACTCAGCTTTACACTTCTATCCTACATATAAATCAATTGCCAAAATGGATTTTCCATTGATTATCAGCAATGGGCCATCTGCTACTCATTTTGTCAGTGTTTTCTGAATTTCAGATGTTCCCATTTTCCTTCATTTGCTCCTCTCATTTCACCTCATCTTCTACTTGTACAGTCAGTGAGATAATCTTTCACACACATGATCTTTTATCCTTGCAGTCATATTAAATCAGTATGCTCTTTTATTCCTGCTCAACCACACTGAATCAGTCACTCAGTCATCTCACATCACGTTCAGGTGGGCAGCCAGGCATGTTTACCTCCAGACTCTACTCATAGTCATGTTTCCTGCCTGGTCACTTGCACTCAGTCATTACCTCTAGCCCTGAACAGCAGCACTGGCTCAGGAGAACACATTGATAGAATCGCTTCACCAAACTCTCTTTTACACTTATATTCCTCTGTCATTCCTTAACTACAGGTTGCTTTTTTTTTATATCTTTGAAGTGAACAAACAAAGAAATTCAGTTCTGTGGATGCCTCCTGTGCTTGAGCATGTTAACTTGAGCATGTTAATGAGACCACAGGATTTGTCTCTTGGTGGCTGTTCCTAGATCTGCACTCCCTTCCCAGCCAGCACAACTGGGACAGATGGATTGCAGTTCTGATGGGATACAATGCATAATATGTGCATATACACATGTAATTAATAGTGTCCAAATGAGAACTCTGGGTTTCTTTCTTTATTCCTCACAGCTAGACAAGACAGCTTTGTCCACAGAGATAACACAGATGATTTGATCAGCTGACATAACTGGAAACAAACTGACATTTTCTGAGCCACTGAAGCCCATTTGTCATTCCAACAAGTTGCCACTTCTTTCTCTCCTTTTCTCTGTAAATTTCTAAGCAATCATACATGGGCTTATAGCAGCAGAGTATGATTATTCACCTAGTGAAAACAGCACCGAGAGAACAGTGTATGTGTAATTTTGGGAAGTATGCAGAGATTCAGGGCAGATGACTGCTACCTATTTCCTTGTGCAAACAAGGCCTGTGTTTTGTGAATGATCCCGTGGAGAATATTTCAAAACAGGAATTAATTCATTAGTTCCCTGCCATGCTACAGCAATAGCAGCTACTCTAGAAGCCCACAAGCAACTCTCTTTGCAAAACTCTGCCACAATATATTTTCAATGGTGCTAATGAGAGCACATTTCTTTTTTAAACAGAAGTTCTGTCTGATATTGCAAATCAACTGGAAATATAAGACTTTGATTATGAATAGCATAGATAGCAACATATTAATGGCAGCAGCTGCTGATACAAGGCAACTGATGGAGTAGGTGAGCCACTGCCATTTTTCTCTGCCTTGTACTTTGCTCATATATCTTGTCCAGGTAAATGCTGCGATCACATCCATTTGCCATCTCTTGGCAACCTTCATTTCTCTTCTACACCCACGACTGATATTCTGTGACTTAATTTTGTCCACTGCATGTCCTGGTTTTGAGCTAGCTGTCCTACTTAGTGGCAATTACATCCCCATGTATCACTGATGAAAGATTTCCTAGATGGATGTTTGTTATAAATCCATTCATTGATCTTCCTGACTTGCCCTGAAATATTTAGCACCTTATATATTTCTCTGTGCTAAAAAAAAAAAAAAAAAAAAATTCTGTAGAGACCTTTTATTTCTGCTCTATACATCATTGTAAGCAGGATGCATTTTTTAAAGACTTGAAGAGACAGATGAGCTGATTCTTCAGAAAGTTGCAGAAGTTATGAGATAGCAAGTTAACTCAGCTTTGTTCTCCAGTCCCTCTTCTTTCAGGATTTGTGCTCTGAACACCTGAACTGTATTTATGCCTACTTTTGTTGGAATTTTTTATTCTACAGAAAACAGCATTTCCTAAGAGATATTATCTACATTCTCCAAGTTTGCTTCACTCTCAGACTTTAATTTTCTTGAAGCAGTTCCCTTAGCACAAACACAACCTCCCAGACCTATCTCCTTGGATATAGACATAGAGGAAGCTGTAAATGTCAAGGGTTCAACCATTGTCATGTTTATGGACCACTTATGGAAAGCTTCTTTCAGGCAGGCTGCCGCCAATGCAGGTGGCATTAATAGCTCTCACAACCTCATGTTTCCACTTCAATTCCCTTGGATGTTCCTGCCTTCCCTTGCTGTCATTACTGGGAAAATTCCTGCTTAATGCGGTGTCAGGAACTTTCTAACCCCAAACCAAGGCACTTTAGCTGTGAAGTTCTGAGCACAAGATCAGGGAATCACATCCAATATGCAGGCAGAGAGGCTGCAGTTAAACTCTATCTTATTGGCCACTCTGGGTAAAATTCACCCTGGCCTCCTCATTATGTATAGCAATCAAATTGGAGGAGCTTTTTTTATATGCTGCCACCACTTGCAGTGGTAATATGAGGTGTGGGAAGCTTTTGTGCAGCTAATTCCCTGAGAGGAGCTGGAAGAGGAAGGCCAAATGAAAGGCCTTGCACACAGCACTTCTCCTTACCAGCACACATACTATGAGGGTTGTCATCGTGGCAGTAAATTTAAAACTGGGATACTGGCAGTGCCTGAGCATCAAGGTCAGTTCTGAGCTACACCTGTAATTTCCATTCCCCAAATTCAATCCTACTGCAAAGAGATTATGGGCTTGTGACCGACAGCTGATTTCAAGGACATCACTGAATCCTTTATCAGTTAATTTAAAATGTTTTGTTCAAGTCGGGACCATGATTGATGTAGTTGAATTCAGCACTTTTTCACCTTTGTGCAATGAAGCTTCTTTTTTTTTTTTTCCAAGTTCTTCCATTGAAGAAATGTTTTAAAAAAGATTTTCCTCTAGTGTGACCTAACACGTCACATGTGACATAAAGTCAGGATGGCCCACAGTCTAGAGGAGTTACTAACACCTTGTTCAATAGGTGAATAATCCTCTTAAGTAGCACTGATTACTCTTCTGCACTTGGAGGAACAGAAACTCAAGACTATCACTATCTCCTCCTATTTCTTCTCCTATTTATTCTGCAGAAGCTAAAATCCCTCTGTACCCTAATTGAGAAAATGGTACTTCTCTGCATTTTACAATAGTTTGGGTTCTACAGCAAAAAAAAAATCTTTCTTATGTAACACTGCAGTATAGACTGTTATGCCCTGGATGGCAAAAACAGTGGTAGAAGTTGATATTAATATACTTCATAATCAGCATAATAGGGACAAATTCAGATCAGTAAGACAATTCTGATGATGATGAATGGTCAGCAGAAAGTTTTTTCCCAAAATCAGGGGTTGGCTATCAAGGATAGAATTTAAACTACCTTGTTCTTGTAGTTTTGGGCAAAGAACAAAATTTGGCCTCCCATTCATTATTGTTTTCTTCATTCTCCTGGGTTCTATTCTGCTTGGGGCCAAGACCTGTTACTGCTTATTGCTCTGTAATATTCCAAGCACATTACTACATCTTGTAATAAATAATAAAAAACAGTCCTAAACCTTGAGAAATAGAATTGCTTTCAAATGAAGATTTTTATAGTTTGTGCTGCACCAGCTTCCATGTATTTCTCCAAGTATTCCTTGTGAATTTAGTTGATTCTGATAATTGCATTGTAGAAAAAGGCAACATTATTCATCTGTCTACTGTGCAAATGTAAACTAGCTTAACAAGTGAAGTCTTTCTCCTATGCCCATAACTTTATACAGCATCCTTCAGTTTACATGCAATTGCTGCTCTTCTATCCTGTGATAATTTAACGTTGAATAATTGCAGTGCAAGGTCAAAAATCAATTAAATGGAAATTACAGTTATTTGTTTGCAAAGCTCAAGTCATATTTTATATCACAAGTCTCTTAGGTGACGGGTCAAATGAGTTAATCAGCAACCAGTTTTCTGCGCAATCCTGACTCAAATCTGCCTATAGCAAGGAGGATGGAAGGAGAGTCCTGAATATCTACTTATGGTCAGCAGCAAAAATGTGGGGGTTTGCAAAAGTTATTGGCATTTGCCTCTGCTTTTCTACTAAAGTGTCTTATTGCACTTCCATAACATGGATTTTAAACAGTGGAGAAATATACTGTGTGCCCCTGAATGAACTCATGCAGCTTTCCAATTAATTCAGAACAGAAATGTCTCAGGGGCTGTGTTGCACCTTCTTCTGGGATCCAGATTTTTCATTTAAACCCCCAATTTTCCATGTAGCCCTAGCATGCCAGCCAAACAATGTGTCTATTTCTAAATCTCTCCTCTTCCTCCTTCCCCAAATTGTTGGTTGTTTTTTGTTGGCTTTTTTTTTTTCAGTTACTCCACATTTCCTGCAATCATCAAAATTGTAAAGCAGTAACTGTAGCGGCAGAAGAAAATTCCACATCTTTAACTGTAAAATATGACATTCATATATCCATGAGACCTGCACTGAGAAAATAATGAGAATTTTGCAATCTCAGAAGTTTGGCTTAAAAAGTGATTTTAACTGATCCAGAATTCATTAGGGAAATGTGAAAAGTGGTGCTTTCCTAAGGAAAAAAAAAACAAAACCCAAAATATTATTTTAATAAAACCAAATTAACAAGCACAACTAAACCTGTTCACACAAAATTTAAAAGATTATTTCAGAATAGTGTACATGCATTTCATCTTCTCATTTGTAACTGCCTTCTTTAAACGAATAACCCTCAGTAGACCAGCCAACACAGATATAGTATATTCTGGCCACTAGGAGCAACCTCCAGCATCTGAAATAGAAATTTCAAAGTAGCTAAGGGTTGTCTAGATGCCAGACAACCATTTTCGCCATGATTCTTGAAGATGTGGTCAAGGTGTTACATCTGGAGGTTTGATTATGTCTAATTGCTTATTGGTATTATTCACTTACTTGGTAAATATTGTTGTTGAAATGCAATTTGCAGCTCCAGACCTAATTACCAATACAATACAACTTTTTATATTCAAGTAATTTTCCTTAAAGAAATAAAACAGAGCATTCTTTGCTGTCCTATTGTAATATGATGGTGACTTCAGCAAGGTGGGATGGTTTCAGCTTGATTAAAAACACATAAATGTTTAGGACACCCAAAAGCATGGATAATGCTCCAGAGAGATCTCATGGATAAGCAAGTCCAGCTGACCTAGGCTCCCATGCTCTCTACAATAACCTCTCCGTCTCAAAACTGGAGTGACTTTTTTTCTTTTCTGCAGCTAATTCCAGAATCTGACACAGGAATGCTGCGCCAGTGGTTGGAAAGCTTATACTGGTGTTGGTTACATTTATTTTGGAGCCTTTTGCCTTAAATTGTGTTTATCCAATTTACAGTTCAAAAAAGAAAATAATTTCTACTATACATTACTGATCTAACTGCCCATTCTAGCTGGGCAGCACAAATTTCTTTTTAGGTTTCTTGCTGTTCACTTATTGCTGAGGGCATGGAGATGTGGTTAAAAAAAAGGTGTGTGTGGGGGAAAGAGCTAAATTCCATGTTATAATTTCAAAGATAATGGAGTGATGGTCAACTCTTCCTCCACCTGTAGCCCCAACTGTAGCCCCTTGCTTGTCTACACTCACCCCTTTTATCATTTAGCTTGTTTATTTAGTGCCAAGAATAGGCTTAATATATGAAACCTGCATCAGTCCTTAGGGTTTTCAGTCATTGTTCCTATAAAGGGAGGGAATAGTTATGTGTAATGCAAATGGGTAACTATTTGTAAGATTCACACATGAGATGATTAAATAATTTGGTTAGCTGTTTAAATATTGATAACTAGGCTGTTCTGGGGTTACTTGTTTCCAAACTTCTAAGTTTTGCTCCCCCTTCCTTTGTTAAATATGAATCCTTTTCCCTTACTCTTCTTTCTTCCTCCTACTTTTCAATTCCCTTTGCTTTGCTGCCTTTACTTTTCCACAAGACAATGCCTGAGCTCTCATTTATATGTTCCTTTCTCTTAAAATATGTTGCCATTTACTTTCTTTTCATAGCTGGACAGCAGGAGAAAAACCACATGGAGTGGTGAAAAGGAAGAGCAACAACATCCTCTGTGAGTGTTGCTAGCAAGGCATCTGCACTCAACTCAACTTTAGATTGGCCCAAGAATGTGAAAACAACAAAGCACCAAATTCCTTGCTTTTTTCTATCTTTCAGCTGCCGATATGTTTTTCTCCTCCTTGTTCCCAAATACCCAAACAAATAACTATGTCAACTGCTTTTTTAAAGGGTTTTCACTGAGCTGCTATTTAACAATAGGGCATTCCATTGCTTATCATTTGAGCAGTTTTCTACACGGTCCCTTACATCCTTAAGTACCGAGTAAAATTAACAAACTCCTCAGATAATATAATTACTTATGGTCTCTTAGATTGTCATGCATTAAATTAACTGAGAATACATAATTGCTGTCATTAATACCTCCTGTCTCCTTAATGAAGCAAAAGGTAGAGGCACAAGCTTATCCATCATGTTTCCACAGAGGTGTCAGGACTTGGTAGATGGATTGGCTCTCAGCTCCAGGGATGCCCTGTCAAACCATCAGGTCTCACTGGTTTTGCTGTGCTAAAAAAGCAAAGATCTTAATCCCTTTAGAGCGGTACCCACGTGAGTGATGTGTTGCTAAAGGTGGTGCAGCTAATAGCCACGTAGTGTGTCAGAAGATGTCAAACAGGGAGATTCTCTGCCTGCAGTAATTCCAATCAATAAAGCAGACCAGAATTAAACATGTGCTGCCCCTCCTTAGAGGCACCTTCTGTGCACCAGATCATAGAGATAAGTACAGTGAGACCTTTTTACATGAATACTCAATAAAATAATAGACTTACAGAGGTAAGTTATTTTGAGGACACTTACAGGTGAAATGATATAATGAACCCACTTAAAGGAACAGCTGAAAAATAAGTTCTGCATTGCAAACTGGCATGAATTTCACACAGCAGCAGGGAACTTCAATGAGTATTAGTCTTGTGCAACATGCTTATGTGTGTAAAATGGGTTTCTACTGTACTTTGGCTTTAAAAACATTATTCACTGTTTTCTAGTACAAAGCCCCAGCAGGCATGCACTTGGCTGGCTGGTGAAGAACTCTGCCCCAGTTTTCCATAATACATTCATGAGGGGATTTGTAACAACCAGTGGTTACTGCAGCAGAAAGACCAAAGTGTTGTACCGTGGCACTTTTGAAACAAACACAAAAAGTTCGAGCACTACAGCTCTTGCAGGCTAATGATGTGCTATAAATACTGGCATATTGCTACCAATGTATAATCCATACTCAAAGCAGCCATTCATTAAGACTTGTAATTTTCTTTCTGTATAGTCTGCTCTTCAGGTTAAAACTATGGATTTCAGAAGCCTCTCTTGGTGACTCAGCCCCACTGTGGTAAATAGCAGCACCCTGCAGGGTTCCATTCACCTAGCACCTTAGGGAGTGTCCCAGCACATTCTGTTGCAGCTCCCTATATCTCTCTGCTCTCTTTCATGCAGATCAGCTGCTGTCTGAGCGTCTGTGTGAGAGCAGGAAGGTCAAAGGCCTCATCAGCACATCAACAAAATGTAAAGCCTGGGGCTGCAGCAAACAAGCCCAGAGAGTGAGCAGCAAACTGCAGTCAACATAGACTCAGGGCTGGGCTGGAGTACTGCAACTGCTAGAAAGAATAATTAGGTCATTAAAGAAAAGCTGGGCTTAGTCTAAAATAAAGAACAGCACCTCCTCAGAAAAAAAAACCCAACAACTTGTCTTGTCAGAATTGATGCCCTCCCCAACCTTCCTTTCTTTCTCCCTCACTTTAACCCTACTGAAAGCTCGCTTCTCTTTCTGTTCTGACCAATTTGTTTCCAGCAGTTCAGAAACCTCTACTCCTTAGTTTCATGCTCCCCTTTTTATTTTCTTGATTGTTTTTTTTCCTATCATTCTAAAGCTCTCAGTGTTAGATAAAGATGTGGCTTCAAGAAGAGTGTGGAAAAAAGTTGCAAAAAAACTTTATCATAAGAAGATTTATTCGACGTTTATATGGGAAGGTACATGCAGCCACAGAGAAATAGATGCCATTTATAGGCATCTCTGTCTTCATGCAGCTTAGACCTCCCTTTGAACCTGACATCATCAAAAATAGAGCTTAGAAATCTGCTAAGATGCTACACCGCTCGTTAAGAGGGGAACGTGTCTTATGAGTGACAGCATTGACAAGCTATGTTGATGTAACTCAAATAGCTGGTAAAATGCAAAATGAGATGGCATGGCTGCTCCTCTGGGACTTCTGCCCTTGTCCCCCAGAAAAAGAGCAAGGGCAATGCCCACCTCAGGACCTCAGGAGGATTCTGGATAAACTCCGGTTTGAGGGAGCTTTGTTCCTAAAAGGGCAACAAAATTAACCATTGTCCAGTGTAACTACTGTGGGATGCATACATTATGTTATAACAAAGAACTTTGTAGTGACAGGCCATGCAGTTTTGTAGGTTTCAGACTGAAAGAAGCAAATTCGGACATTTTTGCATTTGCAAGATTGGACTTAGTCTATAAGGACAGTAGTTATATTTGATTTCAAGCCTTGCAAACACTGGAAAACAGCTTTCCTCTGTGCTGTTTGCTGGAGCTGACCCATTCTACCTTCCCAAATAGTTCAATAATCAAATGAAGAGTTTAAAAATCTGAAATTGGTTAAAGAACTGAAAACTTCCAGGTATGTGTGTGCATTAATACCACCATTAGTGCAGCCAGTCTTTCTGGAACCTGAATTATGTGTGAGAAGGAGGCTTGAATTAGAGGGAAAGTGCCTGTAAGGAAAGCATTTTGCTCTTGAATCTGTAAGAGGAGAATTTTCCCTTTGGGAATGAAACAAAGCATGTGTGGCAGGTCGCATGTGGCAGCTCTAGCAGAAATCAAGCTTCTTAATGCAGAAGTCTTAGGAAGTCATGCTTTCCTCCTGAGCCAATTTCAAATTAACATTTTCATACCATGCAATTTACACACAGAAGGTAGTTTTAAGTGTACTGTGTGTGCTATTTGACTCTACCTCCCCTGTTGTTTCTCCACAAGAAGCGTGTACAGCTCCTCTGTACAGAAATTATTTTTGTGGCAGGATTAGAATACGACAGTCATGTTTTGGGATAATATTATGTACAACATGCTCAACTCAGTCATGTAACTTATGGCGCAGAAATAGAAATATCAGGGACAAAATTGGAGTTTGGGGAACTGGGGGAGAGATTCAATCCAGAAATTTTATCTGGGCCTTTAAAACTACAGTTATATCGATAAATCCTAAAACCAGCAAAAACTAACTAGTTTTTAATAAGAGAAAGCATTGCCATTCTTTTTCTCTGCAGGCAAGGAAGTTACTAGTTTGATTTACAGTCAAATCTCAAGTAGAGCTGGATGATTACCTGGGTCCGAAGGTATTCACCATCAATACAACATGGGACACAAGGCCCAGGAAATGTGGAGACCCAATAGTATGCACATCCTGTGGGACTTCAAGATGTAGTATTGGAGATATTTAATAGTCACCTTGCACAAATATCCAGGCTGCACAGGTGTCTCTCTGCCCTGAGCCTCTGAGACTTGTGATTTTTTTCCCTTGTGATAATAAATTAACTTTGATGTAATAACAGTGCAGGGTGAAGTCCATCTCCATGGCTTAGAGAAGAGTGATAAAACAGAAGAAAAGGCTTCTGGAAAAAGACAGCTTGCAGGAGTTTGATTACATTTTCCAAATTTTTTTGCAGCTTGTTTAATTATGCAGTTCTGTTCCTCCCATGCTGGAACTGAACTCTGCTGACTGAAATTCAAAATTTGTCCTCCCAAATGGTGAAATGAACCCACACACACTGAAGCTCAACAAAACCAGCAAAAACCTACAACTGGATTTTCTTTCCCTAAAATTACTTCTTACCTTTTATTACTCCTACACAAATTGCTGTGATATTGTAAATATGATAAAACCCTCAATGTGAGCTGAAAAACTTGATTAGGAGAAAAATAGTCATGTGGGCTGGTCTAGATTGGCTTCTTAAGGATTCAATACCTAATTGCTTGCACATTGGGATGAAAAGAAGGAAGAAATAAATCCAGAGAGAAATACATGTTTGTTTGTGGAATGGTTGATGGGCTGATGGCCAGTGCAGGCTGAAAAAGACTGCAGGAGTTTTGGATACAGTGAGAACCTGTTACTGCTGGTTGGCATGGAGCAAAATGCAAAGGAAGACATCCACAGACTGCAGTGCCTGGAACAATATATCTGTGGTTCAAGGATTTCTCTTTTATGGCCTGATTACAAATGCAATATAATTAACTGTGCCCTGTACTTGCACAGCTCCTTTAAGCAATGATCTCAAAGAACTTTGAGTGGCATGATAAGTGAGGACATGTATTTCACCCGGGAACAAACTTGGAGATGCGCCTCCCAGCTTCCCACCCCTTCCTGTCTTTGTCAGGTACATCTCTGTTTACTGAATTGCGAAGAGTAGAGCTCGGAGGCAAAGCTAATTGACAGCAAAACACGTGTTTTTGTGAGGTTAGGGGGCAGGACCATGTGGATTTGAGAGGTTATCTGAATGACAGAAGGTATTGAGCAAGAATAAATCAAGTCAGCACAAAGGCTAAACTGGGGGTAGAAAAGGAGCTGAAAGGGTTCATATTAGCAAAGGAAGTAAAGAGAGATGTGGCATTGCTGGGAAGAGTGTTGCATATCAGGGTGGGTTTCATAACAGTCTTTGTCCACAGCAGCTGAGAAGAAAACCCATCTTGTTTAATAGCAAACTTTGTTGGACTTTCTTCCTTCTAAATAAGGGCTTGGGCATAGATCTAGTCCTCACCACTCAATCCAAAGCAAAAAGCTACAGCTTCCGGGAGAAAAAGGAAACTCTTTAAATACTCTTCCTACTATTCACTTCCAGCAACTTTTTCAGCAACAAGCAAAGGACTATGCACAGTGTGCAGAGAGAAAACGATTAATTAGCTCCCACCAGATCTGCAGTTCCCTGGCCATGCAAAGCCTTCTGTTGAAAAGAAGTGCCCAGTCATTCTCTTTGCCCAAGTGAGAGGAAATGGGAACAGCTCAACACCTTCCAGATTTTACACAAAAATGAATAAAGCAGAAGTGAGCTGGACTCCTAACAAATGAAGAGGGAATTTAAAAGGAACACAGTAGTAGTTGAAAAACTGAAGTATATTTGAAAAACTAAGTGGCCAGTATCCACCAGATAAAGTAAAATCCTATGCCTGTGGATGATTTATGGTTTTATGCAGGAGTAGCAGTTGTTATTGTGTCAGAATAGCTGAATAAACTGTGAGAACTGTCTAACTGCCTGCTCTGATGACAGAGGCCACAGGTCAGGGAGCTGTTCACGTTACTGAAAGTCAAACAAAAATAAGTAGCCTTTTTCTAAAATGGGTGTTCAGGACTCATGGTTGTCTGGTTTCTCCAGCAAACTGTACCAGTCAAGCAAAACAGGGTTTAAGCAGCATAAATGTGTCCATAATACAGTTAAAAATAGGCAATGAGTATCAGGATAAAGGTACCACTGGAAAATCGGAGGAGCATAAACTTACGAGGTATAGACAGATGCCATTGTTAATTTTTGAAAATATAAATGGAATGGTAGAAAAAAGGCTTAACTCACAGCACAAAGACCTTAGGAAATGACTGAATAAAATATCTAAAGGGTTCTGAACAAAAAAGTAAACCTCACCATGTGTCCAGTGGAGCTGCAGGCAGCAGGGACACACACACACACACACACACACACACACACCTGTCTGGAGCCAGGTGTGCACCTGTAGGAGCCTCTCCCCAGGGTCTCCCAGGAGAAAGTATTTCCTGCAGCAGGAAGAGGAGAGCCACTCCACAGAGATGGACAGTGATGCTCAGCTCATGAATGCTCACAACAGGCTTGGAGATTCTTCATAAAAGGAGCAATGCTATACATATGTGAAGTGTTATTATTACTCCTGTTACACAGGTTCATTAAATTTAATGAGTACATTGAGGGATTACATTAATCCCAACCACAATGCCAATCTCTCAACATTTTCTTGTTTAAGCCATTGAAAATATAACAGCTCTGAGTGCCTTGAGTTTTACACAGTGAGATTATTATGTGCACTCTACACACAACAGCATTTACGCATTACACCTGAATCTAATCCTAGCTCCTACTTTATCTGCTCTCCTCTTCCACACTGCAAGAATGTGATCCTATGTAAAGTCCACAAATATATTTTTCCCATAACACTTTGCAATAAGTGAACACTAATTCTTGCTAAATTGGAATGGAGCTTCCACAGAATTACGGGTTACACCTGCAGGAGTATCCAGGGAGCAGCTTGACTAATATCATTATCACCATGAATAGTAGAATTAATGTGATTTGTTGCTAACTGTAATAGAGAAGCATTTAAATTTTACTTTTGGAAGACATCTTCCTTATTTTCCTACCCAAAGTCTTTCCAACTTGCAGGTAGACAAGAAAGTCAGCTGAGTAAGGGCTTTAAAAGGTAGAGAATTTGGATTTTCACTTCTTCTTAGGCGTTGGTCGTTTTTTATTTTCAAGTCTTGTTATGAGTGCGTCCATGTCTTACATCTACAATTCTTTCTATAATTTTAAATACATTTTATAATAAGGTTTCCATTAGTTTACAGTGAATTTAAAAAAAAACCTCCAATACACTTGGAAGTAGTGCAGGTACTGACTTCTTTCCCCATTATTAAAAAGTTATAAAAACTAAAAAAAAATATAAAATGAGATACAGTCCTGAAGTCATAAATAAAAAATAACCGTAAAAAAATTTCTTAGTAACCAACCAGCAGAAGCACCTTCCAGTAAAATACACAGTTACTTGTATTATTTATTTCTGAACATCTCTGTTCCAGGGATATTTTTTCAAATTAAATACATGAGACCCATAAAAATTTAGGAGGAAAGAATACAAATGAAAAGAAATTTTTAACAAACTAGTTGCTTGAAATGCCTTGTAATGGACAAACAGCTTCCTGTAATGTCATTAAACTAGTGAAATTTTTAGAGTTTGAAGAAAATTAGGATACACAGCTTCAGTGCACAAAGGTACTGGCTCTGAAATACTTGCTGTTCTTTCCAGATGCATATAACCAATGAAAAAAATGCAAAGGGTAGAGGGAAGATTGTGCAATTATTGAAACCAGGAATTGCAAATACAAATGGAGACTGTTCAAAATGCTTCCAAAGTTAATGATAGATTTGTGGGTTCTGAATTTTATGACTAACATGCAGAAGCTGAGCTTCCACTTTTTTTCCTGTGGTGGCCCCAATAGTTATGTGCTTTTACTCAGACTAGAGAACTGTCTTACAAAAGAGAGCAGTTTTTCTCATATCACAGTGACTATCAAACAGAGGAATTTTATGCACCTATTGACAACAAGTTGTGCTACATTCCTTTATTATTATGTGCTTTGTATATCTTGTCAGAGAAAAATTAACCAAGTATTTTTGGAGCACTTGTGTTTCCTAACAGCAAACGCGATAAAAAGTCCTAACAATGCCTTCTCCCCTCCTATCCTCTCACTGCCCACATCAAGAGTTGGGCACACCAACACAGGAGATGCCGTTTGGTGTGGTGATAACAAGAGAAACTGAGAACAGGGCAAATTAAAGTGGAACTTCAGGAAGCATAGCTGGATTTATTCAGCAAGTTTTCCAAAGCTTTCGGCTGCACTTGGACAAAAAGCTACAAACCAAAATGTAATAAGTGATTGTCTCTTCACAGGGAAAAAGGAAGGAAGATCTGATGCATTTTACTGATCCCCAACTTCCCTGATAGCATGTTTACTTGCAGTAAGTTTTTGTGGGGAGAGCAGAGAATGCCATGTAATTAGTTTGCAGAATGTCTTCAACTCAGTGAGCTTTAGATAAAGCTTTTGACTATCGGGAACATGGGTGGTTAATCAGTTCAGTGTTAGGATGTTTGCATTATCCAGCACAGAAAAAACAGAGTAACTGTCCTGCATGTATATTTTTACATGTGAAATTTTATGATTATACAGACCTGTACTTCTCCAGGACAATGAAGATTGCTGGCCCTATTTCCACTGAACATGACTGTTTAGTCTAAGCACAGGGGTTACAAAGCCTTAGCAGAGGGGCCAAAGGGGATCCCTGCCAACGGGCTGGCTCTTCTGTGGAAGGCTGGCAGCCTGAGGACCAGCCTGTTCCATCCTCAGACTTGTTGAGGCTTCTGGTGGGGATATCTGCTGCCCAAGCCAGGAAGAAAAAGGATCTCTATTTAATGCACCAAAGCTTGAACAGTCTGTCTTTGTCATGATTTTATGAACACTCTTATTAAAAACTTAAAATTAGGTAGTTCAATGATGTGAAATGTTCCCTGCACAGCAACAGACTGGGCAACAATTGAGTTTCCTTTCAGCTTTTACTTTTATAAAGATAGATTCTGAGACAAAAATGGGGTTCTTACTAAGGGACAGAAAAGGTTTTTCTTAGTGTTTTTAGAAAAAGCATGTCCTTTGGTAGAGCCATTCTCGTGTATTTATGCAGCAAATGGCTTTTCATGTACATTTTCCTGATAGATGGGCAGTATTGTTCAGAAAAATGAACAACTGAAAACATGGTAAAGAGGTACCTAGAAACAAAAGCCTAAAGCTGAGAATATAAGTTACCTTTCCAAGGCAAGATTGTTAACTGAGAAATAACTGTACAGTTCCAAATATAAAAAATATGATCTACTGCCACCTCCCTCTTGTGGACTGCTATTTATAGTGACAATTGGACAGCAGAACGCTGTTTAGCAGTTTGATGTCATCATTTAAATTCCAAGTGAGGGAGATAGCCTCTTGAACATGAATAAATACAAATGCTGATTCCCATCTTCCAGCGTGTAGACATTCATTAGCTCCCACCTTTACCAGATCATGCATGCCAGGATTACTGCCACAAGTAGGAATTTCTAATGCTCAGCAGGCTCTGAAAGACCTAAAAAGTTTGCTAGTTACCATGAGAAATATTGCCCCCAGGAAATGCATGATTCAAAACCAGTTTGTACATGGTGAATGCCTACCCATAACCATGCATAATTCAAGTAATTCATGAACCATAGGAGCCCCACTTAGTACTCCTGAGACAACCAACAAATGTCATGGTATGAATAATAGAAGAACACATATATTTGTACAGCACATTGAATTATCTACTGTAACTCCTCAGCTCATTCCAGCTACTGGCAATTATCTCTGTGTTAGCAGGCACTGAATAAGCAGAATATTTACCCCATGAGCTTTAAAACTCTGAAACTGCTTAACTGCTTGTCCTGACGGCCTCTGTTTCTTCGCCCTGCGTAGGAAGCTTGTCAAATGCTGTCTAATGCTGAGTGTCCATGTTGCAGCTTGCAGCTCAGAATCCAGTGCTCAGCTCCTTTTCCAGTGGGATATTTTAACTTTGCAACTGGTGGGTGTAAATAAAATTCAGCTAACATTGTTAGGATACAGTCACCATCATTTAATTCCATAACTTACTAAGCTGGTGGGGCAGACTGCATGATTTGTCAGGTTGTCTTCCTGGAGTACCGTCACATCTTGTTTCTTTTCTCATTAAAATGTCGATCTAAAATGGTGTCTTTACCAACATTGGAAAACATTTTTAGCCAATCTATCCTTTTCCAAGGGTGAGTCATTTGATGCTTTAAAACAAGAAGAGTAAAACAGGTATTTGCCAGAAAAATCAATGAAAAATCTTAAACCCTGTAGAAACTTGTATTTCTACTGCTCAATAAGATGCAAAAACTTGTCACTTGGCCAGATATTTCCAAGCACATCTGGACTTTTCTCTGTAAGTGCCAGGTGGAGTTGACAAGATACAGAAGTGTTTTGTTCTTGTTGTCTTTTTGTTTTTTAAACTGATCAATAAATGTATATGAACAGCCTGCCTGGGAATGCAAGTGAACCATATTCCCTGGACATTTTTCAGCCTTCCAAAAATAATCCCAAGTTAAAAAATAAAAGTTGATCTAAAGCAGCACAGCAGCAGTTGATTTATTCAAAATATAGAAAAATTGCAGTAAGTAAGTCTTGTGCACAAAAGTTGCACTGAGTGGAGAGATGTCCCAGTGCTTCGACCCTATATTTGAATGCAGTTGATTATTCTTATTTAAGTGGAGTACTTACAGTTCATTTCCATTCAATTATTTCTTACCTATTTCAGATAATTTTAATAATTTGAAAAAAACATTCAATCCCTAATCCTAAGTACTCGAGTATTTACTCCCTTTTGTGCTGTCTGAAAGTTCAGTAATGTATTTTGCTACACAAGATGTAATTGAAAGCATTTTCCAGTACCTGATGCTGGGCAGGTCTGCATAGAGCCTGACTTGATACATATTCCATGACAAGCCACAGTCAAAGTTTTCAAAATGTTGCTTTTATTTCACAGTAGTTCCAACAAGATCATTCTTGTCCAGCTTTCCTAGGAATGTTGTCAGATTCTGTCAAGTTACAGCTGGCTATAGGAAGCAACTTGATGATTCTGAAACTGAAAATAAAGGTTCCCTATGGTATTCTAGAGCAGTTTTCTTTGTTGCTCCTCTCGACCCTAAAAACTTTCTTAGAAGAATTTTCTTCTGCTTAGCTATGGGAGGCCTGGCCTAAGTCTGCTGCTTTCATGTTTGCCATGTACGTGGCAGGAAGTCAACTTGTCAGCAAGGTTTTCTTAGCATTATACCCATAGGAAAGGTCTGGGTATATATAAAACCAGAATTCCAGTGATGGCGTAATCAATAAATTGCCCTTTTGCTGAGGTTTGGGATTTTCTTTTGAGCTGCAGTTAGGTAGGACTTCATCTAAATGTTTCTATCCTGGTCTAGCCCCATTTTGTCAGCTGGTATTACAAATCTCTGGGTACGAAAGACAGGTGGTTTGGGTTGGCTGTGCAGTTCCTGGCACAGAGGTCAGCAGTGTTGGCTGAGGTGTGTAAGTGTTACTGGAGTGCTGAATGGATAATAATCCACCATACTCCATATTTTCCTAGTGTTTTGCTAGGTCCTATTAAGAGAATCATGTATTGTGGTTTTCACAGCTTTTCTTAAGATGTTCCTTAAATAATCAGACTTTCTTGTCTGGGAGATTTTCTGTATATTTAATGAGCATAAAGGATGTTCCTGAGGAGCAGGCAGCTTACAGGGTTGTGGCCAGGTGAAATCCTGACAGCAGGTACTTGTATGTTAGTCAAGATTTGTTCTTTGTGAAATCGGTTCCTTTAGGATTCGTGTTTCCACTACCCTCCAGTTGCCTACTTTCGCATTATCTAATATTTCATTTCTATATTTTCTACTTCATCTTAAGAGGGGAAAAACATCATTTTAAGGGACTTGTGTGCATAAAGAATTAAAATAATTTTCAAGTGAATAATTTAGTTTCTCTTAGAAAAGGAGTAACTAAAGAAGAAAATTAGCTAACACTGCAGTTTATTTCACATGACAGTACTTTTAAATGATAGTTCTGGATTTGCATCTTTCTGCTTTATTTTGGATAAGCTAATTAACTTTAAAAATAGTCTCCATAAGATGCAAAACATGGGAGAAAAGATGGTGGAAGCCAAAAGGTTGACTACAGCAAGAGTGGTGTTGAATTAAATTAAACTCCAGCACAGAACAAACTCTGTGGAGTGCAGGAGGACAGTCTAATTTAAAAGGGTGTGCCTTGCTGTGCAGTCTCTTTAAGTGTGATCTGCTTTTGGCCTAATTTTCTGTGACAGTGTATTTAATAACAGTGGTCCCTTACTGAGAATCCTTCTGCCTGGTCTGTCACTGTAGAAATTTTGGCTCTATAATAGGCACATCTTTGTCAATCCAACCCTTAAATTTCCTTAAGGAAATTAAGAACTCCTAATGGTTAGTCACACAGCTCCAGGTGAAGAAATTCTTTCCTGTTATAAAAGCACCCCAAACCTAGATATTCTGCATTTGTTGGTCCTCTACCTTTTAGCTACCTATTAAAAAAATTAATAAGGCTGCCTCGTAAGACTCATTATTTAAAATCCTAGGAAGGACTCTCAAGGGCAGATCAGGACTTCCACAACAATATGGATTAATGTGAATTTTTTGGTGTGTGTGCTAAAAATAGATGGGCACCGCTGTTTGACAAGCATTTTAGCGGGAATATAATTTTTCATTTATGAACATTCATCATTAAGTGGTTTTATTTTTAAAATGTAACCTAATGGAGCTGCATGGAGTCAAGAGCCAACATGTAGATGTGCTTCAGAACTACTTGGTTTCCAAAGCAGCAGTCCTATTTAAGTGTGTACATGCCTTCTGCGACCTGGCATATTAGAGGTTCTGAATTTAATTTTGTTTAAATGTGCAATTTTCCTTTTTTTTCCCTCCACTGCAATTATGCAGTGTATGAAGTATATAGAGCCAGCCTATGAACACATTCTGTCTGAAGAGCTCAGCACACATGCTGAAGGATCATTCTTCCCTGTCCTCACCATTATACAAATAACTGTAGGATTAAAAATCAGAAGAATCTGTAATAATATCTAAAGCTCTTGCATCTTGGTCTTTCAGGCTTCAGACAAATGCAGCAGTGTAAAAGCGATACTGGAATCCAGTCAGACTGCTTATCTCAAGGAGCTCTGCCTGCTGGATCCAGTACAGCACTTTATGTATCAGTCACCATCTTTGCCACTGGAGACATGGCAAACCCAGCTCCCAGCTGGCAGCAGGCATGCAAGGTATCTGTCTACTGCTGTGGGAGCATCCCTGGTAACAGCAGTGCTGAGACAAGGAAATGTTGCAGTCATCGACAACCTCCATCTGCAAAAGTCCTCCAAAGCCATGTGGGATCTCATCAATCAAAACTGAGAAATATATGTTGCTTTGTTTCTCTATTTTCCTTTTCATTCCCTGCTCACAGGAAAGGAGGCCATAACAAACTGTGTCTTGGCTTAGACTGGAGAAAACAAATTCCAGCACAACCCCATTTTGTCAAAGGGGATTTCAGTTCCCAAGCTCTGAAGACTTTTGTTTTTGTTGTAGAGCAAAACTACGGAACAACATGGACATCCTCAATTAACCTTTACCTGTCCTCTATCACAGTTCACTGTCACAGAAGGTGACATGGAGACAGAGAACCAAATTGGCAGCAATCCCACAAGTAAAGGTGACAGGTAGAAAGCACAGGACAGAGGATCCCAAAAGGAGGTCTACTTCTAAGAAGGTTCATTATGCTACTACATCTCAAATAATAGTGTTTGGGAGGGATTGAAGTTGTACACAATTAATTACTTCACATTCTGAAACCACTTATTAATTTA
Source organism: Haemorhous mexicanus (assembly GCF_027477595.1). Taxonomy (NCBI): domain Eukaryota; kingdom Metazoa; phylum Chordata; class Aves; order Passeriformes; family Fringillidae; genus Haemorhous; species Haemorhous mexicanus. The sequence continues at coordinate 18,154,234 of NC_082344.1, read as the reverse complement.
AGCCAGATGCATGAAAGCTATATGTATCTTTTTATGAAGCATGCATCTTGTCCAAATTACCTCTTTATTACTCTTGCTAAGAAGTATATGTATGCAGCTCAGTAAAGAGCTTGCACATAGCCAGCAAGAATGGAAAAAAGAAATTATTCAGAGGGATACTTTTTAATTTTCTTTGTTCTTCATGCACATGTCTCAAGACATGGGATGCATTTAGCACTTCCAGCATCACTTATGTCCCAGGGTAAAATAATCAAGGTGAGTTCAAAGGTGCACGCACCCACCTTCAGCATCACTACTTACTGGCTAGTTTCACTCAATCTTTTAAATATCTTTTCCAAAATGGAGTGCAATCACTTCTGGTTGGAAAAGAAAAACTGATCACTCTGAGCTGTCACCAATCATCTCTCAACTGAGAAGAGTATTTCTGTTATCTCTCCCACAGCGAGTGCTGACTGTATAATGACAGTCATAGCAAGCATTACATTTACTTCGTGATTCATTTGTATGACTGGAATAATGGCACTTGTCTTCCTTGTCCACTTTGCCCCTATATCCTAATATTAATGAGACCATGTCTTTATGCACTCTTTTCTCTGATAGTCTGCCATAGACACCAGTACTCTCTGCTGTGTTTTAAAGTAACGATAAAACCCACAGGAGTAAATTGATGTGAAAAAGCACCAAAGTCAAATGGAGCCATTTCTAATTTTATCTTGCTGTCATCCTATGGTGCATTCCCAGTCATGTAATAAGCAGAAAAGAGGGAAGGCTGAGACTGATGAGAACAGTAAATTGTTTTTTGACAACTGGCTTCTATCTTTAGGTTTCACACACGCCCCTTCCTCAGCCTTTCGAAAGTGTGGTTACTGAATTCAGCACAGGAAAATATAGGAAGCCAAGGCAATGGTTTCCTGAAGCAGAGTGAGAAACAAAGAAGCTACACACAGAGACACAGCCAATGGAAAGACCAATAGGAATTTTCAGCTCCTGCATTTTCAAGTGTTCTCTTCTTGTTTAGGGGTACTTTATTAGTCAGTTGCTTCTCCTCATTAACTTATAGCTTGGCACTCATTGCTCTGTAAACTGCCCTAACAGCCCCCATGAGCACTGCTCTACTGAAGGATCTGGTTGTGTTTCCATTATAAACCTAGTTTCAGAGATATTTATAACTCAGCTATTTGAAATTTCATCAAGCTTTGGGGAACTTGGCTCACAGGTCAAAGAGTGAAACAATTTTCAGCTTATGAATTTGAAAAGAAAAAATTTTAGCCAAGAGCAGTTTCCAGCACAGAAATTTTCATCATGATTTAGAAGCTTCCAGGATAAGAAAACGTATATTATCTCATGCAGGAATTACATAATGTGAATTACATATGTAACATTTGTGTTTATAAATTCAGAAAAATAAAGCACACTGGATTATTTGCTTAAGATGTTTTAATTCCAGCATCAAAATATATTGGTTTTGCAAATTATCTAAAAGATAAAAGCATGGAGAGTATAATTTAATTTTTCATAAAAATTGAACAGGAAAATATTGATGAGGAATAGCTAAAAAGATATTAAAAAATCCTGTGAGCTTATCTATTTTATTAGTTCATATATTCGAATTGTAAACTAATGTGTTTGTACAAGAAATAGTTATGACATTTTGTTTTTTTTCCCTTACATCTGTCTTGAATGTATTCATTACCACATACAAACTATCTTGTTAGCAGGAAAATGAAAGCTGCTTAACTGTCTTAAATTTTGGGCTGGCTGATAGTTACCTTTATAGTTGGAGTGCTTTACTAGTGCAGATATATTTACATAAATATATTTCTAACATGCATTCAAAGATTTGCTTGAATATTCAGTAAAATTTGTCTTCTGGCAAATACTATTCTAACTTATATTTATGGTAATTTTCTCAGTTATTTGACTTTAGAATCTAATAAACAAAATTTCTATTCTAGATTACTTCATTGAGATCCTTCTCTTTATTAGTGTTTTCTATCGCACATCTGCTGGATGCGTGTATTTCATTTCTGCCACCAATAGTCTCAGCTCTGCTCTAAACCACAGTTTCCAGCCTAAGTCAATTTTCACTTGATCATTCTGGTCTATCACTCTGGCTCTGCTCTGCCTCCAAGTTGCATTGCCTCTTCTAGATCACTGATATAAAAAGTGAACAGACTCATCCTTAATGATTATCTTTGTAGAGGTCCATTAGTTGCGTTCCTCTTTTTGAAGTTCAAAATTGCCCTGTATTTGATGTTTAAGCCTATTTTTATGTCTGTGCAGATACCTCATCCTTTTCCCTGTACTTTCTGTCCACTTTGTGTTGTACATAAGCTGCCTTAAAGTCCATGTAAATTGTGCTGATGGCTTCCATTTTCTTTTTGACTTTACCTGCCTTTAATTTCTCCTCTGTCCTTACCTGCTCCACTACACACCTTTTTAATACAGCCTCAATGTGCAATCAGAGTAACTTTCTGCTTGATATGGAACCATCTTTACTGTTGAGTCCCCATTTGTTACTGCCCACTCTGGCCCTAAACCTTGACCAGCTCTTTTGTCCAATTACAGATATGCAGGAGCTCTCTTTGAAGTAAAACACCATACCCTAACTACTTTTGGATACATGTACAAAAAGAGGCATATTGTTAATATTCCTGCTATTCCCAGGATAGTTTGGAAATTGTGTGTATACAATATATCCCATTTATACGATTTTATTATATGATATATATTTATTTATATAAATTTATAGAAATTTGAATGCATGTAATTATATATATTTTAGAATTTATATAAATGGTTTATACAGAATTTATAAGCATTTTTACCTTGTCTATTTTTGGTTTTTACTATAAAAATTTGCAGTTCAGCAGTGGATGCTATTATATAAACTATTATCCATATTGGCCAGTTTTCAGTAATCACATATTAAGTATATAAATAAATATTAATTATTTCTCTGAATAATTAAATCTGTTCAACCTGGCCAAAATAAATGGACTCATTGAGGAATAGTGAGCAGAAAGCTGCTATATCTGTTTTATCCACAGCATTTCTGTTCAGGTTTCTGTGTGACTAAACTTGTGGGTAATGGTTGACATGGTGAATGTTTGGTTTATTGCAAAATTGTGCCAGAAAATATTGTTTTCATTTCAGATGAACAGGGTTTTTACATTTCTGTAACTAATTTTTAAATATCTGCAAACAAATGTATAATCAAGATCATAAGTTTGCAGATCACATATTGGGTACTTGTGTATTCTAATTTTAACATATGCAATGGCGTTCACAGAACCAGAAGTTCAGAAAACCTGATGCCATAATCACCTTTGCTAAAATCTCAAATCTTCCAGTACTTGAAAGTTTTTTTTAAAAATCCTTTATTTTTGTTTTGAAATGTTAAAAAAAAAATTAAATAGCTCAGCAAAGCTCCTGGAAAACCAAATTTTTGAGGATCTTCATTACTAAAACCTCAAAACAAACTTTTTAAAACAAATGGAGTGGTTTTTTGTGTTAGGGTCAAAACAGTTGTATGACCTTCAGCTGGACTTCCATCATTCCTGTATGGGGATATAATACCATCTGACAGCCGCAAAAGTCAAAACATGCTCTTCAACCGTACCAACCCAACACAATCAAGCTTATCAAGACAAATCTTTGCATAGTCATCATGTTTGATTTATGGCTGCAGTGCTCTGAGACCTTTAAGGGAAAGCCTCTTTTTAAGGGAAAGCATGTAGGTACCACTGCAAGGAGTGTTACCGTTCCTTTGATTATTTTATTTTAGTTTTGAAAATCTAGGGGTTTTTTCCCCTCCATGAAATTCCAGACTGGCTTTACAAATGAAAATGTGAGAAGGACTTTATTTTAAATATGGTTGAAGGAAGTACTCATTTGAAATTGTATACAGCATCCTCCCAGGTTAGATCAGTGACAAAAAGGCCTCATTATTTTCACTCTACATCCAATCCTCCTGTAACTTTCATTTCCAATGAGGATTGAAACTCTTTTCCCATGCCTCTTCCTGCTGAATTATAATTGAGCTTCAAAAGCACTGCAGAACTTGCCTCCTTAGAAAGCCCTAAAACAATGACATTGAATATTGCAGGATTTCTTAGATTTTCTCTTCTACGGTATCTTTTTAAAAATTCCCCCAGCTGTACAAAAGCATTGGTGAGATAAAAGAGGCAATGATTTATTATTTTAAAGCTTGTTTTTCATTGTTTTTTTTTTTTCTTTTCTTCCATGGCCATTCTACAGGAATATGCTGCCCTTCACTCTGCAATAAATAAGGCTTCAGTCAGTAAGATCTGTGCCTTATGAATGAGTGGAATGTATTATATTTTGACACCATAGGAAAATTTGTCTCCAAGGAGATCAAAAAAGACAAGAGGGAAGAAATGCCTAATGTATGTATTTGAAGATGCTGTGAAAAATAGGGAATATAAATAGTCATGGAAGAATACTGTATTGTATCTTCACTAAATGGCAAGGGTCTTTGAGCTGCAGACCACCCAAGAGCAAGTAACACATTCCATGTTCTGTGCCTTATGTGTCCCATCAAGCCCTTAGCATGAGGATATATTTACCAGACAAAAACTTAGCCACAGGAAAGGCCGTTCATATATTAATTTGCTATCTTATGCATGTATGTTGGAATAATTACTCATGTTCTAAATACTGTAAGCTAGAAAAGAAATGTTCAATTGCAGTTATCTACAACCTAATAGCTAGCAAAATAAAAAACAGCTAGATATCTTGAATAAACATTTATTATAGTCAAGTGTCTGGATCTTTCCAATATCAGATTAAGTTAAAACAAAATCGAATTCAAATAAGATAGCATTTTAAAATTTATGGGATCAAAGATAAACAACATTTTTCTTCAGATAATAACCTGTTGATTTTATTCAATGATTTTTTTGTTACATTTACAATAACACACAGCTATTGGAGAGAGAATGCATTTAAAAACCAAGTTGCTGAGATGTAAAATGAAGTTTCAAAAGTAGCTAAAGAAAAGAAATAGCATGTCTTAGAATCTGTGAGTTAACCTTGCAGACTCTTCTTTCACACCATGGGTTACAGAAAGAAGAGTCAAGCCCTGGAGAAGGTTGAGCTCTAACAAGGTGACAAAAACACTGCATTGTGAACCAAACTCATCAAGAACTTGAACCTACCAAAACCCCCATATTTTTGGCATTCTTTCCTAAATTAATTGAAAACAGAATTGCAAATAAATGAGGTTCTTTTAACTGGTAAACAGAGGGGAGAACATGCTGACCCTCATCCACGGGCCTTTTCTGTGACTGAGACACATATGGATAAACAACAAATCAGTATTGTTGCATTTAAACCATGTCACTTCTTCCCAATTTGAAACACCAACTTATCAGAAAGGAGTGACCTTCCTTTTGCGGATGTGTCACTCAGAAGCTCACCTCCTTTCCACAGGGCCATGGTGTCAGATAGCTGATGCTTTTAGAGTGTTGGTGTGCATCTCTGCAACCACTTCATTCTCATTGCCGGCTCCCATTTCGCTTTGCACAGTCCACAGAACTGCCTGCTGGAGGTCTGTGTGCATTCAGACACAAGAGAGCTACAAAGAGATACAAATCATGAGCATTATTTGTATTTTCTGTGATATTTGCATGAATTTGCCAAACCAGCCATGTCCCATTTCCTCTCTGTACTGCACTGTGTTTACATGGGATTACTCTCCAGTTTACTTCTCTTTCTTTTTCTCTTTTTTCTTTTTCATTCCTCTTTTGGTTCTTTTAAATTTTTTTCCACTTCTATGCTCCTAGTTTCACAGCACCTTGTCCAGAGGCTTATGAGTAAAGCCACATTGAGAGAAAGACTGAAGGGTGCTTTACCCGATTATGATGGCGCCTGGCACGCACTCTCTGCTGAAAATGCTTTAGCTCCCTGGATCTGCCGGCATGATTTCTCCCTGGAATCCTCTAGGAATCCAAGGAGTTACACTCCACAGCATGCAGAGGAGAGCCCTGGGTAAAAATGCCCAAGTGCTATATAGATTTTATCACTGTCCAGATTTCCAGCTGGTCTTCTGAATATTTGGTGTTTCAGTTCATGAAAGTTGATTTTTAATTGTAGAGAGTCCTTCCTTTAGGTACCCTGCATTGAGGATGCTGTACAGATAATCCTGCCCCACATTTTCACTGTTGGGAGAGTCATCTTGCTTTGCTTATATTTTGTTGTGTTGCAAAAAAATCTCATTTATATGCGGTGCACCACATGCAACTGAAGTGTGCATTAGTCCAAGCAGGATGATAAAAACTGCAATCCTTCAATGTCCCCGCTCTCTTCATTTTTTAGTACATCTTCAAAAAACCTCACCTGTCTTCTACTTCCAGTTTATGTTTGTTTTCTCTTTGCACATTTTGACTGTCTCCACAGAAAAGATCACACTAAGGAATACCTAAGAAGTGTAAGATATATCCTGTGTTTATAATGAGCAACATTTTCTACTTTCTTTGTGGCTACAAATTAAAAAAATAGTATTACAAAAATTGAGATTGCTTCTATTCCCTGGGGTTAGTATATTGCTTTTACATTTTCAAAAGTTTTCTTACCCTTTCTTACAAAAATGTAATTCCCCAGGACTAGGGAAAAGTCTCATTTTTGTGCATACATATGCAAGCTAATGTAGAAATCAGTTACAAATTAATGTAGCTTTTTGTAATAAAAATGATGTTCAAATAGGCCAGAACTTTTAAGTCACAAATTTCAGATACATGTGTGAAACTATTTCTAGTAAATCCAATAAATACTTCATAAATATGCTCATGTGTTGAGATGGTGTTAAAAGATCATTTTCTTTGGTGTTAGGTACTGTCTCCAACTCAGATGAGCTCTGAGACTCCAGGCTGATATTAATTCTTCAGTCCAAATTAAATGAATTCTTTTAAAGGTCTTAATGACCTGAGTTGGGAGGGAAGAGTGGATCTAAACCTCAAAGGATAGCTGGACAAGGACTGCCCAATAAGCCAGCAATGGAGAAATACTAAAAGAAACTTTACTGATTTATACCCTCCAGCTCGGCAGTGGTATTAGACCTGGAGGAAGAATATTCTTTATTCCCTGTTCCATAGGAAGGTAACCATGGAAACTTTACTTCTGGGTACCAAAAAGCTCTTTTACCTTCTCTTCGATACCACAGGGGTCCAGCTAATTCCTTATCTTACAGGTCCATGGTCCTCTAAGATGCCTTCTTCTGTACCAGTTGTTACATTCCATTCCTCCAAAATATTGAGCAGAGCCTCAGCCATTGCTGGGGCAGCACTCCTTCCCTTTTGTCCTTCCCTTTTGTCCCTCCTCTCCCTGCCACGCTGCGCATCACAAACCACTGAAGGCTGCTTTGCACCTGCCCTACAAAAACTCCTATAAGCCAAAAGAGCAGATGAAAAGAGCAGACAGAAATGGGTCCTTGTTTTCCCCTTTCTACTTTAGGTATAGACTGTAAATCAGTAGCAGAAGATGTGCTGCAGAAGAAGTTGAACTGGTTCTAATTTTGTACTGTGGTGGTCTTTTTCTGGGGTTAGTCAAGAAGGCATTTCCCGCCATCTGGTTGTACAGATTCTTAGAAATTAGGCTTCAGACCAATCCTAGAAGACTATCAAGAATGTTTCTCCCTTTTCCCTGCCAACTGCCTTCTTTAGCCCTTGCTTCTAAGACTCCTAGGAAGGTGGGAATCTTCCAGGGTACTCAGCTTGGTCAATTGTTTCACTTGTGCTGCCAGGTAGAATTGTTCCCAATATCCTCTATCATTTTATCCTTGCCTTTCTTTAGTGTGAAGTTAACTGGATTTCTCCTTGTCTGTCCTCTACTATGTACTTCCAATGTCATCTCTATTTTATAAACTTTTCAGGGCATTTTTATTCTCTATACTTCTTGCTTGTATCCAGATTCAATAATAGGAAGTAAATAATAAAAATAAATTATAATTAATGAGAGGTGGTTTCAAAATTGAAAGCTGTGTGGTCTCAAATTTCTCCCAATTTGGGACCGTGTGGCTCTGGTGTTTTGGCAAGTGTCCATACCTAATAATAATAATAATAATGCTTAATGACACAATGACTTTTAGAAATGAGGCTTAAGAAAAATATTTTTAAGCCAGTAGCTGCATTTCTCACCAAAAAGTCCCAGTACTACAGAGAAGATGGATTATCATGAGAAGAAGTAATCCTATCAGACTGTCTGCTAATTCTATTAAAATTATGCAAGTGACAAGTACTCTCTGAAGCACTGAATAATCCTTTTAGAAGTGCCCCTATCAGTCAGAGAATGTTGATTTTCACACAGCAGTACTTTACTTTATATGTAGGTATATTATTTCTCAGAGGACACAAAAGTTTTTCCTTCTCTGTTAGCATGTCATTGCCTATTGAATTGTTTAAACTTCATTGGCTAGGTGGGTTTTTTTCACTCCCATGTTCAATAGATGTGTATCCCATACTGGCAAAAAGCACTGAACTGCTTATATTGCCAACAGGAAAAGCTGAAGAATATTCTGCAATTGGTATTTATCCCAGGGGCTTTTCTTGTGATTATGCAATTTTATTTTAGTTTAACCATTTGAATTCTGTTTAATATGTAGTGCTTTAATTAACTTGATAAAATTTTATCACTTTCCTGAATGCAAAACCCTTCAAATGCTGGTCTTCAAAATGCCTCTTTTGTCATTGCATTGCCATTTTAATGATATAAAGTTATTAAAATGGGTGCAAAGTCTTACTAGCCCCAAAGCAAGTAGAGTTTCCCTGCTTTGTCTAACTCCCACTGCTGCCAGTGGAAGTGCAGAGAGCCCTCAGACCACAGTGGACTGAAAGCCTGCTATGATCTAGATGTGAGTGTGACCTTGAGAGGTGATATTTGGAGAATATGCATTTCAAAAAGTACTTCTGATCAAAAGTTGTAGTGTGCCGAGCTTGCATAATTTCAAAATAATTGGAAAAGGTGATTTATCTCCTGCCAAATTTTAAAGGAACTTTCTAAAAGCATGCAGCATGTCTCAAAGTGTTAAACTGTGTCCTAAGGCTGTTAGATTTTACACATTTGCATGACTTCTTAAATCAGTCCTAAAGCTGTTGCTTTCAGTTATTTTTAATGTAGTCCACAGAACAGATACTGTTCCATTTTTATCATTTTCTTTGGTATCTACACAATGACAAGAATTGTATTTTTGACCTTTAATCTAAAGAGCATTCAGACAAGACTGAGAAAGTGCACATTTGGAAATATTGCATTCAGAGATAGGGGAGAGGGGGAAAAAAAAGAAATTTGTGTGAAGAGAAGAAAAAGAGGGACTGAGAAAGAGAGCAAACAATAAAGCACCTCTTTCAGTCTTGGTCTCCAGAGTCTGCATTCAAAGAATACAAGTGTGCAAGTGGTCTCAAGCAAACATGAAAACACAGCAGACTTCTTACAAAGGAATCTATAAAAAGAATTTGAAAATATTGCTGACCCGCAGAACAAGGAAATGGACATTTCTAGTTTAAGCTCTCAATTCAGAGCAGGAAATATGTCTTTTTTGAAAGTTGAGGGTTTTGAGTTAGTTTTTGCCACTGCAATCCTTCCTGCATTAGCACCACCACACTCCCTCTTTCCATGCATTTCAAGCTTGAAGTGGGAGCGGAAGTAGCAGTATGGAAAGTCTCCTGAATGAGCTCTGCTCCCAGCTCCCATCCTTTCACCTTTGCCTCATTTATTTGGCTCCAGCTGCACACACGTTTCACCAATTCTTTCTCTGGTGTCTTCTTCAACAAAGCCCCCCATCTGAAATTTCCTTCCCAACCTAATCTAGTCTGCCTCCACCCTTTATTTTTGAAAGTCTCTTCTCAAAATACTTGTGTCATAAATTCTATAAGCCCTAGTGCTTCCCTTGAGCCCATCGAAGAAACAGACAAAAAACAAACAACCCCCTGCAGACCTACTAAGGCATGAAAATGAACTGAGTGCACGTGCTCAGTCACTCTACCTTTTTAAGCTTTATTCCCTCCCTGTTTGACTTGTTCTGTCTGTCTAGACTGATTGTTAATTGTCCTTCTGCAGTTTGATACCTGGGCTGTGAGTTCCCCAGAGCAGAGCCTTCCTTTTAGCTGATGGAGTCCATAAGAGATAATACCTCCTCTCGGCACAGACAGAATTTGTATTCAAATATTCCCTGACCAACTACTCAATATCAAAAATTATTGAAAAAGCTCACAAAGGGCTATCACCACAAAATTACTATCACAATTTATTTAGCTGAGAAATGCAGATAAGCATCTGGGTTTTCAGATGCTTTTTTGAGACAAAGAACTGTATTCATCAGCTGCTTGGAGATGCAAAGCAGCCATAAACCAAACTTCTTCTGGCCAGGAAAACAGTTTTACAGCTGTTTTCTATTGTCAGGGTGACTCAAACCATATGGGTGAATCCAGTACCAAATCTTCTGAGATCCACCAATCACTTGCTTTCACCTAGACAGCTGCAGATTTAATCAGCTGCACTCTGACTTCTGAAAATTTAAAACTGCTGTTTAGATCTAGCAAGGCTCAGCTTGAACCACCTCTTTTTTTCTCTCCCCTCCTTCAGGATAGCATTCACCTCTCTAAGTCAGGCATAGGGCTGATTCACAAAGGCTGCTCTGATACACTCTCAAAGTTTCAGTGTAGCAGCAGAGATGGAAAAGCCTTCTGCTGTCCATTTGCAAGGCAGCAAGTTCATTCTTTGTTAGATCAGGATCTCGTTCCCAATATATTCAGAATAAAAGCTGGAGTCAGACCAAGGTCATTGCACTGGGATTTTGTTTGAAGGTGGATTTTACTTTATGATTTTGAAGAGCTTTGTGCCTTTTACGCTTGAGGCAGTTGGGTTTCTCTGTGGTTTTATGTTGCAGTTTGAAAATAAATGTGCCCGTTGTTCACTATTAAGAGCATAATGGAGGAAGATAATTTTCATGATCCTGGAATGAAGAATAAGAGGGTTGCTGTTAATAAATATTTTCCTGTTCTATGTTATAAAGATACAGGATCGCTACTCTAACATACTTTCAAAAAGTGAGCTTTAAATAACAGTAGCTTATGTCATAAGTCCACCAGGCGGTCTTGGGAGACAAAAAAATTAAATTTTGGTTTACAAAATGTTTTTCTCTGGTCATATGTCAAAACAGGTAGATCTGAGACTAGAGCTAAAAAAAAATCTAAAAGCAAAGATGGGTCTGTTTGCAAAATGCCATCAGATTTACAAAGGGAAATAAAAAAGAATAATTTTCTTAGCCATTTCATTAATTCTTTCCTTCTATTTTCCACTGGAATTTGTCTTCTGTAATAATGTGATGCACAAAGCGTTTGGAGCAAAACCTGATTTTTTTAACTGATGAAGACTTTGGGCTAAGTGCTTAATGGATTATTGTTCTGAGGGTCTTATGTACAAATGTGAAGCAGCAGAGAGCTCTCAGTAGCGTGGTTCATGTTGATTTCTTTATAGAAATCTCCCCCTTGGGTTGAAGTTCAGCCATTTGTACTTGCAGTTCCAAGGCATGGTGGGTCTGATCTCTCCCCCCAGGAAATTGTGCAGGCACAGGTAATGCTCATCCCACCAGCTGCAGGTCTGAGCAGGACAGACAAGCAAAATATTTCTCTCTGTTTTGCACCAGGAAAGATCAACATTCACACAAGGAGTCTGATTTAAAACACATTTTGGTACCTTTCTCCTTCCTCTTTGCTCTGTCATCTTTTAAAAACTATCCCGGTCTACTTCTCACAAGGACATTACAGGTAAAATGTAAATAATTATAAAATCTAAAATGCAATTAGAACGTGGCTCTTGACCAGATTAGACTGCCACATACTAGGGAAGGACATGGAGAAGTCAGACAAAGTGAAGCTATCACAGCTCCAGTTTATTGCTGATCTTTGGCCAAACATTTTGCAGGCAAATTTTGACATTGCCCAGAAGGCCAAGTTTCTTATATAACAGAGTAATTTGTCTGCCCAGCCTGAGGGCTGTCGCTTTGTCACCTCTATCTTTAGAAAGTGATGAATTTATTCAGTAATTCAAGACACCAGTTTCGAGGAGAAGTGGCTCGTGACCATGGGCCAGCTGCTGCAGCCCATTGACCAGCCAGGCCACACTGAGCCCAGCTCTGTGCTCTGCAAATCTGGTTTTCAGAGGAATTTTTTGCAAGCTGAAGGAAATGGAAAAATGGGAGCAAATCTTGTGCAACCGATCTGTTGGTCCATATTCCACAAAGCGGAAAAAAGAAAACCACTGTTCTGTTAAAATAGAGCACGTGAAAAAAGACTCAAGGTCTCATATTCCCATGAAAGCTTTGTTTTAATTAGCTTTGCATAGCGTATTTTGTCTTCATCCCTTCCATTGGGTTACATTTCCATATCTTTAAAAGCCCCTGATGATCAGGTTCATTTCATTTAGATCAAAAACCTTACGACAAATTCTTTGTTTTCTTTTGGCTTGCCATGATGTTATCGACCACTTTGTGCAGCCAAATAGATTTTAGCTAACTGCTGTATGTGAACCCAAAGGGGTACATGATTTTGCGGTCTGCCAGCCCACTGGAAGTGGGTAACTTGTTTCCTTTTTCTTGGCTAGATAAATCTGTTTCCTTGCACAGGGAGAAAATGAGGGAGAAAATGAAGACTCTGATTATCTAAGACTTCCAAGAGAGGAACCCCTGGGCCAGGTGCTGCAATTTCTAAAGTGCAAAAAACCCCTTAGCTCCCGATCTTCAATGGAGATTCCTGCAATGTATTCCCAAGCAATTCTGCAAAATTTACCTTGCTATTTCAAGACTGCAGAGGGAAAACAGAAATTTAAATTCTTAACCAAAACTATTTTGTAGTTCTACCTATTTGCCTTACTGTTCTGTTCTATTTTTTCAAGTACTCCTATTTTTTTCCGTTCTTTTTTCCACTGCTTTCCTACTGTCCAGAGGGCAAACATACAGCTCATATAAGTCTTACATCTCTTTGACAAGGCAATGACTTTATTTCCTCTCCTGCTTTCAAATCCTAGTTACAATAACATCAATGGGGCTGTGAACTTTCCTCAAGTTTCACCGTTGTGAGATTAGTAGCAGGGCTATTCTTTTTATTTGGCCACCTTTTTGCCTAATTATCTCTAGCTTGGATCAGAAATAGAACTGGTGGTAAAGCAGCTTTTTCAGTCAGTGCAAGAAAAAAAATCTTTTCAAAATTTCACTTTAATCAAAATTGAACCAGAACCGAAAAGATTTCCCAATTTCCTATGAAGTAGAAATTCTGAGAATTCTTTTTTTCCAGGCCTAAGACATATGATACTTCCCAGATTAAATATCTTCCCCGGAGCCTACATTAACTCAAAAATAAAAAGCCATTCCCCTCATTTTCGTTGATGCAAAGAAAGTAATTTCTGTTGAACAGCTGCCTGAAACTCCATGGTTTGTGGCCTGCTTTATAGCCAAGGATTCCTGGGCTTTTCTGCTCCCTGTGCCAAGCAGGAAAGAGATAGGTCATGCTGACCTGATGACCTTGGGCTCCTAAGGTCACAAGTTTGGGAGTAGGCTGCCCCAAAATTCAAAATTCCAAACTAAATTCTGATCTGCAGTTGGCAAATGACTTGAGACAGAAATCTTTCAGGCTGAATGCAGACACGTTTTTATTGGAAAATATTATTCATAATGCTAACTGAGAACAGCATGGGGTTGTCCTACTCCAGGGGAAATTCTGGGAGTTCAGAAGAAATCCCTGTAAATAGGTTACAGAGAAGAGCAAATACTTTCTTCTGTATCTGTGCCAGTGAAACTGTCAGGATCATGCCCAGGGCACATACTAAAAGAGAGACTGTCTGTGGAATGATGATAAGAGCCTATTTGCTGGCGTCTATCATATGCCATGATCAGACCTATAAAAGCGGCCCACAGAACACATGGCAAATTTCCACAGTTGCTGAAGCCAGGTACTGCTGTTACATATCTCATTTCCTCTCTGTCCTTTTCATCGATGGTAGGATTCAGTCACGGTTGTGGCAGCCCTCTCTGCAGAATTGTCACTGGGAAAGGTGAAGTTTTCCACTTTTCCCTTTTGGGGATTACCCTCACAATAGCCAGGCTTGACAGTCTCCCTGATCTTTAAACACCTAGGAAATGCAAAGATGTTGCTAATGGATGGCACAGTTATAAGTCAGCTTTAGAATTCATTATTCTTTTACTCTTCTGACCATGGTTCTCTGTTAGATCTGGCCTGAATATGATGAGGAAGTGGTCAAAAACAGTAGTGTGACCCCTGTAAAGCAGAAAGTCACATTTTCAAGGGGTGGTTTATTTTGTTTTGCAAATGCTATTTGTGCTTACAGTTATGAACTGCATTTGAACAAAAGGGGAAAAGGATCAAATTTCCTCTGCATCTGTCTCAGAAGCTCCAGGCTCAGAGGCTGGTCCTTCTGCAGGTACAGACTTCTCACCTTTGATCTAAGAATTAAAAAAGAAGGGATGTGCCTCAGTCTGTAGATGCCATACTTCTCTCTCACAGCTGATATGCAGTCTATCCCAAAATAGAAAAAGTAAATACTAAAATAGAAGGAACCTTGACCCTCTCACATGAGCTGCTGTATTATACTTTGAAGCAAATGCAAACCCTGTCAGTAGTTTCAAAGTCCAGTTAGTGCACAGTATAGCATGAAAAAAAAATTGTATGCAGCCAAAGTAGCAACCACATTGAACTTTACTTTTCACTTAATGAGGATGAAAGGATTAATAGATTTTATAAGAAAAATTATGTCATAGGAAGAGTTATGTTTTTAATATTAATTGTTATGAAGTTCTGGTTTGTAAATTCATCTTTTAATTATGTCCTGTAGTACTATTCTGCTTTATTCTGTTCTATTTTATCTTATTCTGCACATGAGGTTTGTAGAGAAAGAGGTCAAGAGGATCTTTTGATCTTGGTAAATCATGGACTTGTTAGAGAAGGTCCAAAGGCTGATCATGGCCATGAAGATGATCAGACGGCTGATGCACCCCTCCTACAAAGACATGCTGGGACAGCTGGGGTTGTTCAGCCTGCAGAAGAGAAAGTTCCCTCAGGGAGACATCATTGTGGCTTTCCAGCACCTTAATAAGGGGGCTTATAAAAAGGATTATTCTTGTGGGCTCCTTCCAACTGAGCAGATTCTGTGACTCTGTGATTCCTATCCCAGTTCTGGGGGTACAGATCAGTGTTCCATATGGGCTGTGAGCCCAGCTCTGTTCACACAACTCC